>NW_024354911.1:16395730-16803554 GCF_902729225.1 Pteropus medius
AAAGAATAAAATGTATATTTCAATACAATTGAATGACACATAAAATAGAATTATGGCCAAAAAGTGAGGGGGGGTGGAGGGGGGAGAAAGAGACATGCCACTGTGCTAAAATTTTTTGAGAGGCTACCAATATTTATGGATCATCAAGTGTACCAAAATAGGAGTAATTATACAATTATGGGAAACATTGGTTTTTATTTGTGTTACTGTGGCTGTTATTATTATCATTATTATTTTGGAGAATTATTATAGAGATAGATGAAGACACTTTGAAATAAGTTAAAGGTACCTCTCTGGAGATTCAA
The DNA here is from genome assembly GCF_902729225.1 of Pteropus medius. Classification (NCBI taxonomy): domain Eukaryota; kingdom Metazoa; phylum Chordata; class Mammalia; order Chiroptera; family Pteropodidae; genus Pteropus; species Pteropus medius. Next base: position 16,396,036 of record NW_024354911.1, read on the forward strand.
GAATGAGCAGGGTTATTTTGGAGCTTCTCTCTAAACAGTACATTTGCTTGGCTACTGTGTCACACAATGGACAGTCACGTCTGAGACTCCATTCTGTATTTGCGCAGACCTATAGATGGCGCTGTCCTCCTATAATTTTGTTGACTTGCTTAAAAAAGGAAGTTTTCTGCAGATAGATGTAGAAGTGTGTTAACTTCTAATTAGATTCTGTCATTATAAAACATTTGAAACAGGCGCCTTGCATAGATTTTAAAGAATTATACATTTGAAAAGTGTAAGGGACTGTACTTTTGGAATTAATTTTTCCATTTAATTATGATTCTTAGTTTTATGTGGAAAAATAGAAGTATCTAAGTAAGAGAGATTGAAAAAACTATGTTGCTATGATAATTATTTTCTTTGTGGTGGTCTTGCTTTCAAATTTAAAGGAGAGTCCTGGATCAAACAAAACTTGTTGAAAAGCTTAGCATAAATGTCATATAAATTGCTTGTAGGTCTTAGAGGTTACCTTGTGTAAACAAAACTTTTAGATTCCATAATTTTGTTTCTCTAAGTTCTCAGTGGTAGAGTGTGTATTACACTAATAGTAAATTGTAAACCTCTGTGAGCAGGATCTAGAGTGCCAAATGCATAGTTCTTTTTATTTGCCTGAGGTCACCACTCAAAATGCCCTTTCTTATTTTAATCTAGTGGGCTTTAATATAAGAAAGTGAGTGAGATATATGAAGAATATATTTTTCTTAAACATAAGTTCCAAACGGGATTTTTTCTTAAGATTACCTATCATATCGTGGAGTTAGTTAATGGGAATACTAGAAGTCCTTGCTATTATAAATGAACTTTTAACCACAAGATGGCAGTATAACTCCCATGTCTTTTAAAACATTTTGAAAATGATTACTAAATTAAACAAATTATTTTTGCTCTCTTAGTGAGAAATCTATACAGCTATGAAATTTTAGGAAAATGATAGAGGATGAATATTGAGAGTCCTTAATATAAGCAGTACTAAGACTTTAGTGATTTTTTTCACTGAGTAGTTTTAGTTGCACTTAGAAATATTTATATTCTTTTAAGTTGAAAGTAAAAATGTGATATCAGAATTGTAAGGTGTGGCATATCAACAGCTTTCTGTTACAGAGAAATATAGTCTTGTGTTTTCTTGACCAAGCATCAAGAAAGAAGACTTTTTTTTCTGTTTCCTCATGTTTCCATGCAAATCTGCTCTGGCCTATACCTTCTATTCTTTAGAGCCCACATGTGCTGGAGATTAGGTCAACAGAGAAGCAAAGAAGAGAAAGAAAAGAGAGTAGTAGACATACTGACGAATAAGTTATATATATATAAAAAAAGCAGTGGTGATGATGTCTACATGATCTTTGCTGGATTTATATATTCCATAGTTTCAAAATATATCATCTATCCATTCAATAGTGGGATTTAAATAGCCATTATCCAGTAATATACTCTGTGTATTATGTTTCATTCTATATGGATACTTTTCACAATTACTTCAGTTTTCTTTGATTTTTGTGATTCATTTAAAAGATTATACTGGATTTGTTTTTTGTTTTTTTTAAGGATTATGAAGAGTGAGCTCCTTTTAGGTAAAGATCAGTTCTCATTTATTTTGTGTCTCTAGGACTAGCAGTGCTTAGACTATAGCAGTCACTCAATGATTCTCTTTTTATGCAAATTGCATTTGCCACAAAGCAATACAATTGTGTTGAGACCTATTTTGCTTATGTGCCACAAATGTGGCAGAGGTAAAGAAACTACCTTCTAGTTTAGAAGCCAAGTAGTTTGAACTCTTTCGTAGCATCTTATTTTGCTGATTGTGAAGGGAATATTCCTGTAGGAGTGAAGTGATAATTTCTCAGAGTGGCACTGAAAATAAAACTTCTATTTTTTGACCTAAGGTGTATCTAAATGCAAATGGTCCTATGATAAACAATACAATTTGCTTTCTCTAATGGAATGTTGGATGAATAATAAATGTAAGATGCACAGTTGCTGCTTGTGTGCAGCTATATACACAAGTATTTTATATCATAAACTCAAAAAGGAAATCTATTAACTTTTCATGATTTACGTAAGTTAGAAATGGATGGCAAGGTTTTTTTGTTTTTGTTTTTGTTTTTTGTGGTCAAGTTAAAAAAGAAGACTAACAGTTATCATGTATGAGATAAACATAGAAGACAAATATATAAGGAAAAAATTAGAAATGCAGTTACCATGTGTGAGAAAAAATATAGTTTCATGTAATGCCCTGAATGTATAGGTCATGTTCTAGAAATTTGTAGTTTTATGTGAGTTGTTTGCAATCAGGTGTGTTTCCCCCTACAACAATATTATGTAATTTGTGGGCAAGCCACAAAAATCTTTACTTTTTTTATCCTGTACTGAGTGTGAAATGCCACTAATCGGAGCCTTGAACCCCAGGGCATTTAGGACACTTAAGTCCAACTATAGCGTCCTGCGTCATTCTGAAGTTAACTTCCCTGGAAGTTTCCAGGGCTGTAAGCAGTGGGGAATGAAACTGAGCCACTCATATGTGGAGACAGCCTGGTGTCTTCTCGGCAATAAGATAGGAATGTGCCAGAAGCCAAACAGGGCAAGGTGCGGCAGGACCAGGAAGGTTATTTGAATGGGGCCTCACTTTCACAGAAGACCTCTTAAATTTAAACTTTTAACCTGTCTTTCAAATAAGGCTAGACAGAAAGTCATTGCCTTTGTCATTGCAATTGTGTGTGTTAAAAGCATTAATATGTAAAAGTAGGCATTTAACATAAACTACATTTTAGAAACTCAGTTAATTGGCATTTTTTTAGTATACTGAGAGTCTCAATAAATAGAAGAGTCTTAGGTCTCTTTCAGCCTCTGAGAGATTCTGGTCCTAGGAACAAGGGTAAATGGGTTCTAGAGGTTCTCACTTCAATTATTCCTGGCACATATTTGTGCAGTGAATTAAATGGATGGATAGATGGGTGGGTGGATGATTGGCTAGATGAATGTTGGATAGTCAGACAGCAGAGGAGGACCAAAGGGGAAGTGCAGACCAAAGAATTGTAATAAAGAAGGCATCAAAGTTGGAGAAAATGGGGATTGCAGTGGTCATTAATATGTATAGGTTGTTAGCAAATCACCTATTTCTACATTGGAAAATGGTTATATTTTTTGTTATGATTTGTCAGTTTATATGCATTTATATATTCTTGCATTTGACTAAACATGAGGGAAGTCACACTTTTAATATATATTTAATATATATAATTAACATTGTATAGCTAAGAATAGCCAGATCTTAAATTAAAAGAAAATACCCTAGTCTTTATTGACCTATACCATTGACATGTTTATTTCAATGTAAGAATGCATAATATTAATTGTTAAATAGACTTGATGTTGAATAATGACAGATATTAAAACATGTTCTTTATCAGTAGATGGTAAGCTCCTTGAGGATAAGAATCATGGTCTGTTAGGTACTGTGTTATACCCACTGTGCCTAAAACAGAACCTGGCATGGGATAGGTACTCTACATTTGTTGAATGAATGATAGATGACTGAATGAATGTCCAGTTTATTTTGGTTCTCAATTTTGAATTATAATTAATTAAAAAATTTTAAACCTTTTGTCAAGATAGTAGAGCATATATTGCTTCCTAAATGATCTATTCCAATTTATTCCTAATAGCTGCAAAGGAAGAAGAAGGAAATCCAAATGGCCCTAGTTTTTCTGCCCTGATTGCTCTAAGTAGGATTCAGTCTTGGAGAGACTTTAATCCTACATACTTAAATTCCCAGTAATTCTGCAAACCTGGATATGTGTATTCGCGGATCTTGACTGTGCATGGATGTAGACCTGTTTTTACCCAATACTTGTTTTCACAGGAATGATCATAAGAAGTATAGACTCTCTGATTATTGAGTTGTTTGCTGTTTGAAGGCAAGTTTATTTTCTCAATTTCGAAGGCCACTTTGTTAGTTGTGTTTCTTTACAATCTTTCTACGTGTCTCACACTCCCTCAGGAACAGCTGAGTCACTCCCACATGTGTTGCAGACACAGAGAGAAGCATGTAGTCACATGACAGGGTACTTCTTCAGTGGGGTCATAGCAACCAATTCTTAATTTTTTCTTCTTGTCTATTAAGTTTCTGCTTTGGTGTCCTAGAGAGTTATTTAACTCATTCATTTTGTGTGTGTGTGTGTGTATGTGCATGCGTGTCTGTGTGTAGGAAATATATATATATGAAAACATTGATGTACCTAATTATTGTTCTCAGATCTTTGTTTTGGAATTAGTTTTCCAGAAATACTTACAAAGATGGCAAACTTTTGAGTATGCTATTGGAGCTAAGCAATGAAATAGGTGCAACTAACAACAAAGAAGAAGAAAATAGGGCACCCCATCAGGAGGCATCATGTTTTAATGGTGAACTTTACCTTACAAAAAGAGTCGAGGTAATACAGTGAGGTGGTGTCCTGAGGGGCTCTTGCTGCTTTACTGCCTGGCATCAGATCCTGAATCTGATACTAACTAGATGTGTTACCTTGGGCAGGGATTTTAACATTTCTGTGATTCATCCATAAAATAGAAATACATTGCAGTCCACTTCATAAGGTTATTGGAGGATCGGATGTGTTGATACATGTAAAGTGCTTACAATTGTGCCCAGTAGTCAATGTTAGTTATTAACGGAGAGGGAAAATGTAAAAGTATTTAGGCATATTCCAAACATTTAAAAATATCTTCAGAAATGAGTGACATGTGAACATATGCTAACTATAATTCTTTTCTACAACTCATAATAAAAACTATCTTTTTGTTTACCTTCTAGAAACCTTATTTTTGCTTAATTCTGATTTGGGGTCGTAGAGTTTTATTTTGTTCTCAAGCCTGGATGTCATTAATATAATCTTAGTTTTCACCAGATAAAGTGGTCTTCCTGTTCCCAAAATCATCATTAGGTTGCTTCAGGAAATTTTTTTTCCTGTATTCCATAGAAGGCCTATAGAAGTGATTCTCAATTCGTATCCCTTTGGTCACCCTATCAAATAACTTGGATCACTCTTCCCTCAAGACCTTTTTTTTTTTAAAGAGTAAGGCACTTATTTTTGTTTAAGTATTCTATAATATTTCCCATTCATAATAACTTTTGAGATCTTAAAATTGCAGAGTATTATTTGGAGCAAATTTTATCAAGCATTATTAATCAACACAAGTAATAAAGACCTTGTCCTTGATGTAGTTATTTCCATATCCTATCCCAGTGGTATAGAGATCACCTGATAGGAAACTGCTGATTTATTAATTATCTAGGGTCTGTCAGTCTTCTTCCCAGGATTTGAAGGCAGAATCATTACCCAAGTTTGTAATTAACGGCTTCTCCTTTTCTCATTAGTTTCTTTATATTTTTCTCAATTTCTCAACCCCAAGTGCTGTCATTCTGGAATGGTCTAGAGCTTCCCCTTAAGGCATCCCATGCTTTTCTGACTTTCGTTGATAGTTGTCTAATCTGACTTTTTAAAACCCTGATTTTTTTCCAGGAAAGTTTTTATCAAAGTAGCTAAATTTATAAATTTAATTAATTGTACTTTATTCCATGGCATAGTCTCTAAACAGTGCCTTTTGCCCAGAAAGAGTTATGGTAGGCCAATCAGGAAAATGGTTTTGAGGTACCTACAAAATAAACTGGTCCTATTTGCTTCATTACCCTAAATGTTGGAGAAAGCACAACCGGTATCTTTCATGGAACCCCAAGTATCTGATCTTTGCTGCTGATGGTTATGGAATTATTAGTCAAGTGCCTTCTCTTCTTCTTATCCTGGTGTCTCCCAAATAAACAACACACACACACACACACACACACACACACACACACACACACACATCATCTATCATAATAATATCAATAATAATAATATCAATTATCATCATTTCCATGTCTAGCAAATAAACATGCACATCAAAATGCTTTCTAGCTGGGCTTTAAGCAGCTGTCCTTTTATTTACATGCCGACATTACTATGTTACTGTGTATACAATCTGATTTTCAGAAATATTTTTTTGAATTAGTTCTCCCCATTGTCCATGAATTCATTCAGAAAACATTTCTTAAGTGTCTTGTATATACAGGTACGTGTGGCTGATCTGATTTTAACCATGAGGAATGTATAGCATAGAAACGGGGGGAACGGTTAACCCAATCTGTTGGCCAGAAGGCAAGTGCTTAGTTCACCGAGCTTCTCTAAAATTTCATATTTTGCTTCCTCAAGCTGGTTAGAAACATTGCATTAAAATACTGCCAAATTTTGTCCCTTGTTGTCCAAACTTTTTTAACTTGAAAAAGGAATTTCAGTCTGTAAAACTTTCCATTATAAGGCCACCTGTAAACTTAAAACAGTCAGACTGTTTTTTCAGCTGCCTGCATCTCTGTTTCTCAACTCACTAATACTGACAGATAAAGATGGCTTTCCCCTGAGAAGGATTGTTTTGTTTGTGGTTATTCTGTCACTACCAGGAGGGACAGCTCCCCTGATCTGTAGGGAATGCAGGGATGCAGTTTACAGACAGAATCATACGCTGACTTGCAACTAAAAAATCATAGTCAAATAATGATTTCATTGTTCCTTCCTGTGCCCTTGACAACTGAGAAGTATGCAGCTAGACCAGAAAACTGCCTGGGAGTGTTCTTTGCCTCAAATACTACTGTTTGAGAAAGTTTGCAGTTTATTCTGACAATCAGGCTAGGGAGAAAAATGGACATTTCTGATATCTTGCTCATTTTTGTGTTTTTATATCTCCAGAGTTAAATCTCTGTCATTTCTATTCATTAGCACTCCCTCTTGCCCCTTTAAAAAGTCTGGTTTGTGGCAGAGTTCCTAAGGTGATGGTAGTCAGTGACGAAGAGTTCTCGCTCAGGTGTTGGACAGAACTGAGTTCTCCCTCAGACAGCGAACAGTGTTGGGACCTTGGGAGAGTTTCTTAATCTTTCTAATCTCTGTGTCCTTATTCACAAAGTAGGAATTAGTAACAATCTTTTTTCTCCATCAGGTTGTTGTGAACTAAATGAAATAATGAACATAAAGCGCTTAGCCTGCTGCTTGGCACAAGTATGTACCCCTGAAACTGGTGCTTTGTTGCTGTTTTTAATAATCCTACCTGCAAGACTGTAATCTTTCACAGCAGTGATTCTCAGCTTTGACTGCACTTTGGAATCACTTGAGTAACTTTAAAAGATCCTGATACCAAGGCTGCACTCTAGATCAACTAAATCAGCATCTTTGGGGGTTGTGCCCAGAACTTAGCATTTTAAAAATTGCTCCATCTGATTACATTGTGCAGCCAAGGTTGAGAAATACTGTCCCTTAATATATGAAAAACTTGCTAATGTGGATATTTTGAAAAATCAAAGTCAGTATGATCTAGAAAAAAGAAAAAGTGACACATGGTACCTTGTATATTTTGTTACAGGTATCTTGAGTGACCGAATAGGGGAAAGCCAAATTAAGTGATTTTTTCAAGGAGCTACTTACTAGTAACATAATGTAGAGCAAATCTACTAAGAAAGAAATGGAAAATTATAAAATATGTGATGACTCACATATAAAAAATGTGAAAGTTATGCAAACGGAAACTACATTACAGCAAAATTATTTTTATAGTGTTTTTAAAATGAGCTAATTTATTGACAGAAATCATCATAAAGACAAATCTGTGCTATTTTGCCGCAAAGATCAGTATAAATTCACACATATCCCACTTAGATTATATCACTGTTTAAATTTTGGGGAAAACCCCTGGCAACACAAGAGTAAATGCTTTTGTATTGCATATGCTGAATCAGCATCGTTAGCCATCTATTGTAGTATTAAACCTACAATGGGAAGACAAAGATCTGGGGTAAACTCAGTTGTATTAGCTGTATAAGAGAACTTGAATTTTTTCCTAATAATCCAAAAAACATTAATTATTAAGTTTTCGAGATCTTATAAAATTTTTTAAAAATGATACCACAAGACTTAACTTTTCTGAAGGAATTTCTTAGCCCCCATTTCTTTATTTCCAAAGTGAATTTCTCCGTATTTCAACATATCACATTATTTCGGTAAGCAAGTTATTTCAATTTTAAGCTTCTTTAAAAGAATTTGTAAAATACTTTATCTCACATTCAGTATGTTTCTTTGTGCATACAGTTTTAACCTACATATATTGTCGATAATCATAATAATTACACTTGTTTACTACTATGAGTTTTCTAGATACTTTTGTATATATATTCTCATTCACATCTCACAAAACCTCATTGAGGGTGGAGGTCAAGAATTAGCCTCATTTTATAGTTGGGAAAACAAAGACAGCTTATTAGTAGGCAGTTTCAACTCATCCAGGGTGAAAATTATTGGTTTTTAGTCAGACGTTCCTTTCACTAATGCATTCATGCATTTACCAAGCATTCCCAAGCTGCAGATATATGTCAGATGCAGTTCTAGGCGATGGGGATCCAAGATGAGTAAGACACACTTCTTGCCTTTAAGTAGTTCCATACACAGTGCTGTGAATGCATTTTAAAGTTCTTAGCCTGTATTTACCCTGGTAGAATACATGACCTGAAAATTGTCATGGCCAAAACTATCAACTCTTCCCAGACATAGACAGGGAGAATTGAGGTACTTCCGAAACCTGTAACTACCACCTTCTACAGTTGTATTTTGTGACAACCTACTAGATGCAGGATCAGCCTGGACACTGATATCCCTTTAAGATGACTTTTTTTTTTTTTTTTTTGGTGATTTCTGTCACATTAGGGAATGCAGTGGTGTTTTTCTAAGAATGTATTATTCATTGATGCTTTAATTTGTTTTTCTCATTTCAACTGCTAATGTTTCTTTACTTTTGGAAAGCGTTTTGAAGATTATGTATTTTAGTTTATTTTTAATGCTAATTCATCTCAAATATTAACTATTTTTTGCAGTAATCCTGTCGCTGAGTTAAAATACTCTTGCTTACTAGACACAAATGTATAGTAAGGTGTAGAGTTTAAGTTTAATTAAATTCTCTTTAAAAACATCAGGGTTTTTTGCTGATTGTAAAGTCTTGGAGTGAAGTAATTGCTTTAACTGTCTTTTGTAATTGGACACACTTATTTTATTTTAAAGCATAAAGCAGGATTCAATTAAATGGATAGAACTATTTTAGTTCTTGTTGAGGATTCATAGTTGCCCTAAAGGAAGGAAAATTCAGAAAGAATATTATTAGTTTTTCAGTTACTGAATGGAAACATTTTATGTCTTGAAAATTTTTTTTTGCAATTAAAAATATACAAAGAGATAAAGAAATAGGGTATAATGTTGAAGAGTTAAAATATAAGTATTGTTAAGCAGCAAATAAATGAAATATAGCTCTTGTATGAAACTATTTTAACTTAATGTCAATAAAGCTTAAATTAGTTCAGACTTTTCTTATTAGAATAAACGTTTCCTTTTAAAATGCATGATAATCATAATCAAGACAAAATTTGTCCTGTTATTTATTTTCAAAATGATTGTACATGTTTAGCAGACTTTTGATTTAAATCCCCAGTGATATATTGGAGACAGATGTTTAGATGACCTCATGTTTAAAGTAATGTTATATTTGGACACAAGATTAAATTTTCCTTAAAATCTTTCCTTATAAGTTAAACTTTGTGGTAGTATACAAAAACTAATCAATGATTTGCAGTGGATTAATGCAATTCCTGTATTTTAAATAAAATTTTCTATCTTTTATGGAATTCTACATAATACAAAAGAGCTGATTATGAAACAGCTGTTTACAAATGAAAATATTGTTTTTGGCTGGCCAGCTAAATGGGAAACAGATTTGAAAAGTTCCATGAATTTGAATGCAAATTTACCATATCATTTATACCAAACCAAAGAACATTGGTAAAAGACTACAACATGGTTTACCAAAAAAATTCAGTGGAAGACTGTTTGTAGGATATAATATAAACATTTAAAATAGTGTTTTATTTTTGAAAAACTATTTTTTCCTTATGAAAATCAATATAGCTATAATATGTAGTTAATGTATTGAAAACCCTTTTAAGGAACGCATAAACAATATTTAACATTTCAATGAAGAAAAATTAGCAGATGGAGCTATTAGAAATGTATAGGCCAATTGAGTAGAGTGAAATAGTTAAAAGATAAGAGATGTTGTCCAAAGATAATAAATTAATATATGTGACAAATGTGTATAAAGCAGAGCTATATAGCTATTAGCATATTATCATTTTAAGCAGCAGCTAGAATGTTATACTGGAAATCACATTGCTGTGGAAATTATAATTGAAAAAACCTGGTGTAATGAAAACCTTCACATTTTCTCTGAAATTTTAAAGTTATTAAGAATTATTTATTTTGAATATTAATTTACATAAAAATAAATAAGACTTAAAGTCTTTATCTCATGAATTTTAACTATGACTCTTGGGAATGCCAAAGTACATGATTTACTTGAGATAGCGCATGAGTTGAAACTTCAGGACTATTGTTTGCTTGTTTCTCTTCCTTTTCTTTATCTTGTCTGCTGTCTTTCTCCTATATCAGTTTTCTGAAAGTGTGATCATGTTTCTTTAGTAGCTTTTAAAAAGTCACCGGAGGAATAAATGCCTTTTGGAGAGTGGGATATTACATCTGATTCTGTTGTCACTATAACAAAGTGACTGTTAACTCTCTGAGTGGTTGATAATCACTCAAGAGAGAAGCAAATGGAATCCATGGCAAAGTCTTTCAAGAAACAAATTTTGGGGCAGAATGAAGACCAAAAGAGGCTATGAATGCAAGCAACATAAGTAAAAGCACTTTAAATTTGAATAGTATTTTATTGACATTGATGAATGTGTCCTTAATGGATGATCCACTTTTAGCATACTTGAATTGTTTTCCATGTATTCTACTGAGTGTCAGTAGTTAATGAATACCTATAAAATTAATTCATTGACCAACAGATGTGCTAAATGGTAGTAGGCTATAAATTTTAAAGAGGGGCTGATACCTTATGGCTACTTTAATGATGTATCCTCTACTTTTGAGAATAGCAGAGATAATTATAGCCACTTCCTTGATAAGGCAGAATACATAATTGTAATGATTTATATGCATCGTCTCATTCTTTTGGCTTTACTTATGATCCTGTATGCAGCGATGTATTAAAATCAGGCAGCTAGCACAAATAAGAAGACATTTAAGAGCCACTAAAGGAAGTTTTCTTACTTATATTTTAGCCTAACATATTCACGTCCTTGACATAAACAATAAGAAAGTTTTAAAGAAAATCATCTAACGAACTAAAATTGGGATTTTTGCATACTTAAATTTACAAAATTAAATTTTGGAAAGAAATGTGATCAACATAAATGAATAAATAATAACACTTAAACATAAATGTAAGATTTTAATACTACTATTTAAAAATCATTGCCATACTGCTTTTGCCAAATGCATAATGTCATGAATCCACCATTACAGAATCATACAGAATAGTTCCAAAAATCCTTTCTGTTATACCTATTCTCTTTTGCCCTATAATCTCTGACAACCATGACCTTTTTTACTGTCTATATAGTTTTCTTTTTTCTAGAATTATACATTATGTAGTCTTTTTAGACTGGCTTCTTTCGCTAAGCAATATGTGTTTAAGATTCCCTGTATCTTTTCATGGCTGAATAATATTCCATTGTATGAGATTTACCATAATTTATTTATTCATTTATCTATTGAAAAATATCTTGGTTGCTTTCAAGTTTTGACAATTATGAGTAAAGCTGCCATAAACATTTGTGTGCAGATTTTTGTGGGGGTATGTTTTCAACGCATTTGAATAAATACCTAGGAGTTTGATTGCTGGATTGTTGAAATATTTTTAAATGACTTAATTGTAACAAGCCTCTGGTATATAGGAATATCTACATCTTTTGTTTATAGTAGGAAAGGCAAAAATTTGTTTCCTGGTTATATATGGTTGAATTCTGGATTAAAAAAAAATACTCTCTGTTTCTTCCTGCATAGAATGCACAGCCACAAAAAGCTATTCCAATTCATGCTTTACCAATTTTTTTTGATGCAATAAACTCATAATTTGATAAAACCATTACAATTAATAGTTGAGGATGGGTCATATTAAAGACAGCAGAGAACTTAATAAATAATAAGACAACTACTAAAGTGTAGTCAGGAGATTGGAGTGTCTCCCTCAATTAGTGAAGGTCTGTTTCTGTTAGTTGTAATAGAATTGAGTTCTGTGCTAGGTATCATTCAAAACCTTTGATTAGATATACATCCTTCTACCCGCTTGAACAACCAAGGAATTTTTTATGCTAAGGCAGATACCATTGATGCAGATATTCAAGATTAATTTTGTCACTGAACTTTCACAACTATATAAATAATAATAATGATAGTTTTATCATAATGCTTAACATTTACTGAGCACTTACTATGTGCCAGGTACTGTTCTAAGTATTACAACAGAACCAGGTTTTGTGGGACCTGTCAACAACCTTATTTTATAAATAAGAAAAATGAAGAAGAGAGAAATTAAGTAACTCTTGCTCACGTTGTGACAGCACTAGGATTCAAACCAGATAGTCTGGCTCTAGAGCCCTCCCTCAGAATCACAAAACTCTACAATTTTGCTGATTAAACTAAATTATTACATTATGTACAGCAAGAGTTAAGTATACTGTTTGTATCAATGAAGAGGGTGCCATAGAATTCAAATTTCTTTAGAAGACTTGCAAGTGGCATGGAGGAGATCTAATAAAAATGATGTTGAGTAAATTTGCCAAGAGACAAAAGGGCAGGAATTGTGGAAGAGACATAGAATGTTAAACTTGATTAGTGTGAATTGTATTATTTTACACTTGTTGATATATCATTTATGAAAAAAAAAAAGTCATTGTTATTTCACTGTGGGTAGAATACTTCTCTTGCTGCAATGGCCAGTGCAGACAATGCTATTCATCTTTGAGGTCCTCTACATATGCCTGCTGGCTGACAGCTGCATTGGTTAGTACCAAACGTAAAACATCTTGTTGAATATTCAGCAATGAGCTTGGATTAATAGCACACCAGAATGTTCACAAAGGGAACTCATAAAACGAAATGTCACCACAACAACATGTATCTGATTCAATGACATGCCCTAGTGTTACATTAAACTAATTCTTTTTTGTTGCTTCTTTAATAGAAACCCACAAAGATTCTGAACTAAGTCTTTATGACTCTCTGTTGAGGAGGGGGATATTTAACTTCTTTATATTTAAAAAAAAATTAAGTGTAACATATACACATAAAATACACAAATTTTAAGCATGGAGCTTGACAAATTATTTAAAAGGTACCAATTTGTGTAGCCATTATCTCAGTCAAGAAATAGAATATTACCAGCAACCCAGAGGTTCCCGTTGTTCCTCCTTTCAGTCATTACCTTCTCCCAATGGTAGGGTATTTAATTTTGGCTTTTACTTTTTAGTGGCCAGATCTCCTCAAACTTCTTTTTCAGTGAGGTATATTTTGCCCATTAGGAGACCCTGTTTACAATCCGGCCAAAGCCAGCAGCTCCTTTTCTATGGTTATTTTCCCCATCTGTTTGGAATTCACATCCACATTGTATTGTTGCCTCATCTAATCAAGCAAGGGAATGTCTCAAGAGTATGTGCTCCATAAACTACTTAATTTTCTGAAATAGTCACTGCCAGGGGCTTAATGAGAAACCACCAAATCTTCTTCAGCTATAAGTCTCTCTCAGGGCCAGTGTTTCTCAAAAGAACCATGCCATGCACACAAGTTACTGTGAATTTTAAAAAATAATTTTCTTTAATTTTTGCTTAGGCCAGAATTTCTATCATATTTGTAGTTGAAGTAATACAATTTTTAAAAATTTTTCTTTAGATTTATACTTTAAGCATCATAACACGTTACATATACTTGTTATAAGTATAAAAGTTAAAAATAATCAGAGGATAGATCCAGTTTACATGTTAATATGGAGTAAACATATTTGGCTGCTGTCTCAAGGATTTATGTCATGACATCTCTAGACTCATACTGGCCATTGCTTTCTTTAGTGGGGAAAATCTGTTAAAAAATGAAACTAGGCTGCCTTAATAGCAGGACTCAGCTTTATTTTTATTCTTTGTCATTTTTATAGGATGCTATGGATATTGAACCCTTGTTTTAAAGAAGTGTTTTAAAAGTTTTCGATAATGCTAAAAACATTGGTCTTGAGAAAAATTATTAAAATAATTCTCAAATATATTTGGAGACTTTAATTAAGGCTAGAAATAAATATATATTCCTTAATTATATTTATGAGAACTTCAAAACCCTACAATATAATTACAAAAATCTCAAAACCTATTTCGAGAGCTATAGTCATACTGTTGAATATTGATTGTCTGCCTTCTGGGTGGACTGTCTTGAGCACTCATTTAAAATATATTTAGTATGGCATTTCTATCTCAATAATAGAATATGGGTAATGGGGAAATGCATAGCTTTTCTCTATTCAAGATGAATCCTTTTATTATCTTGAAGGCTTGTTATGATTTTTGAAAAGTGAAGGATTATTGCAGGTGTAAAATGTTGCTTTATAGTCATTTAGGAATAATTCTTAAAGGAATACTGGGTAAGTCTAGGTTATTGCTGAAGGGGAAGCATCATGGTTTCCATCTTCTTACCCCAACTGTGTTCTAACCCAGACAAATGGAACTGTACAAGGTAACTCTTACTAACAGAACGGTCAGGATAATAGCATCCCCAAACTAGATGCTGACCTGCCACTGTGCATAACAAAGCACCAGTTGTTAGGCTTCTTTAGGTTCTCAATCCAAGAAAGTAATATTTATGGGACTGTGGAGTATATCTGTCATTATATGAGTGTTATTTAGTCAGTGTTCGAGGAGAAGCCAGGAATTTCTTTAAATAGAAGCGTTAGTTGTAGCAGTGGTTCTCTATTCTATATCTCATCTTCTTGGACCAGTACTTTTCAGTAGATCTTTCTGCATTGATGGAAATGTTCTGTATCTGTGCTGTCCAGTATAGTAGCTTCAAGCCACATGTGGTAACTGAACACTTAAAATGTGGCCAGTGGGATTGAAGAAATTAATTTTTAATTTAATTATAATTCATTTAAATAGCCACATGTGGCTAGCAGCTACTGTATTGTACAGCACCATTTAGATAATGCATTTGTGCAAACCAAGAAATAATGTTTAAAATGTAGAATAATGGACCATATTGACTTTTAGATTTACTTTGGAGTGGGGGAATCCTTTTTTATTAACACATCAAAATAACATAATTCAATCTAACTCATGTTTCACTTTACGAGATTAAAATTTCACTAAACAATAACATAATGATGGGGCGGAGCTTAACACAACAGATATTCAATTATTGTTCTGGAATCTGAAAGTCCAAAAATCAATGTGTTGGTTTCCTCTGGAGGCATTGAGGGAGAGTCTATTTCGTGCCTCTCTCTTCTACTTTCTGGTGGTTGCTGGTAGTGCTAGACATTTTTTTTTCTTTAAACAACAGAATATTTTTAAACCATTGTAGTGTGGGCATTTCTTAAAGATGAATGCCTATTAACCTAAAAGTAAGAAGATACAGAATAGGCATTTCTGTTTTTATAGGAATGACTATATTTAGCACACAATACTCAAGAGAATTAACTTCTAACTGTTAAATACAGATTGAAATATAACTTTTCTCTTGATTAGTTTGCTTGGCTGATAGCAAAATATTTGGTTTCTCCAAGTCCTTAAAATCTTTAATAGCCTCTTCTCTTTATGACAACTTGATATGGCCTTTACTGAGTGTCAGTCTAGCCCATCTTTACTAAAAAAAATTCCACCACCATTCAAAAATGTAATAAGAAATTATGTTGGTTTTACTCCACTTCTGGCTTCTTGACAAGATTTTTAGTTTTGAGTTTTCCATATGCCCATGTGTATTATTTGAGACAAGACAACTGAATGTAGCAGTCAGCTAGAGAACTGGTCTTTGTGCTCTAAAAATTTATTTTGCATTTGATAAATGAAAACATTGGAATTTAGGTTTCTACAAGTAAAAAAGAATATTTTCAGACCCATTCTGACTCTGTACCAACAGTTAGTAATTGCCACACACTCTTTCAGCCTTTCACCATTAAGGAAAAAAAAAGCAAGAAAATCACTAGAAGTCAAAGACAAAGATCCAGCTATGGAGGAGGTGAGAACTGAGAAGGTGTTAGAAATGCATTGTGTAGCAGTAAATTAAAGTTTAAGTCAAAGAAACCTTACACCTGAAGGAACTAGAAAAAGAAGAACAAACAAAGCCCAAAGTAGAAGGGAGGAAATAGTAAAGATCAGAGTGGAAATAAACAAAATAGAGTCTAAGAAACAATACAAAAGATTAATGAAACCAAGAGCTAGTTCTTTGAAAAGATAAACAAAATTGATAAATCTTTACCCAGACTCACCAAGAAAAAAAAGGAGAGGACCCAAATAAATAAAATCAGAAATGAAAGAGAAGTAGAAGCTGGCACTCCAGAAATACAAAATTATAAGAAAATACTACAAACAACTAAATGCCAACAAATTGGACAATCTGGAAGAAATGGATAAATTTCTAGAAACATACAATCTTCTAAGACTGAGTAAAAAAGAAATAGAAAATCTAAACAGACTGATAACTACTAAGAAAATCAAATCAGTAATAAAAAAAAACTCCCAACAAACAAGAGTCCCGGATTGGATGACCTCACAAGTTAATTTTACCAAACTTTCAAAAAAGAATTAACACTTTTCTTTCTTAAACTATTTCAAAAATTTCAACAGGAAGAAAGGCTTCCAAGCTCATTTTATGAGGCCACCATTACCCTGATTCCAAAACCAGACAAAGACATTTAAAGAGAGTAAATTATAGGCCAAAACCCTGATGAACATAGATGCAAAAATCCTCAGCAAAATATTAGCAAACTGAATTCAGCAAGACATTAAAAAGGTCATACACTATGATCAAGTGGGATTTACTCCTGGGATGCAAGGCTGGTTCAATATCTGCAAATCAGTTAACGTGATACACCACATAAATGAAGGATAAAAATTATACGATCATATCAATGGATGCAGAAGTGTTTGACAAAATCCAGCATCCACTTATGATAAAAACTCAGCAAAATGGAAATAGAGGGAACATATATCAACATAACAAAGGCCATATGCGAAAAACCCATAGCTAAAATCTAACATAATACTCAGTGGGGAAAAGCTAAAATGTTTTCCTTAAGATCGGGAACAAGACGAGGAAGTCTCCTTTCACTACTTTTATTCAACACAGTATTGGAATTCTTAGCCACAGCAATCGGCCAAAAAAGGAAATAAAAGGCATCTAAATTGAAAAGGAAGAAGTAAAATGGTCATTATTTTCAGATGACATGATACTATTTATAGAGAACCCCAAAAATTCTACCAAAAAAACTATTAGAACTGATAAATGAATTCAGCAAAATAGCAGGATACAAAATTAATATTCAGAAATTGGTGGCATTTTTATACATCAATAATGAACTATCAGAAATAGAAATTAAGAAACAATTCTATTTATAATTGCATAAAATAAAATACCTAGGAATAAATTTAACCAAGGAAGTAAAAGACTTGTACTCAGAAAATTATGACATTGAAGAAAGAAATTGAAGAAGGTACAAATAAGTGGAAGCACATACTATGATCATGAATAGGAAGAATTAACATTGTTAAAATGTGCATTCTCTCAAAGCAATCTATAGATTCAGTGCAATTCCTATCAAAGTACCGATGGCATTTATCAACTAGAACAAATAATTAAAAAATTTATATGGAACCAAAAAAGACACTGAATAGCCATTGCAATCTTGAGAAAGAAGGACCAAATTGGACATATCACACTACCTGATACCAAACAAGGCTATAGTAATCAAAACAGCATGGTACTGGCATAAAAACAGACACATAGATCACTGGAACAGAATAGAGAGCCCAGAGATAAATCCAACACATATATGGTCAATTAATCTATATGACAAAGGAGACAAGATATACAATGGGGTAAAGACAGTCTCTTTAATAATTGGTATTGGGAAAACTGGACAGATACATGCAAAATATGAAACTAGACCACTTTCTTACACCATGTACAAGAATAAACTCAAAATGTATTAAAGACTTAAATGGAAGACCTACAACCATAAAACTCCTAGAAGAAAACAAAGACAGTAAAGTCTTTGATATTGTTCTTAGTAATATTTTTTTGGATATATGTCCTTGGTCAAGGGAAACAAAATAAATCAAACTAAAGTTTTTGCACAGCAAAGGAAACCACCAACAAAAAAACCCAATCCAATTAAATAATGGGCAGAGGACCTGAATAGACCTTTCTCCAAAGAAGACATACCTAAATGAAAAGATGAAAAGATGCTCAACATCATTAATTATCAGAGAAATGCAAACTAAAATCATAATGAGGTATTACCTCACACCTGTCAGAATGACTATCATAAAGAAATCAACAAACAACAAGTATTGCCAAGGATGTGGAGAAAAAGGAACCCTCATGCACTGTTGTGGGATTGCCACTATGGAAAATGGTATGGTGATTCTTCAAAATATAATTAAAAACAGACTACCTATGACCCAGTAACTCCACTTCTGAGTATTTATCCAAAGAAATACAAAACACTAATTTGAAAAGATATAGGCATCCCTGCATTTATTGCAGCATTATTTACAACAGCCAAGATATGGAAGAAACCTAAGTGTCCATCAGTAGATGATTGGATAAAGAAGTGGTACATATAGTCAATGGAATATTATCCAGCTATAAAAAAGAATGAAATCTTAACCAATTGTGACAACATAGATGGACCTAGAGGGTGTTATCCTAAGTGAAGTAAGTCAGAGAAAGAGAAATACCATATAATTTCATTTACATGTGGTATCTAAAGGACAATATAAATGAACAAACAAAATAGAAACATAGTCATCGATATAGAGAACAAACTGATGGTTGCTGGATAGAAGGGGTTTGGGGGGCTGGATGAAAAAGGTGAAAGGATAAGTACAAATTAGTAGTTACAAAATAGTCACAGGGTTGTAAAGTAGAGCACAGGGAATATAGCAGTAATATTGTACTCACTGTATAGTGGCAATTGAATAATAGACTATTTGGATCACTTTGTAAATTATAGAAATGTCTAACCACTATGCTGTACACCTGAAACTAATGTAATATCGCATGTCAACTGTAATTGAAAAATAAAAAATTAAAAACAATAAAGTTTAAGTCAAAGAAATTCGGGCCAAATGTTAGGCATCCATGTAGGTATCCATAGAGGTATCTCTCTAGGGAAGCAACTGATGAGCAGAAATTCCAGTCCCTGGTGTTTGGACGTTCCTGGCTTAGGGTCCTGGCTCTGCTATTCATAACTATGTGACCTCAGGCAAATTTCCTAAGCCCTTTGAACCTTGGTTTCTTCATTGAAAAACAAGAGTAAAGATGCCCACTTTTCAGCGTTAATATAGGATAATGTTTGTAATGTGCTTGGGACTTGTTTGATATTCAATAAAGGGTAGTTGTTATTAATAGTCTTGCCTAACTAGCTAGGGCTGTATTATAACAAATATGACCTCTATCATTTTCTTGTTTTTCTTTTTTGTTTTACTTTAGTGAAACGTGTTCTCAGAATCAAGCTGGCAAACAATATCCTTTTAATATTTTTGTAGGAACATGTGTTTCAGTAGTTTCCAGTAGATCCTGACTATTGTCTTTCAAATCGGATCCAGTTTTATGGTCCTTTTCCTAAATACAGGCCTGTAGCAAAAATATAATTCGTTAACTTCCAGCAGAACTTCTTTCTGGGAACTCTATTAAAGGAAAAAAAACCCATTGATTTTATGATTTTTTTTATTATTATTAAGGGAGAACTAAAATGCCCTTGAAGCTCCTTGAGGGTAAGGAGGTGATAACACATCCTGAATGTCCCCCTGTGCCCTGTATCTAGCAGTCACTTTGTAAATACTTGTTAAATTGAATCAGACTGACATGTTCATGTAAACTTTTTGCTGTAATTGAACTATACAGGATGTTTGTGGAAATCAATAGCCTCTTATTTTTATGTTGCATTGTATGTATTGTATAATTTTGCCCCAAATATAAAATTATACGTGTGTACATTCTTCCTTGCTACGAATTCTTTTCAATGTCTCAGTAACTTGTAATGTGAAATGTACAGTTACAATGGTGATGTAGCATCACAGAGAGTTAATGAAGGATATGTATAATTAAATGAATTCCACAATTGAGTTTTCTACTTTAATTTAGGTATATAATGGTAAGGACATTGATATTGATCAAATTCCATTTCAGTGGCTCTGGTAAAACGCCAGTGCTGTCAGGCCTTGACTGATGGTTTTGTAATGACATCTTGTTGATCCACTGTTAGTGAACTGCCCCTTCTGTGACAGCACAACTAATGGTCATTCCAGTCCTCATTAATGACAAAGCTGTTGAACTCCTGATTGGAATATACACATAATACATATGCAAGGAGAAGAGCCCTCAGTCAGGCTACAGTAGAGCAATGCCCTGACTTACGATTAAGATAAAAATATAGATACTATTTTTAAACTAAATTGTGTGTAGAATAAGAAGAGATGTGAAAGACTTTGGGACCACCTCCTTATATATTTTTGAAAATTATGATATCATTTGTGAGATTGTAGTTTGAGAGACATAATTGCTCCTAATTTATATGAGCAAAGGGTGTTTCTTTTGAATTGTTAAGTTCTTTGAATTCCTTTTGACACTTAGTACAATGAGATTTTGCCTCAAGATTTGGACAACCTTCAAAGTAACTGAAATACCGTATATCCTAGGTGATGCCTTCTCACTGTGCTAGACCATAAACATAAAGAATGTTTAATGGGTCCATAGACTTGGAGTCTTTTGAAATACAAAGGAAAGGGATTTATAAACATTAGAATTCTCTACCAAAGACCGTCTGCTCCTCATTCAAATAAAACAACAATAGTCATAACTCATAAAGTAAATATTAAGTGCTTTCTAGTTGCCAAAAAATGCTAGATGGTTATGCCTTCTGGAGCTAATTATTATATGTAAAGTAATCACTAGCATTCGAATAAATGATTTTCTGCCTCTTAACCTAATCATAATTGTTGTTGTTTTTAAATAATTGCTATCCTATCATCAACTGGAATGTAGGAGTTACCCTCACTTATTCCTCTATCAAATAACACAAAGAAAATCTAACCCAGTGTAAACATGAGGAAGTCAGAGAATTTCACGTTTATTTTAATCCTTTCTTACATTGTTTTCTTTGTCCTCTCTAGAGTCATATCTGAATCCTAAATCATAGAATGTAGACATAGAATGGAACTTAGAGATCATCTAGTCTACCTACCTTATTATACAGTGGTCTAAAGAAATCAAATGATTTTCAGAAAATCATACAGCTAGCTAGTAGCAGACCAGGGGTTTGTAGATTATAGATTGTGGACCTTAGAGAATCTTTTTATAGCTGTTCACATTGACCTAAGTATCACCCCGTTTTGTATTTGACTCCCCAATATTTACACATTTGCAACTCTTATCAGTAGAATCCTTTCATGGACAAGTAAATTGTCTCTCCAGTTTTACACACGTGGAAACTGACACCCTAAGAAGTTGTGATTTGTCCATGTTCATACAACAGTTTAGTAGTATAACTAGAACAAGAGTCCTGATGGTCTGACTTTTACCCGGTGCAGAGCTCTTTCTGTAGGATGGCCATCTATCCAGATCCCATTCACAGTTTACCTAACATTTGCATATAAGTCACATCTATATGCAAAAAGACCTCTAAGGAGGTCTTAGTGACATTTTCTACACTGGAAATCAAACCTTCCAGCTTAAGAAAGGAATCATTATGGCACAACCATATGCTCAGGAGATTTTTATCTTTGCTACAGGTAACAATAATATACTGGGAAAACTACTAGTGTTACATATACCTTGTGTTATAACCCTTGGGTATTAATCTAGGCTCTGTAGTCTTTAAACTGGATCCTTTGTCTACAGGAATGTTGACATATGTCCTTGGGCAAAGGTGATATGAAATAGGAAATTCTGTTATTATTCAAGGTCCTGAATCAGTGCCCCTGAAGGAAAAATAAAGAGAAGTAAGTACCTTAAAAAGGATACTATTTTTCTTTCTTTTGAAACCAATACAACTTTATTTGTGAAATTTGGAATATATAGAAGAGCATAATGAAGAAAATTAAAATCCCTAATAACTCCACCACCCAGGGATAATCATGGTTATTTTCATAAACTTTTTTTTTAGTCTTTAGTTGTCGTACTTATAACTGTATTTATAGTATTTTCATGATGAAATTTACAAAATTTCCTATTTTTAAATAAGCATATTTCTGTCATTTTATGTTATGAGCGTTAATACTTTTCAATGAAGTGGCCCTTAGAGAATCTTCATAGCTGTTCACATTGACCTAAGTATCACCCCATTCTGTATATTCCACAATTTATTTAATCAATCCCCTCATGTTAGATCTATTGCTCTTTTTAGTTTTTCACTATTTACAACAACACATTATTATATTAAATGGGAAATTTTGAGAGCCTAGTCTGAGGGAGTGTCTGGTTGGGCAAATACCATTAGGGGCATGTTGGTTTGTAGCATGTTTTTGTTGTTGTTGTTTTGTTTTGGTTCTTTTAGTTTTAAACAATTGCTCCATAACAAGGAAGATCACATTCTTTACTTTCTGTAGACCTGAACCTTCCTATCTTGTCAGTGCTATATGCTTGTTTTCATTTAGTTGTTGGTGATTGAAACTGAGGAATTGGAAGGACAATTAGTCCAAAGCAGGCTCGCCAAGCCTGGATCCATTCCAGAGTCATTCCTTTTTACCTCCTTCCCCCGAGCCCTCTAGATTAAATTAGTCCAAGATGTCACTTAGGGCATTTTACAATAATCTCGAAGCTTTTTCTTCAGCCAAATGCTGAAATTTTTCATATATTAAAATGCTTTAGAAGACAACTAATTTACATTTTTAACATTTTTCTCAATCATAATATTATATAAGTAACTTCCCATTATCTGTCAATATAGGCCCTAAAGACTCATAGGGCACATGTTTTTAGCCCAATATTATTCACTAGAGAAGCAAGTGTCTATTTGATACTGGATTTTAAATACTGAAGACAGTAGCAAAATGTTATCAAGTATACGAACCCATATACATAAGCATTCAAATTGTTTCTTTTTTTAAATTATTATTTATGCCTATAGCACCTAGTCTTCCTAAGTGCTCTCCCATCCAAGTACTAACCAGACCTGACCCTGCTTAGCTTCCAAGATCAGACATCAGGCTGGGCACAAACCCAGGACCTTCTGCATGTAAAGCAGATGTGCTAACTGCTACACTATGGAACTACGTCCTTCAAATTGTTTTGTAAAAAGCAATTTTCGAGCAATTTTGAGGTTAGTGATACTTTCATTTATGGTATTTAGGGAAATAGGTTCTCAGTCACTGGCAGACAGAAAAACCGATAAAACATTTGGGCCACTGTTAGTGATCAGGGTGAAGAGAAGGAGGGTGCAGCCCCTCTTAGACGAAACCTTCACCAATAGACTCAAATGGAATTACATTTCCTTTTGTGTGAAATCTAAACTTTGTTTATGATTCAAATGTTGCACTCATTATACTATATCATATTTCTTTACATGTCTCCCTTCAAAGTTTCTACAGGAGGCTACATTGATTGTGCACATAATGTGCAATGCGCATTACTCCTCTGAAGATGTACTGTGTGTGTCTCTGTCTACATCTCCCACAAAACAATCAGCACCTTGACAGAAGGAATTGGGTTATGCCTATTTTTATATGTCTCATACTTAGCACAGAGCCCTGCTTGTGGTAGTTGTTCATTACTTTCTTTTTAATGAATAAAGAAAAGAATGAGCTACTGTCAGGCTACATTCCTCTTTACTACCCAGACTTGGTTTCTCCAAGTTAAGAATTCAGTTATGAAAATTTACTTACATGAGCACCATTGGATAGATCCAAAACTGATGAAACAAATGTACTGAAAAAATTTCTTTAAAGAGCTTCTTAATTTTATGCAGTTTTTTTTCAAAATGTGTTCTGTGGAACACAAGTCTTGCAAGATGCTCTTAGTAAAAAAGTGTTTCTGGTAAATAAGTTTGGGAAACTGGCAAACTACATCCCTCCGATGGAGATTAGCAATATAAATTTGTATTTTAAAGATTCTGAGAAATCGGATAGTTGTCTTTATATAACTTTAAAGTTTTCCAAATTTAATAGACCGTATCTACTTTTAATTTTATGTCAGTCTGTCTACCTATTTATCCATTTTTAAGAATAAGCAACATAATGTGAAATTTAAAAGCTTGGGCGTTAGAACCAGATACACCGAGGTAGACTCCCATTTCTTCCATATATTTGTTGTGTAACCTTGAGCAAATAATTTCCTTAAGCTTCAGTTTTCTCACCTGTAAATTGATGTATTGATCATACCTACCTTAAAGGATTATCGTGAAGATTAAATGATCTAATATATAAAAAATGCATGCACAATGCCTGGTACATGCTACATGCTAAATTAATGTTAGTTATTAGTTTTGTTTACTGCTTACTATACACCTTGGAAAACAGTGACCCACAGATAGGTGTTTGAGGGATTGCTGTAGGATTCTTTGATGATGGTTTAGTCTTATTCCATTATTTCACTGATTAGTAATGGACGACTTCTCAAGCCAGGTAATTGTTCCTTCCACTGTGCTTCTGTAGTACTTTGTTATTTCATACATTTGTAATTGTCCTCATATTAACTCTCTTATATATCTTTCCTTTTTCTGATGGAAAAATTT
This sequence comes from Pteropus medius, assembly GCF_902729225.1. Classification (NCBI taxonomy): domain Eukaryota; kingdom Metazoa; phylum Chordata; class Mammalia; order Chiroptera; family Pteropodidae; genus Pteropus; species Pteropus medius. Next base: position 16,421,020 of record NW_024354911.1, read on the forward strand.
TAAGGATATTGATGAAATGGAAGATATATTTAAATGGATGACAAAGACAGTGAAGGATGTTAGAAGCCTTTAATTGGGGGTGTTTAATGGAAAATAAAACATAATGAAGGATTATACCATAAAAGTTAAATTAGACTTCTGCATAAATGCATAATTCAGATACTATAAAGAGTTACAAAATGTTTTAACATAGGACTTATAAAGAATTAGTGGAATTCAGCAAGAAAAAGAGAATTTTTCCTTACCATAAGAGACATTCTCAGAAATGTCATGAAGGAGTTTGAAGACCTAGTAGAGAAAGGCATCATCCTAGTTGTAGAGATAATCAAGCTGGTTAAGTTCCTCAAGAAAAAAAATGCTCTCATAACAAGAAAAGTCCTCATCACAAGAAAAAAAAAAATTGCAAATATGTGGAATCGTGGAGGTTAACATTATGATAATCATTTCACAGTGTATACATATAGCAAATCATTGTGTCGCATATCTCAAACTAATACAATGTTGCATGTCAACTATATCTCAACAAAACTGGGGCTAGGGGAGAAAGAAAAATGTTAGAGCATGAGGGGGATAGAAAGAGAAACTGTTTTCAGTAGAGATCAGAAGAGCTTATTGTTGTCTCTGGGCATTAGGGAACACTTGATAAAAGACATGAGCTTTGAGCTGCTTCTTGAAAGAGAGAAAGACTGAAGCATGAGATGAGATGGGGACTAAGGAAGGGAGTAGGTTTCTCCAGCATAAATTCCCCACTCCTGGTGTTTAATGAAGTCAGTACTTTTTTAGTTAAAAGGGATTACATGCTGGTATCCTGTATTAATTGTTACATGCCTCTCTTACTCTTTATACATTTCCCTCTACTCATTTGCATTTCCAGGCAATTTTATTCTCACACAAAGTCAGTGTGAGAATAGGTTAGGAACATTAAACTAATTGTGAGCTCATGTTCACACAACTTACCTCAGGGTAAAAATCATGCTCCATCACGTAATCAGCCAAAAGAAAAGACCAAAAAACTGAGGACATGAACACTCCAGTAGGGTATCATGAAAATGACAGCTGCTCTTTTCAATAATTTTCATGAGCTGCATCTAGGAGCAAGTGTGGTTATTAAACTTTTTGCCCAGCACAACTGGTCTGGAGTTCTGAAGAAGTTTGAAAGTCACTTTCAAATCGTGTCTGGTCATCCTTAGTATGCCCTTTGGGCATTTCTTGAAGTCATTAAGATTAGTAGGCCTTGGCCATGATACGTTTTGCAAAGAAATTTTTTTCTTTTGGTCTTTTTTGGTAGCTTCAGACTGCCTGTCCTCATTTAGCAAATGACCTCAGTTCTATAACACCTATACAGCTCTTTCAGTTTTCCCCTTATAAGAGGAAATAATAGAAGGATGAGGCTGGTGGTGGTTGTACCAGTTAGGACATTTTTACTCTTCCAGGTGCAGTATATATTTTTTTACTGATTTATATATGGATGAATTTCTTCATTGTGTTCTCTTATTGTTACTGCTGGGCCTGCCAGTGGGAATGCCGCCACTTACTAGCACCAGGAAGAGGACACTAGATAAAACAGTCCAGCTCTAAATTTTTCCCTTGACACCTTTTCTAACTACACAGTTGAGCCAACATGCCTGGTATTGGAACTTGAGGAATGGCAGGCATTGTATGTGCAGTGTCTTTTTATTCAAGGGACCGAGATGAAGTCCTCAGAACTGGTACTCCTTGTGCTGCCTCAGTAGCCTCACTTGTGTTCTCTGCATTGCAGAGTTTGGCTACTGTGCTTGGTGTCCTTTTTTTCTAACTGGAGGACTTAAAATAGGCATTGCTTTCTCAGAGAACTAAAGGCAATATTTATAAACATGAAGAGAGGACTTAAAATAGGCATTGCTTTCTCAGAGAACTAAAGGCAATATTTATAAATATGGAGTAAGCCCCCTTTGGTCATTTAAAAACATTTGTCATTTTTACTTTTCATAATACATTTTATAATAACTTTCAAGGCATATTATTTCAAATGACATTAAATGCATATAAAATATGTGCTCATTAAAAGGTCTGAGCCAAAATGTTTAAAACAGTGGTCCCCAACCTTTTTGACACCAGGGACTGGTACTCCTATGAGAATCTAATGCCAGATGATCTGAGGTAGAGCTGAGGCGGTGATGCTAGTGCTGGGGAGTGGCTGCAAATACAGATGAAGCTTCACTGGCTGACCCACCACTCACCTCCTGCTGTGCAGCCTGGGACTGGTCCACAGCCTGGGGGTTGGAGACCCCTGGTTTAAAACAAAGATTACTTAAACTTGGAGGTGATAGGTGAGGAGATAATTTGCTCCAGTAACTTTTATATAAAAATTCCAAGCTTCACAAGATGGCGAGAAGGTAGAGGCTGTATACGCCTCCTGTAGTGACCACATCAAAACTATAACAAAACTACAGAGCAACCAGTATGTGGAGTCACTTGATGTCCAGCAGAAGGGAAGCCTTGCAACTAGGTCACCTCAAATAACAGGTCACCTCAAACCGATAGGAGGGACGGGGACACAAAACTGCCTGATCCCATGACCGCAAGTGGCCATTGAGAACTGGAAGGGCTATCTTGGCTGCAGAACCACCTCCTCCACCTGAGGAGTGAGCGGTCCCTGCCACACACTGGGCTTCCAGCCCAGGGTTCCAGTGTCGGAAAGAGAAGTCCCCACAACCTCTGGCTGTGAAAACCAGTGGAGGCTGTGGCTGAGTGAGATGGAGAGCTGTGGGAATTGGAGACCATCCCTTTAAAAGGGCCCACATCTGGACTTACTCACTGACAGACTCATTTGCTTTAGGTTCCAGTGCTGGGACAGCAGTTGCTTGAGTGGTGCTAGGGATATATGGGGAGATGCTGAACTGTTGAACTTCAGGGTGAGGGCTGGAAAGGCTCGCTCACAGTCAGTGGTGCAAGCAGAAGCCATTGTTTCTTTGTTGAGCCCTCCTACCTCCCAGCCTGCAGACGCAGGCTGCATTAACCTAGATAACACAGGTTGTTCTGCTCTGGCGATCCCTTGAGACCCCACCTCTCGCAACTTGTGGGCCTACCCAAGTCACTTCCAGTGATTTATTCCATACAAATGGGCTGCCTCAATTTCTGCTGCAGACTTTCATAAAATCTCACAAAACCCAAAGAAGCAGCATCTGGCCTCGGCATGCACTGTACCTTTTGCTGAGGAGCCCGAAGCTCTGCACTAGTAGCATCTGGCCTTGGTTTCTGTTTTGACTCTTTGAGACACCTATAAGCCCAGCACAGGTAGCAGCCATATGTGGATTACCTGGTGACTGTAACTAGGTCGCCCTGGAGGTACACAGGCTGTGGCTGAACTTGGCCTGCAGCTGGATCTCTCCCAGGCATATACCATGGGGCCTCATAGCACACCTACTACATAAAGCCACTCTATTAAGACCGGGAGACTTAGGAGACTGATCTAATACATAGAAACAGACAGAGGAAGGCAGCCAAAATGAGACAAAAAAGCATGTTCCACATGAAAGAATAGAACAAAGCTCCAGAAAAAGAATTCACCAAAATGGAGAATATCAGATGCAGAGTTCAAAACACACAGTGAGAGTTTTAACAAAGAGATAAAAAACATAAAAATGGAGATGGAAACAATAATAGGGAGCCTGTCAGAAACGAAGAGTACAATATATGAGACGAAGAGTACATTAGAGGGAATCAACATAGTGGATAAAACGGAAGATTGAATCAATGACATAGAGGATGGGGTAACAGGACACCCAATCAGAACAGCAACAAGAAAAAAGAATACAAAAAAATGAATATAGTTTAAGAAGACTCTGAGACAACATTAAGCATAATAACATTCACATCATAGGGGTACCAGAAGGAGAAGAAAGAGAGCAAGAAGTTGAAAACCTATTGGAAGAAATAATGATGGAAAACTTCCTTAACTTAGTGAAGGAAATAGAAATACAACCCCAGGAAGTTCAAAGAGTCACAAACAAAATGAACCTAAAGAGGCCCACACTAAGACACATTATCATTAAAATGCCAAATGTTAAATTCAAAGAGAGAATCTTAAAAGCAGCCAGACAAAAGCAATTAGTTACATACGAGGGAGCACCCATAAGACTGGCAGCTTATTTCTCAAATGAAGCTATGGAGGACAGAAGGGCCTGGCACAAAATATTCAACATGATGAAAACTCAGGACCTACAATGAAGATTACTTTACCCAGCAAAACTATCATTTGGAACCGAAGAATAGATAAGGAGCTTTCCAGACAAGAAGAAGCTAAAGGAATTCGTCACCACTAAGCCACTATTATAGGAAATGTTGGAGGGACTTCTTTAAGAAGAAGAAAAAAATATGTATCAAACTCTAAATAAAGAGTGACAATAACTATATATCTATCAGCAAGTATTTCAAATGGAAAAGAAATGTTCCATTCGAAAGATAGGGTGGCCGAATGGATAAGAAAACAAGACCCTTACATATGCTGCCTACAAGAGACTAACTTCTGATTAAAAGACACACACAGACTAAAAGTAATGGAAAGGAAAAAGATATTTCATGATGGACCTAGAGGGTAGTGTGCTGAGTGGAGTAAGTCAGATAGAGGAAGACAAATGCCATATGATTGCATGTATATGTGGAATCTAAAGAACAAAATAAACAGACACACACCCACACACAAAACCCAGAAACAAACTCTTAGATGCAGAGAACATTTTGAGGGTTACCAGATGGTAGGAGGGTTGGTAAAAAAAAAAAGGGGAAGGGATAAAGAAGTACAAAGTGGTAGTTAAAAAATAGTCATGTTGATAAAAAGTATAGCATATGGAATATAGCCATATAGCCAGAATATTGTAATAACTATGTACAGTATCAGACGGACACTAGATTTATTGGGGCGATCACTTTGTGAGTTATATAGAAATCTAATCACTATGTTGTACAACCAAAACTAATATGCCAACTATAACTGAAAAAAAATTATTATTAATAAAAATTCCAAGTTATCAGAGGAAGGGGAGACTTCTCTTAAGTCTGATTCATTTCATAGTCAATTTACTTTAAGAAAAACTCCCTTAAATTTTTAATTATTGAATTTAGAAGGTATTGAAACATTATATATTTGTGGTGAAATTTTAATATAATTCTTATAGCTTATACGAAGTGTGTTCTTCTTTTGATAGATTCACAGAAATGTTTCTATCTTGTTTTCTATTTGTAAAGCCTGAACATTGCATCATCTTCTACCACTCATGTTGTGAGAGCATTGGTCCTTTATTACTGCTTCTGTAATAGTGAGCACATCCTCTTTCCCACCTTGGGTCAGTTGCCCTTCTTGAGTTTGAACCCAGTCTTTAAGGATGTGAGTTTTTGTGTATCAGCCAGGACAACAGCTGTTTTGTCCATTACTAACCTGTATAACAGATAATAAGAAGGTAACTTTCTTTGTTTCTTTTAGGCTTCTCTCATAGATCTCAATATACCAGAGGGAGAAATGTGTTTTGCAAAATAGGGTGAGAATGCGTGGTGGAACACTGCCTCCCCTGAACCTCTGATTGTCTCAGGCTGATTCTGAATGTATTCCTCTTTGCTTTGGATCTGAGAAATGTAGTAATTTATTCAGTTTGGGAACAAGAGATTCAAAATTAGTGTTTTTGTTCTTTCGAAAACGATAAATTGCTAAAGAAGTTAGTGATAACACAAATCTAGTGTTTTTACATTTATTTTAGCTAAATACATATTTTTACTATTGTCAATTGAGATTGTGTTGCATTTCATACTACATGTGTTTTACCTCTTAAGTCCTATAAATGTAGTACCTAAATAATTCCCTGAGAAGCACTCTTCTTCTCAACCTTCCCATTCTACTTACTCTTCACCCTCTTTGCTAATGGCCCCCTATTTGCCACAATGGTCTCCTCTCTTCTGCTAAATCCTACCCTCAAGAAGGACCTAACACTAGGGTGATCATATAATTTATCAAGATTGATAAACTGGAGTTTTAAATAATTATTCTGGGAGAAGAGGCATCAACTGGCATTGTCCAGAAACTTCCTGTCATCCTACTAAAGAACAGTGCACAGGAAGATCTGCATAGTTGCTAATACATTACAAATTACCTCTCAGTGAGCTGTTTGCGTTTTAATGGAGCTCAAAGCTTTAAGTTAAAAAAACATTCTAATGGTAGATTTTCAGGCATCAATTACTAGGTAAAGAATCTGTGACAGTCAGAGAATGAATAGAAGAGCCCTAAAATACAGTTCAGCTTAAATTTAAGGCTGACTTTATTGACTGTCTTAGTTATCTCAATCCTGAAATATCTTCAAACAAAGAAAAATAAGTTGGACTATTATCAATAATAGAATGAATGTTGTCTGTATATATTGCCTTTTTTGGGAGGGGGGAATCCATAAAAAATATTAGTCATTTTGTAGTTTAAAGTATTTGTTGATTTAATAGAGCATACATACTACCTTTAGTGATTGGGCTTTCCTTCCAATATGACAAACATAACAGTTATGTGTTTGGTGAATTTTACGTGTCCAGTAGCTACTTCTTTTTCCTTTGTTATCCTGTATTTTTACCCTGAGATCATTCCTTGTATTTCAGCATTTAAGAAGGAGATGGCAGTATTGAGCCTCGGCTCTGCTTGACACACTATTCAAAGGAGCTTAAAATTCTTCATAAAGAAGTATCACTTTAGCTAAATTCAATTTCAGCTCTTGGGATTTCATTTTCTACCCTCACTCCCCTTTGTAATCCCATATGGAGAATGAAAGAGAGCTCTAATATATGTTATATTAGATCTGTCGTACACAGATACTATTAAATTACTTATTCTCATTTCTGCACATCTAAGAATGCCGATTTATGGGACACATAGAAACAACTCTCTTCTAAAATAAAATGAGGGTCAGCTCTGAAATGCAAAAGTATGTTTACGATGTGTGTGTTTTCCTAATGCTTTGACAGGAAGAATTAACTTTCCATTTCCAGAACACAAAACACTTCACTGAGCCACATCTTATGGTAAATAAACTGCTCTCTGGGAATAAATTTTTCACCATTTCTTTTTTTAGGGCCATAGGCTACTGCTAAGAAAATGACTTTTTCCAGGGCTGAAGCCCTGAAAAAAAGTTTAGATGATGAGAGGAATTATTTACTTAGTCTCCATTCACATCCACTGTTTTGCCTGCATTCCAGGTTTCAAAAAGATGATTCATGTACCTTTCAGCTACATGTTGAAAAAAAAAAAATAAGTAACAGTGCCCTTTGTCAATATCAAGAGAAATTTAATAGTGAAATTTTAGGTTATAAACTATGAAAAAGGTAGAACGCTAGCACGTAAAGTTGTAGTAAGTTGTTTTTAAAAGCATAAGCCAAGATTAGCAAACAAAGCTGCCATGTCAAAGGATGTGAAACGGCAGTTGGAATGGCACCCAATACTACAATTTATGTTTTGAAATGCTGTTCTACGATGCTTAAAATATGTAAAAACAATATTTTAACATGTGAGCTTATGTGGTTTTCTTTGAAATCTGGGCAATTAAATCACATGCAAAAAGATGTGTAATTGTTTAGTTTGATTATCATTGATAGTAAGATTTTCTTTAGTACCTTAATTTTTATATGTTTAAAATAATTGTTGAAATGTTATGTGACGAATAATTTATGGCTTTAACTAAGCCAGCAAGCCTCTTTGGTTTCCATTATAAGTGAAGGACCCAACAACAACATCTTCATTTCATATTGTTCCGATAAATTTAATGACATTATTATTTTTTTTGAACTAAAAGGAAATTTCTTCTCAGCTGGATTCTTTCACTGTAGGTTTTAATCGCAAACTTTGAAAATGAGAACATAGCTATTATTTTTTATTAAAAGGATATGTTCTGGTTAGTTTGGAAAGGCCTGCTTAGTAAAGGCATCCAATAGCATGTCTAAGGGCTTAAAATGTAATGCCGAAGTTAGAGAACGTAACAAATGCCTTAAGTGCCAGTGTATCTTGTGTGTTGTAAGACACATATGGCGAATGTATAGGCATGGAAGGCAGTTCTTACTACTCGCAAAACTCTAATTAAGAGTAGGTTACTTAAAGATTAGCTACTCTGGGTAGGACATAGTCTATACATTCAGTACCAAGCTCATCCTGCGAAGTGGTTAGAAGTGAAAGGTTGTATGTTGTGTGCCATGATACTTGAAACAGTGTCTTACACATAACATGTGTTCACTTAATGTTTGCTGGCTAATTTAATGACTATCCTTGCTAAGTAATTTCAAGCTTTTTTTAAAAGAGCTCATCCTTTAAAAATCTTTTTCAACTTTATATTCCTTGATGTTATAGAATTGTTCTTCCGGGCAAGTTCTATTTTACATAAATATTACATGTATTTTTATATTTTAATTTTTAATGGACTTTTTAAATAGAAGAAACACTTGAAATCTTTAAATATTTTAGTTGAAGTGCTGAATAATTACAATTATAGTGTCCGAAGCATTCATTGATTTTTAATTCAATTAAAACATGCTTTAGACTTGCTAGGTATGAAATCTTATATTGGTATAGAATGAAGCAATTAATTAGATTTTTCAGTCTTGCTTTAGTAGTCTCACCAATATTTTAAACTCTTAAATATCTTGAGGCCGAATTCTGTTATCAGCAGAATCTCCTTAACTTGTTAGTCAGCAGATTGAATAAGCATGATCTCAAAGTCTTCTAGATGGATTTCTAGGAGGGACAACTGGTGTTAGGAAAATGCTGTGCACTTGAATTGTTACTATTTCAACTTAAAGTAAATAAGCCCTGAGAAGAGCCTTGAATAATGTGGAGTTATACAGCAACGAGATTAATAAATTAGCATTTTCTCCCTTTCCTACCAGTCCTTCCTGTGTCTTCCGTGCGGGGTCAGGCCTTATATATTTTTGCTAGTGATGTGTGAACCTTATGGAAAAAATTTCTTCTTGATATTTATTCATTCATATGTTCATCACACTCTTCTATAAACTAGTGATGCAGAGAAGGAGAACTAAGAAGGGCCCTGTCCTCTTTTCAGTACTCTGTAGCATCAGCTCTTGGCACACTTCAATGGCGCCTTGACAGTGTTGCCCTCCAGGACTGGTGCTTCATTATGGTGTGTAAAGAGCCATCTTTCTTAGCCAGGATCATCAGGATATAGCCCAAGAGAGAAGACGCCAGAGTCTACCACACTTGGTTTTGAAGAAATTCTCTTTGATTGAGGGTTCAGGGTACATTTATTAGCCAAAGACTTGATGATTTGCTGGCATCTGGCCATCCTGCATTTGGGGCATGATATTATTCTGGATAGAAAGGTTATTATTTCAATCTTTTTGGAGCCAGACAATTGTTATCTTTAGTTGAAGTGCCTATTGCGACTAGATATGTACCCCAAAGAACTCACATGACATAATTTTTACCAGAATACCATAGAAACTTGATTTCAATACAAAGGAGAAAGCATCAAGATTTACCTTTTCTGAGAAACAAAAGTGAAAAACAACAATAACTGCCCTCAATAAAATGACATTCTGTTTAAGTTGCCCCGCCCTGCCACTCAGCTACTTCCTTCCATATGCTGCTAATTAGAATGAAACTCTATGGTATATTGATAATGTGAAATTAAAAAGATTGTTTACTCTCTCTTAAAAATAGCATGTTTTATTAGAACAACCTCAGAGGGCCATTAAAGAAAATGATTTAAGTATTGCACAGCAACAAATAATAGTATCCAGTAAAATCAGATTTTTTTTACCTTCGAAGTTTCTAATATACTTGGTCTATTTAGAAAACAAGTGCATTTAATTGTTTCCATCTCTTAAAAATGTCTAGTAAGTTCAGTTTTTAGTTGCTGTACAAATAAATTGGTCCTAGTTGCATTACTTTCTTTCAAACATCATTTCAAATTAGGGCTTAATGTGGTTTGAACATTTTGCCAGAATAGTCATCCTACTTTTGTCTGAGGGTGGTTGATTACATCTATCTTTTCCAGCTTACAAATGCCAATATATTTAGAAGAATGCAAACCCAACCCCGAGACCATTTGTCATCACACGTTGATTGTAACTCAATGTTTTATTATGGTACTTAGGAGGAAAAGCAAACAATTAAAAATCTGAAGAAAAATGGAATGTCAAGACATGCTAAACATTTTTATTACATTACCATGTTTAATCTATTTTTGTCTACTGCTTTTGATGCTTAATTACCTAGGTTATTAAAATATATATGTGTGTGTGTATATATATATATATATATGTATATTTATTTCATGTTGGACTCAAAAATAGCTTTCCATATCTTAGTAGCAAATATATAAGCAGATATAAAATATAATGAATTGAAGAGAGAAGTTTATCATTATTAGTTCAAAGAATAAGTTTTAATAATGATGTATGGTATTATTCAAATAACCAGAGAAAAGGCTCTGAGGAAGGCAGGCAATCTTAGTGATAAAATAAAATACAATTGGTTTGTGCCTACATATATACTATATTCTGTGTCTGTATTTGCCCAGTTTGTATATATAATCTTTGTGATCTACTCTATCACTCTCTATTTTATTGTCATGAGGAATGGAATTAAAGAGTTGAGATAGAAATACTTAATCAATTCCACTCCAAATCCCTCTAAATGAATTGGCAAGGTAGAGATGCTTGCATGATAGGACAAAAGGTGTATTTTTAACTTGCATGTAATAGGAAACTAGTAGACAGCCATAGCTAACAAATGAGTATGGTGAATGATTTCAGCTTCCTGCTAAAATTTCATTTGGCCTGTTGAAATTTGGCCTGTCTGAAGTGTGTGTGGAAACCCTCAGAATCACTTTATGAAGCTTTCTTAGTGTGACTTGACACTCTAAGAACTGAACTAGAATTAAGACTCCCTGGGGATTTTAGCCCTCCTAGCATCAAAGCACAGGCACTTATTGGGTGTTGTCTCTTTGCATCTATCCTTACATTTTTGTTTTCTATTTAAAATTATTAATAAGGCAGAAGGAATTTATGTTAATTAGAATATAATCTAAGGTTCCATAACAAAGAGACTCTAAAATACAGTGACTCAAAACAAACAAACAAACAAATAAATAAAGCATATAGGAGTTATTGTTCCGTAAGTTCAAGGAATAAAGGTTACTTTTATTTTCCCCTGATTTTCCTAGAATGTGATCCCCATATACATAGTAAAAGCTGGATTACCACCACTATGTCCTTGTCCCAGCATGAACTTGTGGTGGTAGGGTCATAAGTCAGGAGAGGAAGCAACTTCCTCAATAAAGGTATGACCTGAACTTGCTTACATCATTTCATTTCATATCCCATTGGCTGGAGCTTAGTCATATGATCACAGCTAGCTGCAAAGGAGTCTAGGAAGTAGAGTAGGGGACAAACAATTATGTTTCCAGCTAAAAGTAAGTAGTAATGGTGGGTTTGTTCTAGTACCAAAAGGGAGGAAGAGGAGAATGAATAAATATTGGGGGACAATTACTGGTCTCTGTCAAAGCAGTTTCTGAGAATTGTGGCCTTCTCTAATTCAAATTTCTGATTTTCTTGATTTCGTCTCCCCTTTTCTCGTCTTTCTCTCCCTTCATTATTCCTCTTCTTTGCTTACTACTTCCACTTCCTTATTCTAACTATAGCAATGACAATGCTAATATTCAACCTAAATAGCTAGTGTTCATCAGAGGCCTGTACTCTACAAGGTGCCTGTAATATTTCTCTGGGCTTGCAAACTTTAGGTTAATTTTTTTTATTCCATGGAATATATTGCCTTCATCACATTTAATTCTTTCTGGAAAAGGTGAAGTATAGGGAAGGGAGGGAAGGAAGCAAAGAGCAAGAGAAAAAGAAGGAAAAGGAGAGAGGGAGGAAGAGAGAGAGAGGAAGAAAGAGTAAATAGAGAAAGAAAGAAAGAAAAAGAAAAGGAAGGAAGGAAGGAAGGAAGAAGGAAGGAGAAGAGAAAATAAAGGAAATGAGAATATGTATAAGGTTTATGAAGGCAAGGACTTTCTTCTGTTGTGTTCACAGCTATATTTTTGGCCTCTGAAGTATTGCCCAGCTCGTTGTTGGACTCAAAGGATATTTGTTAAATGAATGAACAAAACAAATTTATTTTTCCATTTCACTATTTGTCCTCAAGTTTGTTTCAAACTTTCAGCTCATCAAACATACTATTTTTCCATTAAAAAATTTCCTGAATGCCAAATAGTAAGAATTCGCTATCTGTAAATTCAGCTTGGTTTTGTCTCAAATTGCCTCTTAATAACAGACTTAATTTTGTTTTTGTTTGGATTTTGTCTTTGAATAAAATTATAATTAGTTGTTTCTCCAAGGGATAAATATCCCTAATAAACATAGAATTATTATATACAAGAGAAAGTATACAGGAGGCAACCTATACCTTAAACATAATTTGGCTCTCTGAGGACAGATAAGAATATGGCATTCATTACAATAAAATTTTTCTTCCTAGTTGACTCTATTATTTGACTGCTCTAGCTTTTCAAACCAGAAGTGAGTTATAGCAAGAGAAAAGGGGTTCTCTAAAACAAGGCCCCCAGTAGCCAGAATCTAGAACCACTAAAAGATGGCCATCCTTCTCTTTGTCTTTCTCTTAAACTATTTTCCAGAGCTTCAGCTCACTATTATTGTTGAAAAACTAACATCCACATTAATTATTTTCTTTGTCATCCCCACGGCATCACAGGTGGGACCTTAGAGGTTCTAAAGCTTATTGGTTTGCAGTCTGAATCAGGTGGATGGGGCAGACAGGAAGGTGATTGGTGAGATTTGACTTTCCTGCCCTCCTTTCGACAAGAGCAAGTTCATGCTTATCATTTTAACAGGTTGGGTTCATTAGTAAATTTTGTTGAAAAAAAAAAAAGAGGGTTCTTATTCTAACAAAAGTTTAGAAACCTTCCATTGAGCCTAACTTCCTTGATTTATAGGTTAAAACACTAAGAGTTAGAGAGAAGTAATTTTTCAAAGATTTCAAAGTTAGGGCCAGGTCCAGAATTTGTATCTCCTTATTCCTTGGCTGGATATCTTCCCACTACACTGTGCATGCACTCCTCCAAAATATCCTTATATCAGTGACTTGTTCAAAAATGAGCAGTTTTTCTTTGGAATTACATACTAAGATTTGGCATAAAATAGGAAACTAAGCTCTTTCCATACTTTATAATCTCTTAAAAATCTAGAAACATGTATAATAATTGTTGGTTCAAACAGGCTGTTGCTCCAATGTGTATTTATGAATTACCAATAAATAGTTGTTTGGGAGTGAAATATTTTCACTGCCATGAATTTAACTTGTGATTGAGAATGATACAGCAGGGTCTTTTATAAAACTGAATCATGGTGCTGAGCAGGTGGTATGGGTGGAGTTGACCTTGGCTCAGCACAGGGGCTGGCCGGGAGAGAAATAGGGCGAAGAGTGACCCCATCACTCTCTCTCCTGCATCTTTCAGCCCAGACAGGCTACACCTTCCTTGTATCTTTGTTATAACATGTGTTTATGTGTTGTGTTTTGGGTGCCGAGAAATCAAGGATGAAGATTCCTTCATGCTTAGAAGTTTCCATGTATGCCCTATTTGAAGTGCATGTGTTTAATGCTCCAGAAGCCATTGACAATCACCTGTTCTCTGAAGCCTATTAGGTAATTTTGGTAAATGTGAAACTTGCCTTCATCCTGCTATTTAGTATCTTATTTTGCATTTAATAATGAAGCAGGTTCTCTAGGGACTAGTTTTCTGGCTAACTAATGCCTTTGCAAACCAATATACCCTCTTAACATAAAACATAAGGAATGGAAGTTCACAGGAAATGAGCTCTTGGATTCCCTAGAGCATGGTTAGAAAGTCTGAAGTAGTGTTCACAAACTATTGTTTTACAGCCATTATACAGTTTTTTCTTCACAAGTATTGAAACGTTCTTCATGGAGAGCACAGGTCACCTTAAAGTCAGAAGCTTTGGTTCTTAGAATATTATGATATAAGAGACTCATAAAATATTTTTAACAATATTGTAATAGTTTACTTCCATTATATAGATTTAAGCTATTTTGGTTTTAGACATGCAATGTTAATAATTTTCACATCTCTGTGAGAAATGTAACTGCCAAAATATTCATTAAAATTATTTATTTTTTTTCATAAAGACCTTAGATTATCAGTAAAAAAAAAAGAATTAGCCAACTATATGGCAGTTTTACAATGTGAAAAGTTGTGAAGAACTGAAGGTATAATCCCTACCATTATTCCTCATTCTGAAAGATGCTTCAGGAACCATGACAAAACCCAGACCTGTAAAAACCAAGTGACTTACTTGCTCTTGGGCAATTAATTAGAAGTAGAACTAAGGTTAGTACATGGGTGTCCTGACTATATGACATCATTTACTTTCACAACCACTCTTTATGACAGGTAAAGAGAAAAGATTTTTTCAAAAAGCCAAAATTGTCTTCATGTATCTTGGCTTTGTATTTCACATTCTGATGACAGATCAAATTTCACAGGACAAGAAATTAGAGAATGTCACAAATTTGACACTTATGTTTTTAGATACCAAAAGGTTTTCTCCCTCCCTTCCTCCAACCCTCCCTCCTGTATTCCCTTTCTCCCTCCCTTTCTTCCTTCCTCCTTCGGTCCTTTCTTTTTCTGTTTGACCAAAGATTCTTTGCTTAATTGAAGAAGAGTTAGTTGTTATGGTGATTTTTTTCACCAAAGAAAAATAGAATCTTTCACACTATTATAATCTTTATCTTTGTCTCAGTCTGAAGCATTTATTAAATTCCTCCTATTTACTTGATATATTATAATCTACAAAGCTGTGAATTTCTTCTCAATTAATCTGTGAGGAAACTGTGACCTAAACTCTGATTTTGCAAAGTGGGACAAATTATAAGGAAAAAATAAACACAACGAATATACTTAGATTTCTTCTCTTATTTTCAATCAAAGAGATGAGTACATTTACTGAGATGATAAATTAAGGAGGAGTAAAGGAAGTGATTGTGACGAAATGGCCAATATGTCAGAAATTAGGTTGTTGGGGAGTGAATGGATGGAGACAGGGTAAAAAAAGTTGAATGCTGAGGATATTATACCTTTTTCCATTTTAGATGTTCTTCCTTCTATTTTTGTGAATTTTCAAAAGTGAGAACACAAAGGGATTCTTACTCATACACACACATACACACACACCATGATAAAGCTTATACCTTTTAATTTCCTATATGTAGGTGATTTTCTGAATTTTGACTCATTGCTATAGCAGCAAGGTCTCAACATACTTTTTTCTTTTGTAAAATGAATCTCTTTCTGATGAATTACTTAGCAGTACTTGCTGTTTGAATTGTATTTTTAATAACAAAACAGTTTTTTATTCTGCTCATTTTTCTTGCTTATGTGGAAATAATGAGTCAACCGTAAAGTAGATGTCATATAATGAAATTAGCAAAGCTTCCTTTTCAAGTTTCTTGACATAGTTTCTGGTTCAGTAATAATGGTTAAGAGTGACTTAATGATTTGTTTGTACTCTATCCTGACACCAAGGTTTCTATCATAAACGTTTGTTCTGTAAGAATAAAAAAGTCATTATGTACTCATGGGCAATGAATCCGTTAATAAATTTAAAGCGTCTACCTTCATGTGCTGCACATGATGGGAGCTCAGCAGTTATAGAAGTTTCTTATACAGCTTTCTGACATTCGTAGCATTTCAAAATATCTTACATTTATATTTTTCTGTATAATGCCACAATAATATCATCTTGGGAAATGGAAAGAGAGTGAACATTAGCATTCCCAGTTTACATATAGGGAAATTATGGACAACAGAGCTTAAGAGGCTCTCACATGATAATAAATAGAGCTTTTCTAACAGGTCAACTTTATAATTTATTGCCCAAACTTGGACACTATTGAGAGTGACAAGGGCTACTATTAACAATTATACCTGGACAATAAGTATGAACTTGGACCGCCCCAGGGCACCTGAGACCTGTTGTCATTTTACTAGGATCCACAACTGATTCTCACATATTTCTATTTTTCTATGGTTTTCAGATTTCTCCTGTGTTCTTGCTAAGTACATACACATGCACATAATAGTTATAAGAGTTATAAGAGAGGGCATGGCTGGGTTTGAATCCTGGGAACTTCACTTATTAGTTGTGAACTCTTAGGCGCACCTCAAGCACCTTGATCTCTTTCTGCTTCAGTTTCTTTCTTAGTGAGGCAGGACAATAATAATAATACTTTATGAGGTTGTTAAATTAATTGAATTTGTAAAATTCTTGGAATAGTGTCTAGTACTTAGTAGGTACTATATATATATATATATATATATATGTATATTTGATAAATAAAAATATGAATATCGACTTTGATACCTACTTTTTTAAAAAAGGAAAAGTTAGAAGCTATTTTGCTAAGAACGATTTGTTTTATTTCCAGAGCATGTTTTTGAATCAATTCTTGGAATATTGTCCACTTTGTACTTTGAATATCTATACCTGAAATTACTAATGTCTGTGCTAATTCTACTGGGTGACACAATCTGATTATGGTTTTAGCATGTAGCACTATTAACATATATATAGTTAAGACAGTATTAGCAAGCTAATTGTCATCTTGGAGTACTTTGGATATTTGATGAAATGAAACTTCATAACAGTCTACCATTTTCTGAATTCCAGTAATAGAATTCTATTAATTCTACTAAGAGACTTTTATGTCTTTATGGTACATATTTTGTGTTACATTTGAGATCATTTGGTTCTTTCATTTTAATAACTCAAGATATCTTGTTTTTCCTTTTGGAATGGATAGCCTTGACTTAATCTCCACAGTGACTCATCTCTTTCTTAAAATTAAAAGTAAAATAAAAAAGTTCAGTCTAAGATGGGAAACATGCAGAAAGGCATTTTCCCTGCACTTTGCATTGTGGTGATTCATCCGTGAGAGAAAAGACCCACACCTCTGGCCCCACTGGGACAACTGGGGCTTCTGTTTGGTATTTAGGATTGGACACCTCATTCCTTTTTAGCCCTTTTGGCCTGCACCTTTTCAATCAGGCCATCTCTGTCTAAAGTTATTGCTAATTTGATGTCCAGTATTCTGAAATGTTCATTATCTATTTTATTTGACATGTGAATGATTCTAAATCTAAGTCTTTACTATGCTTCAGAATTGGGCTTTACTCACCATTACTTTGCTAAGATGGTGGCATCCAATTCTGCATTTTTTATATGATCCCTTTTCTGTCTCCTACCTTGAACTCCCACCCTTCTTAACATTTCCCCAGCCTTCCCAGTGGTAACAATGCCATAGCTAAGGGAAGTAAAGGAGCAGGGAATCCTAGGGAACTGGGCAAAGTCCCAGAAGAAAAAGCCACATGCGTATTACATTTTTTTTGCATTTTTTAAACAAAAGAATTTACAAAAGTAAATTTTCCAGTCCTAACTGCTATAATTCATACATATAATAAAGTTATATTGTTTTCCAATAATTTAATATTTAAACATTACTTTTAAATTTTGTCAGTTATTTTTGTCTGTTATCTCATGCGATACATTTTAATACTTGTAAACTATATATTCTCATTGTCCTCATAGATGAGGAAACTGAAGATGAGGGAATTCATATAATGCATTTAACAGAGTCAATAAAATTAAAAACTGGTATTACTAATAATGAAGAAAATAAAAATCACCCATAGTTAATTTCATTACCCAAGTATAACCACTTTTAACATTTTAGTGCTTTTTTTAAAATTTCGCTTTTTTTGTATGTATATAGGTGATTGTATAAATATATTTAATGCATAATTTAATATAATTAAATGCATTTCTGTATTCTGCTTTTTAAAGTTATAGTTATGTCACTTAAAACTCCATTGTACAACTATAAAGTTTATTAGACCTTTCTATTAGTGAAAATTTACTTTTTAAAAATTTTTAATAATTAAAAATAACATTATGATGAATGAGTTTGCATGTGAATAGTTTCCATTTACCTAGTTATTACATTTTAATAGACATCAATGGTTTTTAAAGCATAGGGTGATATCCTCACCCACTGGCATCTCTTGTGATAAATGATTTTCATTAGTAATATTGGCCAAAATTCAGGGTATATTCTGTAGCCATCAAACAGTGAACAGTCTAACTTGCAAGGGGAGTGAGTTAATGACCTTGGCCTCATCAGCATTTGTGTGTTCGCACAGGGTCAGACAGACTTAGAAGACTTAAGAAAGGAAAAAATAAAAATAAAAATATAGAGTTGTCTACATATTTAAAAATGTAGTAGAAATTTTAGAGGTGGAAAAGAGAGATATATCTGTGTTGGGAGAAATTACAGAAGTGAGAGAGTGTCTGATCAATTAATAATTGTGCTTTGTATTGAAATTCTCAACATCCTAGACCTGGTTGGTCTAGGCAGTTTTGGGTAGCATTAATATATTACTTTGCAATACACAATAAAAGCCTTTCACAAAGATAGTATGTTTGTGAAATAATCATATTAGATGACTTCACTAAATTTCTTAGTTTATAATGGCTAATTAAGTTGGTTAGCAGTGAAACAAGAACAAATGGGCTAGGTGATACAGATAATGATGATGATAATAATAATAATAGCTAATAATTATTGAGCTTTTTGTTTCAGGCACTATTCTAATTTTACATGCAATGTCTATAATATATATTGTGTTCTGCCACCACCCAATCAGGGAGGTACTGTTTTTTCCTTATTCTGTTCATGTGAAAGAAGGATGTATAAGACAGCGAAGAAGAGGGAAACCTTTAGAGAAGAGGTGACATTGGAACTGGGATGAATAAAGATTGCCAGGGAGACACAGGTGAAGGGTCTGCTAACAGAGCCTCTCACTCTGGAAGGTGGAGCAGCATCTGTTGTTTGTTTTTAATTTAATTTAGAAAGAGTGCAGTGCCATATTTGGAGTTAGTCACACCTCAGTTCTTATCAGCTAGGTAATTTTAGGCAAATTACTTAATCTCTCAGAGCTTTGGGTTCTGAATCTGGAAAAGTAGGAGAGAATTATGCTTATCTCAATATGAAGATTAAAGAAGATATGTATAAGTTCTTAGTACAGAGCCTGTCGTTGTTGACGCCCAGCAAGTAGTAGTTATTAACACCCTGATTATATAATGAAAAGAACATAAAAAGTGTCTTAGAACAAAGACTTTCTTACCTAATGGGGGAAAAGCCTGGCAAAGTCTGCCAAGTGAGTGGGGAATAATAAGGATAAAGAACTATCGTTCTGGAGTTCAAATTCCATTTACGACTGCTAAACTGAGACTGTTAAGAATAAAAGGCTTTAAAAGGCTCAGGAGGATTCTTGTGACAACAAATGACTGTTACAACTGAATATTTTGATGTGTTAAGTGTAAATTACTCAGAAGCATATGGATTAAATTTCCTTTCAGCAATGCATAGGTTTAAACATTAAGGGGAAAGAGACGTGAGAACAGGGCTCTCCTGGGTTAAGAGCTCTCTGATGTTTGCCCCAGGAGGGTTTTAGGTAGACTCACAGAGAAAAGGCTGAGAAATGCTCCCTGGGGAAGGTAGGGAGGAGAAGGAGCAGGGAAAGAATATTATACCCTCAGTCCAACTTTGAAGAAGTCCAAATTATTACAAATCAATGTGGCCTCAGCTCCAAAGGTTTAAAAAACATTTAATTAAAAAAAAATTTAGGTTTCCGCCCCCCCCAGTTTTATTGAGAAACAATTGACATACATCACTTTATAAATTTAAGGCATACAAGCATGATGGTTTGATTTGCATGTATTGTGAAATGATTACCACAATAGGTTCAGCTAACATCTGTCTTCTGATATAGATACAATAAAAAGAAAAGAAATAAAAACCATTTAAAGTCATATTAGGAGATTAAGCAATAGTCATTGGCTCAAAAAATAGATTATCTTTTCTTCATCTGCATGATAAAATTCAGAAAAACTCTTTCTATAAAAGTAGATAATAGCCTGAGAAACCAAACTTTTTTGCAGCAAAAAGGGACTTAAAAAGAAATCATGGTTACCTTCTCTCATTTAATAGACAAGAGACTTGAGACCCAAGGAGGTGAAATGACTTGCCTAATAGTCTCCAGCGAGTGTGTGACAGAGCCGGGAATAGAAACATAGGTCATCTAAGGAATTTCACACCCAGGGAAGTACTTGACTTGGTCAGAGCTGCACCCTGAGTGGCCACTGAAGGGATTTCAGTCAAAGTCTCTCTAGCTCCACACTGCTGCTTTAAAATTAATTAAGCATTATCTTACTACAAAGGCAGCATATGTTTGTGTCAAACTTTTCTCCATTTAAAAAAAAAAGTGCAGCTTGCTGCCAGTTGTTCATTTAACAGCATGTGTAGGAATACTACGTTTTCTTGGATTTGACATTTTCAGCCGTTGAACTACTAAAAACAGAATGCTGTAAATAGAATGATGTCATTTGTTTCCAAAGACTATCGATATACTAGAATGATGTGAAAATAATAATAAAAGCAAGATATTTCGTGGCAAATTTTTGGGGGTAAGTTTAGGACTATAATCCGCAAGTTATGTTGGGGTAACTGCTGTAGCAGCTGGTGAGTATTCTCAAGGCAAGTGGAAAAAAGGGTTAAATTATGACAGTATGGAAGAATATTAAATGAAAGCTAAGTGTCCTCCTCCCTCTCAACAATTCTACACCTCCCCCCAGCAAAGCCTTGTATTTCCATTTCCTAGGGGTGAATACTATGCACATTTTTTGGTATTTACTTTCAGAAATTGTGTGTGTATGTATGTGTGTGTCTTTTTGAGAAGCTTTTTTATTTGAAAGAAAGCTCAAAGTTACAAAAAAGTTGCAAGAATTATAGAAAGAACCTTTTACCTAGATTCACTGCTGACATTTTGCCCCATTTGCTTTATCATTTGTTCTCAATAGCTATCCATCTGTCCATCTATCCAAACAACCATCTATCCATCCGTCCATCCATCTATCTATCCAATTATCCAATTATTTTTGCCTGAACCAATTGAAAGTAAATTATAAATGTTATGGTCTTTTAATTTCTTTCTTAGACCAGTCAGGTTGTTATAACAGAATACCATAGACTGGGTGGCTTATAAACAACAGAAATTTATTTGTTGTGATTCTGGAGACTGAGAAATCCAAGGTCAAGGCACAGGCAGATTCAGTGTCTGGTGAGGAACTGCTTCCAGTGATTGTCTTTCTTCTCACTGTGTCCTCAACGTGGTGGATGACGTGAGGGAGCTCTCTGGGATCTCTTCGTATAAGCGCCCTAATCCCATTCATGAGAGCTCCACTCTGATAACCTAATTATCTCCACCTCCAAATACCATCACATTGGGCATTAGGATTTAACTTATGAATTTGGGGGAGACATAGTAATTTAATCTATAATAACCCCTAAATATTTTAGTGTATATTTCCTAAGAATAAGGATATTCACAAGCACCATATAATATCAACTTCGATATAACTTCACTTTATTTGTCATCAATACAAAACTTTTATAAGATTGATCCAACAATGTACTTTATAGTATTTTTTCCTCTTCAGTATCAGGTCTAGTTTAGGATCATATATTGTACTTGTTTGTTGCATCCCATTAGTCTCTGTTAATCTGGAACAGTTTTTCAGCAGTTATTATTTATAACATTGGCATTTTTGAAGAATTTAATAGACTTTCTCATTTTGGCTTTGTCTGATGTTTCTTTATGCATGCTTGGATGGAATACTATATAAAGTGACGATGTGTTCTTCTAGGATATCACAACTAGAGGCATACATGTTCATATGTGTCTCATTTGTGATGCTAATTTTGAATACTTAATCAAGGTGTTGTTCATTGCTACCATTTTAATTCATGCCCTCTCTGCAATATGTTTAGTGAATATCATAGTTATTTTAATTCAACAATGTTTATTGAGCACACTTGTGCCATACACTGTTTTAGACCCTGATGATATAACAGTGATCAAAACACACAATTCCTGCTTTCATAGAGTTTATATTCTGTCTTGGACATATATTTTGTATTTTAACATGTAAAGCTATTTCATTTTTCAAAAAACTGGATACCGCTATTCAACTTCGTTGTGTTTATGTACCATAGTTTATTCAACTAGTCACTACTGATGACATTTAGCTTGTTTTCACTGTTTTTTTTTTTTGCTATTAACCAACCATGCTACAATAAGCATCCTGCAATGTAATAGAGCCATCCAGATGCATATGTGCATGTGTGTGTATCTGTGTATATGTGTAGATGTTTGTGTGTGATTGTATATGTATAAATGTTTGTATATGTGTGTGTACAAACTTGTTTATTTGTAGCATAATTCCCTAGAACAGAAATTCACAGTTCAAACAAATTTAGTTTTTATCTCTGGTAGATGCTGCCATTTTTCTCTAATTTTTGTTCTCAGGACAGCACTTGTATCTCCCCATTCTCACCAAACTGGACACTATCAAATGTTTTCATATTTCCATACTAATAGGCATCATCTTAGCTGGATGGTAATGAAAAGTGCAGTTTTTTCCTAGTCTGTTTGTGTTTGATTGTTGCAGTGCTGTGAGTCTTATCCTCCAAGAGACCCACTTCTGGTGAACAGAGACTGATCATAGGGCGGTTGCTACTCATTTCTTTAGAAAAATTGCCTATTTCTTTTTTTTTCCTTCCAGCCTTAATAAGATATAATTGACAAATAAAAGTTGTATTTATTTAAGATGTACAGTGTAATTTTTGATACATGCATACATTATGAAATGGTTAACATAGTAAGCTAATTAACATGTTCATCACCTCACATAGTTAAACCTTTTTTGTGTGTGTGAGAACAATTAAATGTACTCTCTTAGCAAATTTCAAGTATATAGTACAATATCGTTGACAATAGTTGCCATATTGTACATTAGATCTCCAGAACTCGTTCATCCTGCATGCAGTATTTGTCTCTCTGTATCTGGCTTATTTCATTCGCATAATGTCTTCCAGTTTCATCTGTGTTATCCCAAGTGAGATTTCATTTTTTAAGGCTGAATAATAATTTCATTGTATTTATTTGTACACCACATTTTTTATCCGTTCATCTGTTGACAGACATGTAAGTGGTTTCACAAAAGGTGTGAGGTGATAGTTTATTGTGGTTTTGATTTGCATTTCTCTGAGGATTAGTGATCTTGAGTACCTTTTCATATACCTGTATATCTTCTTTTGAGAAATATCTGTTCAGATTCTTTGTCTTTTTTAATTGGGTTACTTATTTTCTTACTATTGAGTTATTTGAGTTCCTTATATATTTCGGATACTAACACTTTATCAGGTGGTCTGCATATATTTTCTGCCATTCTGCAGGCTGTCACTTCCCTCTGTTGATTGTTTCCTTTGTTGTGCAGAAGCTTTTTAGTTTGATGCAGTCCCATTTGTCTGTTTTTGCTTTTGTCGCCTGTGCTTTGGGTTTATATCCAAAACAGTCATTTCCCAGACCAATCTCAAGAAGCTTTTTCTCTATGTTTTCTTCTAGTAGCTTTAGTTTCAGGTCCTGTGTTTAAATCTTTAATCCATTTTGAATCGATTTTTATAGATGGTGTGAGATAAAGGTCCAATTTCATTCTTCTGTATGTGGATATTTATTGAAGAGACTGTCCTTTCTCCTTTGGTTTTCTTGGCACCTATGTCAAAGGTCAGGTGACTATAAATGTGTAGATTTCTAAGCTCTCTCTTCCGTTGGTGTTATATATCTGTTTTTACACCAGTACCATAATATTGTGATTATTATAGCTTTGTAGTATATTTTGAAATCAGGTAGTATGATGGCTCCAGTTCTGTTCTTCTTGCTCAAGATTGCTTTGGCTACTGAGAGTCTTTTGTGGTCCCATATGGATTTTAGGATTGATTTTTCTACTTCGATAAAAAAGGCCATTGGAATTTTGGTAAGAATTGCATTAAATCTGTACATCACTTTGGGTAGTATGGATATTTTGACACCTAATTCTTGATCGAAGTCTGTTATGGAAAGAAATCTTTAAAATTTAAATTCTGCACTTGACCACATTGCTATGAAATAGGAATGTTATCTAGGACTTAGAGACATTTTAGTAGGAAGTTAATGAAATAGTATAATCATAGATAAATAACTGAAAAAATGTACATTTAGGTATCTCTTTTATCCTACTTTCTATATGCTATGAAGAATGTGTTAAAATAGTCTCTAAAATTGCTAGAGTATCACGCAGATATTTCTGAAACATGTATAAAACTAAAGAGAAAATATTGTTTGTGGCAGATGACCTTAGAATTATTTAAAATATTTAGCTAGATGGCCTGATCTCTCTTTAAGGTTGTTACTGAGGTTTCTTTTGGTGGGGAGTGGTTGGATGGGATTCCATCACCTTGGGAGAAAAAAATCATATTAAATGGTTTGTTTGTTGAAGAAACCATTAGTCTTTCCATTTACCCCTTATCCCTCATCCTGTTGCTCCTTTTTTTCCTGTAAGTTCTCTCCCCTCCATTCATCCTCCAAAAAGGAGGTGTGGATATTTTGAAAAGGAAGCCTCTTTCTTACATGCAATGAATTTTGCCTACAATGGGCTAATTGCCAAAGCAGTTGGCCACCTGTGGGAGTAATTAGTCACTTGTCAGTCCTTCTGAGGTTAGTCAATTGCAGTTGCAATTTATTATACACAGTTTTGCATCCACAAATAACTATGGCTGTTAAAACCACCCATCAAGAAAGAAAAGGCTAGGTAGAAACTTTAAAAAGTTGGTGTATTGCTTTACATTTATACATGAATGTAACATTTAGCTCTATTCATTTTATTCCAATCCAGGGAAACTGGAGTTAAAGATACTGAAGTAAAAGTTACACTACTTTGAGGAGTGGGAAGGAGACAAGATCCTGTTACTTTTGTCACTTTACTTAATAAACTAAAAAAGAATCTTGATTGGTTATATTAAGATTTTAATTTTCTATAATGCAATGTGTATAATGTAAAATGAATCACTTTTTATTTAAGGTAATTCTACCAAGAACTTTGTTCTCATGGGTAAGCAGAAATATGATAGTAGCTATATTGGTTAAACATTCTATGGTTAATGTGGTATACTGTTTATGATTACAACCATGGAAAGTATTCTTCATTCTACTAATTAAATTCAGTATATCAATGGCTGCTATTATCAGTCATGATGCCAGGAAGTAAAGAATATACAAAAAGATGAGCAAAGATAATTCAGATAATTAATGTGTGTGTGTGTGTGTGTGTGTGTGTGTGTGTGTGTGTGTGTGTGTTAGGGCAGGCAAGTAAAAACTAGCATGTAAATATATCTGAATTCTTTTGGGTACAAGAAAAACATAACCTCACCCAAGTTGCCTTAAAAAATGAAGGGTATTTATTAGTTATTGAGTTGAAAATTTTTTAAATGGGACTCAATAAATGTGAGACATTTTCCAGTAGGTTAATTCTATCAACAAGGACCCAGTATCTTTACATTTCTCTAATCTACTTTGCATAGTACTTGCTTCATCCTGAGGCTGGTTCCCACCATGGCTCTCAGAGAGGAACCATTTTTCCAAGAAGTGTTCAGCAAATATCTCCTTGTGTGTCATTAGCCCAGATTGAGTCATGTGCTCATCCCTAAAGGAGTCACCATAGCTAAGGGGAGAGCATGCACTAATTGGCTTAAAGGCCCACCTCTAGAGAAAACCCCGCTTAAACAATGTGGTTGGGAAATTTGAGACATAGGTAGATAGTGGGTAGGAGACATGCTAGTAACAACCACCATCCACTACTACAAATAATAGTCATTCAAATGTAGTAAGGTAGAGACACAGTAATGTGTAGGATGGGCTGGGTATGGGTTGACATTATTACCGCAGTAATTAGAGGTGCCATCAGTGTTCATGTTCCTAGGATGCTAGAGAATAGGAACATATTAGAAGCATTTTGTGGCTTACCATGTAACTAGGAAGTCTATGGCCAACTTATCAGTTAGCTTGTGAAGGCTTTGCTTGATTTTCAGACTATGACCCTTCCTTACTGAGAGAAATAACTCAGAGGTCTTTAGTGAGAAATCTGAGGGGAGAACATATGTGTAAATGTATATACGGTTGATCCTCATTATTTGCAGATTTAGTATTTGTAAATTTGCCTACATGCCAAAGTTTATTTGTAACCTCAAAATCAATACTCGTCGTGTTTTCACGGTCATTCACAGACATATGCAGAGTAATGAAAAATTTAAGTTATCTGAAGTGCATGTTCCAGGCTGAGGTTGAATAAAAGGACACTCTGCCTTCCTGTCTAGCTCTCAGACTGTAAACAAGTGTCCCTTTCATGGTCTATTTAGTGCCATATTTTTTACATTTTTGTGCTTTTTTTTTTGTTGGTGATTTCACTGTTTATGCATGGTCCCCAAGTATAGTGCTGAAGTGCTGTCTAGTATTCCTAAGGAGGCTGTGATGTGTCATGAGAAAATTTGTGGCTTAGATAAGCTTGACTCAGGCATGAGTTATAGCGCTGTTGGCTGTGAGTTCAATGTTAATAAATCAACAATATATATCAAATAAGGTGTCTTTAAACAGAAACACACATAAAATAAGGTTACATACTGATCATTTGATGAAAAGGTTGTGACCAGAGGCTCACAGGAACTTAACCCTGTATTTCCCCTAGGAGCAGTGTTCAGAATTGGCTAACTCATTGTTCGTAGTGACTTTCTAGAACATAATGCAGGCAAATAATAAAAATTGATGGTGCACATGTGACTGTGATTGAACAAATGAAGAAAATATTATTTTGGCTCAATATCAATGAAAGGATTTAACTACAGAGTTCTAATATGTAAAGATGTAAACAATTGATTTTTATTAATAATTTCTATTAGTTGAAAGGAAGGAGTTCAGCATTTTTAAGTAGTCCATTTGAGGGACATATCTAATCTGTCTGCAAGCTACCTTTCTCTCCATCTGGACCCTTCCAGCTATATCCTTTGTAGCTTCTCTGAAGTTATAGGCCAAGACTTACAGGCTTCAAAAAAATATTGAAAGCTAGGTAGCATCTCACCTAGGATATAGTAAAAAAGAACACATGATGAAATTCGTAGTCTTGTCACAGACCACATTTGTTCCCTTCCTCTTCCTAGTGCCCTAAACCAAATGCATCAAAACTTTGAGCTGTAATAGGAGATCATGAAGAATGAGACCCACTAACTAAATCATGATATATAGTGTGAGGAGGTGTCTTCTGTATCTGGAGTTCTCTTTGCGTCATTCCATTTGACTTTTGTTTCGCCCAGGCTTGGGGCTGTGCTGCCAGCAGCAAGTATGCTGACTGAAAACTGTCACAACAGCGATCATTACAATCTGGGAGTTGAGTTTGACTGGAACATATGTCTTCAATTTTAATAGCTCAGCTTCCCAGATGCCCTAAAGGAGAATATTGCCTGAGAAGGAGCTTTTCATGTAAGAATAATTTGTGTTAAGTAGCTCAGTGATCTGTTTGTTAGGTTAGAGCTGACAGTTTGTTTATATTTCTAAAGGGGTATGATGAATGGGGGAGAAGTTGATGCTAATTAGCCTAAATTGTTCCTAAGAATGTAGAGGGCTTTGCCAGTTTCATTGTTTCTGTTTCTTTGCACATTTTAAATAATTGAATGGAGCTCAGACCATTCATCATAATTTCAGGCAAGATGGAAATAAATGAATTTAGCACGGGTCCACATGTGTGATGGAAGATGTCACTTTAAAGGGCAATTAGATAAGACATCAACTTGGGGCTAATGCAGACTATTCTAATCCATTTGCATACATGAATGTTTTCATTTACTCCATTAATTATCTCTGTCATCATAGGAAAATATAGTCCTTTTTGAAAACCCACCTATTTGCCTTAAAGAAGTAATGCTGTGGTATAAAATTTTGGCCCTTGGCTTCTGGACAAAAGATTTGTGTCCGTACTTTCTAAGAAAGTCCCCCACCCCACCCCACCTCCCATGATATCAAACACCACTAGGAAACCTGTTTGAAGATGGGCTAAGCCCCTGGCCATCCAGGTAGATAATGAAAAAGGCAACAGAGGAACATTTTGGAAAGTTGAGAGTCATACAATGGTGTAAATTCCACAATAAGAGCTAATGTTCCAGTAGGGCTTATTTTAGTTATTTTTCAAGAGCTGGCATATGTTTATTTCTCATTTATGCTGGGATACCTGATGATATGATGAGAAACCTACGATGTAACTTCCTATCTGAGTTGAGCTGGCATTTCCTTTAGATAATAAGGTTAACATGAATGAGTTATTTTATAAGAGTGTAGGAAAATATATATGTTTTGTTAACACACATATTTTGAGAGTTAAAATAAGAAAAATGAAACTAAATTTAGAAAGTCTATGATTTTTTTCAACCTTTTAATCCTCATTGGAGGCCATTCTTTTTTAATTTATGCACATAAAATACCACAGGAAGAGATGGTATAAATTTGTGGACTGTGGAGAATGAGTGAACATTTTTGAATCAGGATCTTTAAAAGGGGTGAAATTTGAGTATGATTAAGTTAGGAAAAAGCCTCGCTTACGGCGGAAGTCAGAGACTCTGTATATATTATGGGCATGTCATGGCTTTTAAAAAGTTATGTTAGACTTCTATACAAATTGTGAAGGAATTTGTATAACCCCAAACAAAATTCTGTGTGGTTCTGAACTTTTCCAAAGTTGAAAAAAGAGGGAGAGAAATAATGCTGGTTAGTATTCCGATCAGAAGCAAGTCTTGCTGTCGGGTGGGCTGGTCGCTTGCACTGCCTGGGTATTTTCTTGGTCACTAGTTTTCTCAGG
Organism: Pteropus medius; assembly: GCF_902729225.1. Taxonomy (NCBI): domain Eukaryota; kingdom Metazoa; phylum Chordata; class Mammalia; order Chiroptera; family Pteropodidae; genus Pteropus; species Pteropus medius. The sequence continues at coordinate 16,449,898 of NW_024354911.1, forward strand.
AGTAAATGATCCTGTGGCTTATGCTAGCCACGTTTGTGCATATATGCCCTATAATTGGCATTTATTAAGGAGACCTTCAGTTTGATGGATGACTGTCAGAGCCCAGCCTGCTGGCTTTGAAGAGAGTTGACGTTGCTCGAGTTTTGTTATATTAACTCATTAGAACTCTGCACTGCTTCAACCCTGCTCTTTGTTTACTTTCTTATAATTAAGATTTTTGAACAATTGATTTTCAGAGACTTGGCAGGGGCCCATTCCCAACTCTGAGACTTTGCCGACAGAAAAGTATTCAACAGAACACATATTCACAATAAGAATCTATGAGTATTAAAAGTAAGGTTTTTGTACTCTCTTTAGTTAGCTACCGAGTTAATTAATTGCTTTTATATGCAAAATTATTTATTAATCATCTTTATATCACTAGCTATATTGTTCCTCAACTTTTTTAAAAAAGTGAATCCTACAAAGCAACAGCTGTAGAAATATTTTCAAATCAGGGTATTTAAAATTAGAACTTGTATGTATTATGATTTAGCAAAAATGTAAGCAAATAATTAGGAAATAATTAGGAAAATGAAAGCCATCTGAATCTAAAGATACATTTTCAAGGGAAAAAATGCATTATATATATGTAAACATTTGATTGTGAATTAATTCAATAATAGGTCTCAATTTGGTTTTTAATTTTATAATATGAAAATCTTCAAAGCTGTGGTCACACATTTAAAGTTAAAACTGATATTTCACTTTCTCTTTTGAAACCTCAAAGAAAGTGACACTGAAAATAAGGATATTTTCCAATATGCGTTGGTGAAACAAACTATATTTTCTGTTACGCTTGATGTAACTCTCACACGCTACTCATCGAGGCACAAATGGTGATGTTCTGTTTCATGTGTGTGTTTTTAAAAATATTTTTAACTTATATCTACAAAAACTAAAGGCCTGAGGAGAAAGGATGTGCTTTTACAAAAAGCAAACCTGGTTGGAGAGTGTTTGCACTAAGATTACAGACTCACTCATGGTAGTTTCATTCCTAACTTGTTGTAACTAGCTGATGAGGTTTATTTACTAAAAATGGTAGCTTGATGAGTAGATACATTCATCACATCATCCCAAAATCTAGATGAGTGAGGAAGGAAATAATGAGTGAAGAAGGAAAAATAAACAGCATCTATTTATGAAAATGAATACTGCGCTGGGTCATAGTTTATAGGCAATGCTCTAAGTAATGAGTTCTTAAAGTAATTTTATGGGGAGTGCTACTGTAGAACGGAATTAGGTCACTTGACTGGCCCTCACAGAGGGAAAGGGAAAATGAAACTCAGTTGTTTTCAGGTCACAGATAATTCAACTTTCCTTACTTTCTAAAAGGAACTTGAGTTAGCAGAACAATGTTTAGACTGCTTTGCCAATGAAGACAACCTTTTAAGCTTAGTGATGAAGTTGATTCATTTTTATTTCATTCAGATGATGGAAAACATAACTAATTGGCTCCTTATTTGGTCCACGATGCTCAGTTAATGTATTCAAAGTTATTACTAGATTAAAAAAATGAATTCACAGGTCAAAACTTCTTTTATTGTGGAGGAAACTGGTAGTCATCAAAAGGGCCATTAAAAAACAGTTTAATGAAGAAATATGTGACTGTTTAAGAAAAGCGTCTAGTCTAAACTTAGCAGGAGGGCCACGGGTCCTTTTTTCTACTGGGCAGCAACAGTATAAGAAAATAACCTTGCATCTTTTAGGCTTTTGCATAAATTTTCACTTCAGAGAGTCTTTACTTTGGTTGTACAAATAAAACATAATTATATATGGAAAGCCTATAAAGTCTTCCTACTAATTTTTAACTAAAACGTGTGAAATTGTCTTTTTTATTTTTAATTGATATATTAGTAGTAACTAAGACTTTAATTTTAAATATCTTTTCCCTTTCAACCTAAAAACAATGGCTAGCACTTATTGATAGTGTCCTAAGTAACAAGCACTGTTCTAAGTATTCCTCATGGATTAACTTATTTAATCATCGCAACCCCTAGAAGTGGGTACTCTTATTATCTTCACCTTAAAGATTATAAAACTGAAGTATAGAAAGAATAAGTGAGTTGGCCAGTGTCGCGCAGCTAGTAAATGGTAGATTGGGGATTTGAACATAAGCATTCTGACTCCAGATGCAAGGCTCTTAACCATTCTGCAGTGCAGTCTTTAGTTTGGTTAAGTAGCTGAAGATCTATAAACAAACATCTAAATCCACTATATTTATTATTTGAAAGACTTTTTGGAACAGTATTCCAAAGAATAGATTTTATGTTTAGAATCATTTTTTAGAAGAAATGCTATGTTAACAAAACTATACACATAGTAATATCCTTTTTTCTTAACTTTCACATCCCAGCACATGACTAACAAAAGGGTTATAGGCTAATAGTGTGGTCAAGTTTAAACTATGTGTGGTTGTTGCATTCTGGGAGAGACAGAATTTGACCTATAGCCTATCCAAATAGTTATAATATTGAACCATATTATAATAGAGTTCTGCTTTGTTTTAAAAATACAACTATTATTTTGAAAAGGAGATAAAGCAACAACAATACAAAAAAATGTAGGCTCCAAGAAGTAGTTTCTATAGAAATTTGTCAAGTTTTCAAAAGTAAATGTTTTGAAGTCTGTTTAACAAAGTCCAGCAATATTTAGGTTTAATAGAAGAGGCTGGTTTTTATCACTGTACTGGAATAATGAGTTCTGGGATAATCTAAACTGATTAACCTTAACAATTATGTTTTATTTTTGTAACTTTAAGAAAGAGACATTGCAAAGTCGAGTGAATTACAGCTCATAAACCTCACTGAAAATAATGCAGGAGTATAGGATACCATACATAATTTTTTTGGATTTCAAACTCCTAGACAAAGGGATTTTGACTGTCTAGACATCTTTCATGTATCTAGCAGAATATGATGTCCATACAGGAAATACTCTGATGAGAACGGTGAGAATCAATGTTTTCATCTCAACAACAACAACATTAAAAAAACCAGAAATTGTGCACAAAGATAAAACTATCTTTATCTTTTATGTGAAGAAAATAAGCCGTACATATAATTTTAGTGTATTTATTCACTGAAAATTGACTGAATGTGTACTATGCATTGAGGATACAGGAATGACCAAGACAAAGTGAGCACCTTTAATTAACTAACATCCTAATGAAGTAGACAAAAATAAACAATATAATATCATATAATCATAAGAGTTATAAAGAAAGTAAAGTTGAGTAAAAGGATAGAAAGCAGTGTTATTTGGGGACATGGAATGGTCTCTATTCTAAATAGAGTGGTTAAGGAAGGCTCTTTTGAGGTGCTGATCTTCGAGCAAAAATCTAAATAATATGAACCAACAGTGGCCTTTCTAGTATATATGTCATCTGGGATAAGTAATTTTTAAAACATTTCCTTCCCTCTTTGGACAAAATTATTTTTAGTAATAATTGTGCAATGAAAAGAATGATAATAATGGCTAGAAAATAACACAATGAAAAAAATGTTATTGAATTTCATATAATATGTCAGTAACAAAATTAATACAAAAATAAATGAACATTACAAAAAAGGAAAAAAGTAATGTATTAGTACTTTTTAGTACGTCATTGTATTTTTTTTATAAAAAGAGAAAGAAAACGTATCTACATAGTATGTAGTTTGTATGTATTTCACTGTTTAAAAGTTTTTTTTTGGAACAGCTTTATTGAGATACACATACTATATAATTCACTTATTTAAATTTTATAATACAATGGTTTTTAGTATACACATAGAGTTATGCAATTTTCACAATTTTAGAACATTTTATTAAATTTATTGGGGTGACATTGGTTAATAAAATTATATAGGTTTCAAGTGTACAATTCAATAGTATGTCATATGTATGTTGCATTGTGTTCACCACCCCAAAATAAATTTCCTTCCATCACCATATATTTGACCCACCTTACCCTTATCTCCTTCCCCCACCCTTTTCCTCTGGTAACCACTAAACCATTGTCTGTGTGTATGAGTCTTTGTTTGTCTTAATCTTTTGTTGCTTTCAGTTTCATATCCCACATATGAGCAAAATCACATGGTTCTCAGCTTTTTCTGCCTGGGTTATTTTGTTTAACATGATAATGTCAGGGTCCATCCATGTTGTTACAAATGGAGGTATCTCACCTTTTTTTATGACCAAGTAATATTCCATTGTGTATATGCACCACATCTTCTTTATCCAATCATCTATCGAAGGCACTTTGGTTGTTTCCATGTCTCGGCCACTGTGAATAATGCTGTAATGAACAACGAGGTGCATATATCTTTACAAATAAAATGTTTTCAATTTTGGGGGGTAGATACTCAGAAGAGGGATTGATGGATCATGTGGTAATTCTATTCTCAATTTTTTGAGGAACCTCCATACTGTTTTTTATAGCGACTGTACTAATTTACATTCTCACCAGTAGTACATAAGGGTTCCTTTTTCCCTACAGCCTCTTCAACACTTGTTATTATTTGTCTTGTTGATAATAGCTATTCTAACAGGTGTGAAGTGGTATATCATTATGGTTTTTATTTGCATTTTCATAATAGCTAGTGAACTTGAGCATCTCTTCAAGTGTCTGTTAGCCATATATCTTCTTAGGAGAAGTGTCTGTTCAGATCCTCTGCCTGTTTTTGAGTTGGATCATTTGTTTTTTGTTGTTGTTGAGTTATATGAATTCTTTATGTGTTTTGCATATTAGCCTCTTATTGGAAGCATTGTTTATAAATTTCTTCTCCCATTTAGATATTTTCATCACTCCATAGGGAAACTTCTTACTCTTTATCACCACGTTTCCCCATACCACTACCCCTTTCTCCAAGCCCTAGGAAACCATTTCCGGGTCTATAGATTTGCTTATTTTGGACATTTCATATAAATAGAATCATAAATATGTTCTCATTTGTGACCAGCTTCTTTCACTTAGAATCATGTGTTTAATGTTCATCTATTTGTAGCATGTGTCAGTACTTCATTCTTTTTATTGCTGAACAATATTTCATTGTATGGATATACCATATATTATTTATCCATTCATCAGTTGGTGGACATTTGGGTTGTTTTCATAGTTTTACTATTATGAATACTTAATACTATTATGGACATTAATGTATACGTTTTTATGTGAACACGTTTATATTTTGAAGGGTATATACCTAGGAGTGGCATTGCTAGGTCATATGGCAACTCTATGTTAAATCTGTTGAGGAACTGCCAGACTGTTTTCCAAAGTGGCTGTACCATTTTACATTCCCACCAGCCACGTATGAGGGCTCTAACTTCTCAATATCCTTGTTAACACTTACTATTATCTGACATTTTGATTGTATCCACCCTAGTGGATGTGAAGTAGTAGCTTGTTGTGATTTTGATTTGCATTTACCTGATGACTAATGATGTTGAATATCTTTTCATCTTCTTACTGACCATTTCCATGTCTTCTTTGCTTATTTTCAATTGCATTATTTTTCTTTTTATTATTGAGTTGTAAGGGTTCTTTATATGTTTTAGATACAAGTACCTTATCAGCTATATGACTTACAAATATTTTCTTACATTCTATGGGTTGTCTTTTCCTTTTTTTGATGGTGTCCTTTCAGGCAGAAAAGTTATTTATTTTAATGAAGTCTAATTTCTATTTTTCTTTTGTTGTTTGTGATGTTGGTGTCATATCTAAGAAACTATGGCCGAATCCAAGGTTATAAAGATTTACACTTTTCTAAAAATTTTATATTTTAACTCTTGCATTTAGGTCTTTGGTCTATTTGAGTTGATGTGAGATAAAGATCCCACTTTATTCTTTTGCATATGGATATCTAGTTGTCCCAGCACCACGTGTTGAAAAGATTTTTTCCCTCATTGAATTATTTTGGCACTTTTGTAAAAAATCAATTGGTTGTAAATGTGAGTATTTATTTCTGGACTCTCAACTCTATGTGACTGTCTTTATGCCAACACCACACTGTCTTGATTACTGTAGATTTGCAATAATTTTTGAAATTGAGACATGTGAAGCCTCCATCTTTGTTCTTCTTTTTGAAGACTATTTTGGCTACTCTGGCTTCCTTGGATTTCCCTATGTTTTAAATCTTAAATACAAATAAAAATCCTAAGAAGTCAAATAACATGACAGAATTAAGGTAACTCAGGTTCTGTTTCTTCATCTTTTTGATCACTGTGCTACCACAACTTATTTCAAATCTGTTGTTTAAACTGAGGAATATGTAATAACACAGGGATTGGAAATACAAACTACCCCAAATAAGCTAGAATTGTTCTGAATCTAGTAATTTAGAGATGAATGCAAGTATTTATGTCTGTTTGTTGAGGGCAAGAACCTGGGAGTTCTTCAAGTTAACTTCCATTTGGATACCATGTTTATTAAAAGACAAATAACAATATTTTTTTTTTGGTGGGGGAACAGGATTTTCTTATTAATGTTTAAAATTCTGATGACACTTTTTTAGTTGGTTTTACTATTGTTATAAAATTCTCTAAATTGCCTATATGTACCTGGGATGCCACTGAGAAGGAGCAAATCATTCTGAGATCTAGAGGAAGAGCTTTCCAGGAAGAAGGACCAGAAATGTTAGGCACTTGCATCACAAGTGAGTTTGAAAATTTTAAGGAACTGAAAGAAAACCATTTTGTAGCTAGGGCATAGAAGTGAGGGATGAATGGTAGGATATGACATTGGAAAGAGTGGCAGCCAGGGCAAGTAGTGGCTTGTAGATAGGGTCACCAAATGATTTATAGTTCAAACTGTGGTACTTCTGAGAGTGAAGGGCTACTGTTAATTACATTAAGACAATAGGTTTAATATGACTGTCATGAAAGAATTAGGATGAATAGTTACCCTGCTTAAAAAATGTGGCACAGAGTTGTGTTTTAATTAGATAGTATCCAACCCAAAAGGACAACTGTTCTAAGGGCTAACAATTCTTAAATGCAAGTGAGCAATAATGTGACTCAACACCATTAGTAATTTATGAATTAAGGAAACTGAATAGTATGTATAGTGTAATGGTTTATAACAGTGCTTATCAAACTTTAGCATGAATAAGAATCACATGGAGGACTTGTCAAAATGTGTGGCTGGGCCATACCCACTGAAATTATGATTCAGTAGGTTCTTTATTTCTAACAAGTTTCCAGGTGCTGCTGATACTGCCAGTCCATGGAGGATTGGACTTTGAGTAGCATTGGTTTAGTTTAGACTTTAGAGAATAGACTTTTGAGTTATACAGACTTGGTTTGTATTTCAGCTTTCTTGGTTACCAAATGGGTAGCCTTACACAGTTAAATATTCTTTCTACATCTCTTTCTTTATCTGGTAAAATGGAGATTGTAAAAATTTCTTCCCTATGTAAGTGTTGTGAAGAGTACATAGGATAAAACATTTGATGTTATCATAGGCACTTAGCATGTATCGTTGTTATTGTTGTCCTTATAGTTAGAAAGAAGAATAATTATGGTGAATAATACTCTAATAATAAAACTATGACTGCATTTCAGATACTGCATTGTAAATCAATTCTAGAAGTACACAGAGGCAACTGTACATTCCCTAGAACATTATATCAGTGCCTGCCATTAGTGGGCTCTTAATACTTGTTTACTGAATAAACAAATTTGTAAATTTACTTAATAGTACCATATGGACTGAAATAATTGATCTCTATTCTGTTATACCTCTTTTACTCTCAGAGAATACTTTATCTGCTGATATTCAGTATAAACTAGAGCATAAGAAAATCTCGCCTCTTAGCTGTGAACAATTTGATGTATTAAGCAGTTAGGATAGATTTAAAGTTGAAATTGATGAGACAATTAAATGGAGAGTTTCCTGGTGTTTGGGTGTACAATGAACTTTAAACTTTCTATATTATTTTCAAATAGAGGTTGAGTAGTTGCAGAGTTATCTACTTTAAAAATTAGTTTTATTTAGGTTGCTGCACTGAATTTTAGCTATGTTAAATACAAAGTTACAAAATATCCCTTATTTATTATTATGGAAGAAATACTTAAAGAAACAACCCTTAATTTTCATAGAAAAATAATAGATCTAACTACTGTGAAAAGATGCCTATAGAATGGGACCTGCTAATATCAAATCCGAATGATTTCTATTTTGTCTAGTGGTTACGTAATACCCCCACAGTAAAAGTAGGTACTTGAGGGTGGGTAGAGAAAGGAAGAAGGAAGAAAACTTATCCAGAATATACAAAGAACTTATATAACTCAATAACAACAAAAAAACAATCCAGTTAAAAAATGAGCAGAGGACCTGAACAGGCACTTGTCCCAAAAGGACATACAAATGGCCAACAAACATATGAAAGGATGCTCAACATTGCTAGCTGTTAGGGAAATACAAATCAAAATCACAATGAGATACCATCTCACACCTGTTAGAATAGCTATTATCAACAGGACAAGTAATAACACGTGTTGGAGAGGATGCAGAGAAAAAGGAACTCTCATACACTGCTGCTGGGACTGCAAATTGGTACAGCCATTATGGAAAACAGTATGAAGGTTCCTCAAAAAACTAAGAATAGAATTACCATATGATCCAGCAATCCCTCTATTGGATATTAAACACTTGAAAACATATATCCAAAAAGATACTTGCACACCAATGTTCATAGTAACATTATTCATGGTGGCCAGGACCTGGAAGCAACTAAAGTGTCCTACAAGAGATGATTGAATAAAGAAGCTGTGGTACATATATACAATAGAATATTACTCAGACATAAGAAGAGATGAAATACTACTATTTGCGACAACATGGATGGACCTTGAGGTAGTCATGCGAAGCGAAATAAGCCAGATAGAAAAAGTTGAAAACCACTTGATGTCACTTATATGTGGATATAAATCTAAAAGCAACAAACAAACATGACAAACAAACAGAGACTCATGGACATGGACAATAGACTACTGGTTACCAGAGGGTAGAGGTGAGGGAGGAAGAGGGAAGTAGATGGGGTAAAATGGGTCAAATATGTGGTGACAGAAAGAAATTTAACTATGGGTGGTGAACACACAATGCAATATATATATATGCCTTATTACTAAATTGTACACCTGAAACTTACTGGATTTCATTAACCAATGTCACCATAATAAGAAAAAAACAAAAATGAAAACAAAAACAAAACAAAACAAAACATTTTTCAAATACCTTCTATGGGCTAGGTATTTCACCATTTGCCAGGAGATTTACAGATACTACCTAATTCAGTGCTCACAGTCATTATATGAAATAGGTGTCATCACGTCTTTTTCCAAAGCCTTAAGCAGACAAAGTGAGAAATAGGTAGAACCAAGCTTCCAACCCAGGTGTCCTTGCAAAGCCCAGTCCTTTACTACTATCTTTGGAAAAGGCACTTCAATAGAAAGTCACTCTTTGGTTTCCAGTAATGTGGCAGACTTGCTGCTGTATCATAGTTTCCTAGCTTTTACTAAATACAAGTTAGGTATTGAAGAGATTCTAATGTGAATATGATTTTTCTTGAGGCTTTTTGTATATCCAGGGCTGATTTAATTCATTCCATAATTTTCTCTTCCATGCAGCATTTTACTTTGTAATTTTCAGTGCTGGGACTTGAAGCATCAGTAGTTGAAGTTCTGAATTAAAGAGAACAGTGAAAATGTTTTAATTCCTAATTGTTACTATATTTTATTACCTTAAGCAATATGGAGAAACAAAACTCTTAAGCCAATAATTATGTTTGGCTTGATAACATAGGCCTATGTTAGCAGGCCTTAAGTATAAATAAGGCAATGAGAATTCCTGTTTGAAATAACACTCTTGGAGGACAGATGACAATTTGCAAATGGTCATATTCTGATGGACAGCTGCAAACAACAGAACATTATAAATGGGCTGAGTGCTGATCATGAGGTGAGACCATTGCAGGTAGCATGCCTTTTGTTTGAATCATGTCTTGTGACCTAACTTTGATATAGTTGAGCCATTTTTCATGATGCGTCACTAACATTGCATCTTCTGTCGGTTACAACTATCTCAAGAGGAGACATCTGATGTTCCATCTAACACCAGGAGCAAACATATACAAGGGTTACAGAGAGTTACAGTAAGCCTTTAAAAAGAACCCTTCTCACTAACTTAGGTGTTAGAATTAGATTCAGAGGATGAACAAAATATTCCCCCAGCTTAATGACATCTTTAATAACTCCCTACTTTTCTCCAAACTAGATGACGGGATCAGGGTGAATAGCTAGAGGTAGCAAATAACCATTAAACAACTTTATTCTACCCACAATTTTTGGATTAGCCAAAGGCAGGTATGTCTCTGAGCCTGGCCAAGCTTGGCTGAATCTGCTGCCATCCTGTTAATGAGGCAGAATTTGGAGCACATGATGCCTATAAATTCTGTGAGATGTCTTGGTTTTGGAGCATGCTGAATCTCAATTTTTATCTCAGGTAGCTCATACTTTGTGTTAAATAAGTCAGTCACCAATGATTTACAGCAGATCTTATGGCCTATTGTGTTAGTGAAGGAAAAAATATATGATAATAAATACATTCATTTATTCAATCAGTATTTATTAAATACCAACCAAATACCAGGTGCGTGGTAGTAGTTAATATGACAAACATGGTCCCTGTCCGCATTAATATGTAGTTAATATGACAAACAAGGTCCCTGAGCTTACAGCAAAGTAGTTAATATGACAAACAAGGTCCCTGAGCTTACAGCAAAGTAAAGGAGACACTGCACACAGTTACAACAGGATGTGATGAGACAGTAGAAGCTAGTGTGTTTTACAAGCATAGTTAGGACCTCGCTCTAGTTTAGGTAAGATAGCCTTATGAAAGTGACATTTGGGTTGGGGATAGGCAGTGAGAACAGCAGGTTCTGGAGACTAAAAGATGCTCAGTGTGACTTGAGGGAGAAGTGAAACCAGCATTGGAGAATTAGGCATAGGCTAAATAGTAAGAGTCTTCTAAGTTAAGGTATTCAGATTTAATTGTAAAGTATACCGAGGAGTTTTAAATTGGCATGTCTTGATTAGATTTGCGTTTCTTGAGGATCATCTCAAGAAGGTTTACTCCAAGGGTTGTGTGGTGGGTAAATTGACTGGATAGGAATAAAATTAGTGGCAAAGAGACTGGCTAGGATGCTGTTTCGGCAAAATTTGTCAGAGATAACAATGACTTAGGGTGACAGTAGAGATGGAGACAAATGGATATTGAAGGTGATATTTGAAGAGCCAGATTGACAGGACTTGGTCATTAATTGGATAAGACAGAAGAGTCAAAGAGACCCTTGGATTAATGATTTGGGCTATGTGGGTAGACACTGAAGACAAGGAACATAGGGGAAATGCTGGGATCGGGGAGAGATAGAGAAGAAGGAAATGAATTCACTTCTGAACATGATACATTGAGGGCTTATGAGATACCAGGTAGGCTGTTGTTTATTAGGCAGCTAGATAAGTGGGTTCAAAGATAAAATGTGAAGGTGACCAATAAACGGTTGCTAATTGAAGCTCTACAAGTCAGCACAGTTACCCAAAGTGCATAGAATGAGAAAAAGGGAGGACCTATGACTAAGCCCTCAGAGAACAATTGATATTTAAAGGATCTTTTTCAAAGTGATGATTTAAAGATAATATCAGATGAAAACATCTTTAAAGTGTTTTTAAGAAAAAGAGGAAGGCTTATGAGACTGAGAGTTTCCTTTTTTTTTTTTTTTTTCAGAACTGATTTCCTTTTTATTTCTACCTCAAGTGAAGTCATATAGATTCCAGGTCAAAGCCTTTACTGTTGTTGTTACATTGATTCTCGAACACCAACCATTGTAAAACATGCAACGGAAAAAATGGAGAATAAAGGAAAACCAAAGCATCAAATTATCCATGGCTAAAACCTTTTGAATTTAGCACATAATCAAAGCAATCATAAAAGGCAGTGTTGCTAACATTCAGTGATGGCCTCAGTTCCTTTCTCTCTCTTTACTCCTGATTTCCACTATCTTCTCAATTTTAAAACCCTTTAGAGATATAGATCTCTTTGTATTCTCTCTCATCTTGATCTCACAGGTGTGTGGCAGAAATCAAGAATAATGGCTTCCAGCTTGCTCTTTAACGTCCTCTGAAGGACCTTTGACTAAATGGCAAAGCCACTCTTCTTTTTTATGTGGACATACCCATGTCCACAAACTTTGATTTTTGGTGTGATTGCAGTGTAACTCTTCCCCTTTCTTAAACACATGGTGGACCTATTCCTTATCCTGACATATCATCCAACTTTGTTCCTGTTTTCCCTTCTGGGGAAGATAATGTGGTTTACATTCTTTTAGAAGTCTTGGACACTAAGAATGTTGAGGTCAGCCCACCTGGGGAAGTGAAGGAAAGAATGTCAGCTAACCCAGTGGTGAAACCTCAGGAGTGCTCCTAAAGGCCATTTTCTCCCTGTTTTTCTTTTTTTCCTTTTGTATATTAACCACAAATAACCCACAACTTTTAAATCAGCTTCAGAAGAAGCCACCAACAAATGTTTAAAGCATCTCAACAAGGTTTCCAAGAAAGTTCTGAGTAAAATTGTTTTTGTATCATGACCAATATATCAGTTTTCTTTTTTTTACCCACTGTCTCCTATTAATGCAAAGTTTACCGAAATCTCAAATCAGGAAATGTAGCAGAAGGAATGGTTGCATTTCTCTAAGGTGACTTATTTTAAATGAAATAAGTGAATGCTTAGTCAGACAGAGAAAGGTCAAGGAATGAGAGACGTACATGCCCTCCAAAGTATTTGGACATCAGTGTGTTTTATGGGCAACTCTCACTGAGTATAAAGAAATACCTTTCTTTTAAAAATTTAGAAAATATTTCTAAAATATCTTTGGATTTAAATCCTTTTGATTTGGGAAAAAGGAAAACAAAAGTCCCAAAAGTAGATTAACACTGAGAATATTGTTCTCAGCAGATTTTAGTGCCTTTTTTTTGGGGGACAAAACCTGGGGATTTACTGATTATATTAATAATATCATTTGTATTGGGGCAAAACACACAGACATACTTACATATACACACGTATATAAAAGTCCATTGTTTTTCTTTATGAACTATTTTTAATACTATCTAGTGAAAACTGTGAATGACATGTAAATAACCAGTGTTGGGTTTTTTGAGAAAAAATGATACAGGAATTTCAGTGTTTTTATAGAGGGGTCTGCTCCTTTTACACCTGGCCTTTCTTTTCAGGCATATTTCTGTATACTGTGTCATGTGTTCTAAAATTCCTTTGTTATTCATGCCATAGAGATTTTCATGGGCTCATAGATTGTGCCTTAGTGTATAACTTAGTGTGAAGATAGTCAAGTAAAGGAATAGACAAAGGAAAAGCGAAGTAATTCACTTGAAATCCAGAGACCTTTCCAATGCCGAATAGTAAGTAAAAGCAGATGTTGTGAAGTTTAGAAAATCAAGACATTATTTTCCTGTTTCCATTGAATTTTTCTAAACACATTATAAATAAGCTTTGAAGTAATACAAAGTCCTCTGTTTGTTTTGCTGATAGCATCTTTTGTAAAAAACTTTATCAGTGCTTGTTTAAGTTATAGGCTAAATGATATCTCAGTTGGTGAAAGAACTGACTGTATCTGCTGGCAAATACAATGCTACAATGCTGAAGTTACAATGTCTGAGTCATTTAGATATCTATTTGATTAGATCTTTGGGGCTTAATGCTAAACAGCTCAAATATTTTATAAGAATTTAAATACGGAATCTCGATATTTCATTATTCACACACACACTTTACATTTCATTTTGTATTTATGGAGTTTTATTTTATTCTGCAGTAGAGAGATTCTGCTTTATTAATCTGTAGAATTATTCTGAATAGGGTGGCCTAGTCATTTGACTATAAGACTAGCTATGCCACACTTTGCCTCCCCCCCATCCTCTAAAGCAGACTCATATTAAGTTTTTATAAGTCTTGTAATGTAGTCTCTAGATATGAAGGCTGTTTCAAATGAACTGTCATTTTTTAGATTTGCTTCTAAAACCGAATATCTGAAAAACACCCAGGGGAGAGTTCATTGCCAGAGCAAGGTGTTTGCTAACTCAGGGAAGCTCCAGGACAGGCGCCCATCCTCACACGCTCCCTCTGGCCTTCATCATTTAGAGTCACTGAACATCTTCCAGCTGTTAGAGAATGTCCCAGGCTCAAAACGACATCCCCGATGAGGATATTTTCAGGGCTTAAGCCAATTCTGGAAATGACTGACTGCTAAAATATGGAACGAGGGAAATCATATCAATGACATAAACCATCATCTGTCTGTTATTACATTCATTCAGCTGGGTCACATATGACTCAATAATCAAATTACCACCCTATATATCTTAAATCTGCATGTTCATTTGACCACCATGTGAACATGGGAAAATGAAGATAATCTAGGCTGTCTTCTCTTTGTTTTGTTTTCTTTTAAATGTGTATTTTTTTGCATAAGTAAAATGCTGGTAAAAATTTGAAAATTATATAATATAGAATCCAAATTCCCCAGTGTTAGCCTCCCCCACTTCCCATTGCTGAACATATATTGTTAACAGTTTGCTATATATCAATATTTCTTAATGATTAAAGGAATTTTCTATTGTTAATCCTGTACTAATACAATTATGGCCTTTTAAAATTAATTTAAGTGAGAAAAATAGCTAGATCAATCAATAAGACATTTCAAAGGTAGATAAGATTTAAGTCGGGGGAAAAGCGATCTGTTTTCTTGTTGTCGTTGTTATTGTTATTTATGCTTCAATTTCCTTCAAGAAGCATTTGAATCAGCTTACAATAAAAACCAGAGCAAAGGAAAATAGCCAAAACTCATTCAGAAAGTGTAAAGGAGAGAAAGAAAGGGAAATGTTCAAAGAGAGGAAATGTTAAGTCAAGAAGCGCTAGTGTTGGAAAGCTAGACCATTTCATGTAAAACATTGTGCAAAGTTTCAGAGTGGTCTTTGCACTTCTTATTGGGATGCAAAAAGAAGCCAGCTCCTTTGAGAAGAATTTGCATAGGAAATCCTCATCAAAATATGACCTTCACAGGGTTCCTGTGATTAATAATGCTGCCTTCTGGCAGGGACAATGCCTCACACAACTTTGTGTTTCCAGGACCTAGTGCCATGCTGTCTAATAACAGACCCTAAATACATTTGATAGAACAATAAATGAACGAAGCAGTGAATGAAGCAATGAGAGTGACCAGTGTACCCATTAGCAGTTAATTTATAATGCACGTGTGTTCTAGCTATGATCATTTCTTATTACTGCTTTATTGCCCACTAAATTCACTAGCATGATGTTCAGTTTGTTTATTTTTAAACAAATATTATTTAGTGACAGTTTTAGGTGCTTTAATAAATATTAAAGTGTGTGAGACAATTTGTGCTCTCAACAGAACTTATAATATAGTGGGCCAGATAAGTAAAGAAAAAAATAACAAAACAGATATATTCTGGAGAGACAAATAGACCAGTTCTCACAGCACAAGGGTGCTATGAGAGCCCATAGGAAGAGTAGCTAATGCAGACCAAAGAAATGGGAGAGTCGCAATCCTTTACAGGGCCAAGCAGCTCTGCAAGGTGTGTACGGGGAGGCAAGATTGAGGTGTGCAGCTTCCTTGAGGTCTGGTCTAAAGCAGAGATAACATTTGGGTTCTTGAAGAGAGAGGGGTTATATATATACGATCCTCTTGACTATCAGATTTTTCAGGGAGATTTGACAGTAGCCAAATGGTTAAAGCCCTTTTAATTCTTGAAAATCGTGGTTACCAGCAACTATCTGCAGAAGAGTTATCCTTAGCTTTAGACTGAAGAAAAGATCCACACCAAGCATTAGATAGCAGGTATTATTGTAAAATCTGATGTATCAATCAGGTTCCAGCAGGAAATGGCACACTGAAAAGGCATAATTGTAGAGAGGTGAATAGAAGAATTGTTGACAAAGCTGGGCAGATTTAAGGAACCAACAAGGGAGAGGGCAACACCAGGGACTGGCAACAATGGCAAACTGTTAACACCCTTGGCCATAGCTAAAGCAGGAGGAGAAGGCTGCATTATAGGGTCTGTGGCCTTCTCTAGGGGGAAACAATTCAAAGCCATGCATAGAGAGGATGGAACTGGGGAAATAAATATTCAATCCTCTTCCTGTCTTTGAATTTGTAGGTACCTCTAATTGGTCAAACTCAACTGGAAACCATAAGGCAAAAGGGAGTACAGTTGACAAAGTCCTTAAGAATTAGCCTCCCGGGAAGAACGCCAGGTTGAAAAGTGGATCTGGAGGGACAAATAAAGAATATGTAACATGAGGATTCTGATTTCTAGTCTATCAGAGGAGAGCTGTTCCATTTTCATTCAATAATGGATATAAATTGTATGTTATGGAATATAGAAAACATCATTTTCAATCCTAGAAAAGAGTACCGAATCGTTAGGAACAATCTTTGTTGTAGGAAAACAGTTTTTCTTGTTACTACATTTGAGATGTTTTGTTGTTGGCAACGCTACAGAAAGGGTTAAAGATTTTTCCATTTGTATTAAGTCATGTATAGAGTAATTGTTCTTTCTTCTTTCCTTATTTTCTAAAGTAAGATGCTACTGGCCAATTTGGACAGAGATGAACACCGCTCCTAGGGAGATAAGGAGACTGATTCTAGAGAGGATTAAGGGACTGGATTTCTGGGCCTCTTTTTAGGGCATTCTAGGGGTTTTGCATCTCAGATGTAAAAAAGGGTTTTTGTTTTTGTTTTTGTTTTTGTTTTTCCATGTGGAAGAAACGCAAGAGGATATCTGGATACTACAGATGTGTTCTGAGAGTACAGAAGTCTGGAGAAATTATTAAGTTCCATGGTCAACCAGGGAGCAGTGGGATAACAGGAGGCCACCCTGGGTTAAGCCTGGTCAGCATATTTTCTTGAACTGATGCCAGAGTGCACAGTGGCAAAGCTTTGAACAAGGACACTGTGTTTCCAAAGCCTAAAAGAGCCTTTGGCTTCAGGAATGGTGCTAGGAAAGAGCCTGTGTAACAGGGGCACGCTGGACTGGATGAACCTGGGAATAAAGCTCAAGGGTGACACCTTGTCGCAGGACAAATATGTCACATAAATGTATATGGTTTATATTATTATTATTTTTGGTACTTAACAATGCCATATTTCATGGTGACTGTGTTACTACATGTGCATGTGTGGCTGAAAGGGCTACTTCATAAGCAGTGGTTCTTTTAAGCTTGCTAGTTTCCTGATTTCTTGTTTTAAGTGATATTTCCAGAACTGTTCTTATGATTCTTTTTCTTTTGTAGTCAGCCAGAAGCCTTACCTCAACTAAAACCCTCCTTGTCCCCTACTGCTGACTGAGGGTGGGAGGCTCCTAACAGTGATGTAGTTTTTCAAAATCCACTAATTCTAAGCTGCCTTTAGGAAAGCATGAGAATATGTGGAAATCAGCCCAGGGGTGCTGGGATGAAGAGTGCTGTCAAAATTTGAGATTGATCTGGAAAAAATATAATAAGAATGAAAATACTGTATTTCACAGATTTCAAGGTAAATTTTCCCGAACAGTTTAACATCTCTGAAATCAGAGTGTATTTTATAATTGCTGTAGCTTTACAAATAATTAGAAGCATTTTTCTTCATTAGTGACACATACAGGCAATGGTGTATGGAATGATTGATGGCATCTTTAAGGGGGTAAAAAACTAAACCTTGAAAGGATATTTGTAAATATAATTTGGATATTTCTCTAACTTGAGCGACCAGAATATCTCTAGAACTAGAATATAACCCAGGAAAGCTGAGACCTAGTTAATTACTAGTTACCCTGCTAATGCCTTTGTAATGATTACCAAGACTACTGTGTTAAGAAACCTTCTGAAGCTACATACTGGCTCAGGGCTTGTTCCATTCATAAGGTCTTTAATGGATAGGGGAATAGAAAAGTGACTGCATGTGAGCCAGGCATTTATCTTCTTTCTTAAAAAGTAATTGAAAAGGAATTGTCTACATGGAGTTTATATGAAAAGGAGAATTGGAAATTGATAACTTATAACTTTAGCATCGCCCAGGTCTCTGAAAAAGTGATGGACATAAGTTGTCTGGTAATGACACGGCTCTATTGTGTTCTGCAGTAGGATTAGTTTAGCATGTTTTTTCATTTTCATCAATACCATGTAAACTGCTTTGTTTCTGTACTTGCCAAGAAACCTTCTGAATTAGCTTTCCGGGGGATTTGTGCCCTTGAAGATCTATTAGATGTTTTATAAATGGGTAATCACTTTGGAATGTGGTTGATATGAACACAAATGGGCAAATATCCTAGTGTCTTTCTCCTTTCCCTTTTGTATGGTCACTGCACTCTAGCTTGTCTTGCAGAATTATTTGAAAATTCTGCTTTCAAAAAAATCTTGATATTTCCAAGCCTTATGTGAGGAGGCTTTACCCTGGAGAAACTGACATGACAACTTGTCCAGTGAAGAAGGCAGCCCAGGATTAAGATGAGGTGAAGCTGACAAGGGCAGCTTGCTTCTCACCTCTACACCCTATCTTCTCTGACAAGCACCATTTCACCCAAAGCCCTTCTTGATTCCGGTGTGTGTGGTGAGTCCACAAGTATCTTAATCATTTCCAGGCTTGCTTATAAATTGTTTTAGAATAAACAGTCTCTCTTTGTACCTCGCTATGCACTGCACCAGGAACATGGTATTCGGTTCTGGTCAGCAACTCTCAACGAAGCCATGATGAAAGAGAGACGGTCCAGAGAAAGTTAACTAACATGGGCAAAAAATATGTTTCTGTATTGATTAATTAATTAGCTTCAATTGCTGAATTCATTCATTAAATTTCTTCTGAATGTAGTGTAAAAAGAGGAGGGCTCTAGTTACAAAGGAAGAAAGCTAAGAAAGGGGATATGATTAAAATCTGTAAAGTTACGAAAACTATACATTTATATTTATTGAATTCTGGTACTAGAATTCAGGGTACTCTCAGAAGCTTAAAAGAGATCTATGATGAGTAGAAACTTGTGGAATGCATTATTCCAGGATGTGCTGCAGATTGGAGCTATAAATAGGTTTATTAGAAGTTTAGATAAGCTCATGAATAACAGATTGGAGAAACAATGACACTTCGGGGTACGTCCACAACTCTTGAAGGAGATCAGACACACTCTTCACCATATGTCCCTTAGAGTGCCCATTAAAGAAGGAATATTGTGATGAATGGGCCATTTGTAAGATAGAAATTAGTCTGATTAGGCAAGTAAGACATGTGGGGAAAAAACTGGACTCACTGAATTATCTATGTGGGAAAAAACTGGACTCACTGAATTATCTATGTTCCAAAGTCATGTAAATAAAATCACTGTGTGTGAATTCTAGGGGACTGGTGGTGGAAAGCCTCTATGAAAGAGTATGCACCTTTTATACTAGGAGCTTCTGCTCTTCGTTATCAGAGGAGCAAACCATAATGAACATCTGTCAGATACAAGCAGAATTAAGGTCCATGTAATCGTCTGTCCCATAGACCACCACGTTGCTTATGTCAAGCCTTTTTTGTGCAGAAAACCAAGATTTTGTCTGCAATTAAATGAGACCCAGCCATATACTATATAAAAAAAGAAATAAAAGTTTCCTTTAAGCTATATCCTTTAAAAATGTTCCTGGAAAAGGGCCTCTATTCTTTTATTTAAAACAACACTGGAAATGTGGTAGAAATATTTTTGTAGTAATTTTTTTTTTACAAATAAATTTTATTGGCATTCTTTGTTGTCTCTCCCAGTATGAATTAGTTCCTTACATGATTTACTTCTGTTTTCAACGAAGAAGGCTGAAACTAATTTAAATGAAAACAGCCTGCATTTCTATTAGAATGCATGCAGTACTGTTTCTCACCTTCTATCTTCACTGATGATAATATACTTTTTCTTTCACCAATTTGCTGGCATGTTTTAGAAGGACATCTCCACATGTGTTCCCAAGCACATATTTGTACACACGAGGGACAGAGACATGTAAAAATTATGAGGGCATAATCTATTGCTACAGATATTCTATAATGCATCGCAACCAAGTTATGCTCTTTGCACTTTGTTTTGTGAGTTAGTGGATGCAGATAGGTGCTCTTGAAAACAATATCCCTAAATCTAAAATAGAACCTACTAATACATTCTAATATAATTGAATGCTGTAAATAGTAATAAGAGAAGTACCTTAAGTTTTTTTTTTTTTAAGAAGACTTGAATTGCTTTATTTAGCTCTTAATGTTTTGAAGTCACAAGAATTATAAGAAAATATAAAATTGTGGTTCGAGATCTTTTTCTGCCATATCATTTCTTTATGTCTTATATCTTTTGCATGGTGCATACATGTTAGGTGTTAATAAGAAGTCAAGGCCTGTATAATTTATTCTTCAACTGAACAGGCAAATAAATTATGTGGCATATTAACATTTAGAAATATTTTTCCAGGCAAGTGACTAATATGGGTTTAAATCAATTAATGCAGTTAAATCACATCTAAAATTTGATACTAAATGATTTCAATATATGTGTGATACAATTATGCATGATGTATTATTCATGATAGCAAAACATATATAACTCTTTCAAAAACATTAATTTAATGAAAATCTATTGCAAGTAAAATCATCACACCTTAATTTGTCATAGTGCTTTGACAGTTTAAGAAGCACTTTAATATACATTATTTCATTTGATCCATGAAAGAACTCTGTGTGAATTATCACTTCCGCTTTACAGACAAGGAAATTGATTTCAGAGAAAACACTTTAGTCAACATTGCAAAAAATCGAATCGGCCTCTCTTTCTTATGGCTTCTTTCTATTTCGTTTTATGACACGGCTGCCAGAGTGGCTTTTCTCTTGCTTAAAATCCTTTGAAGACTTCCCATAGTCTCTATGCTTGTGTCCACAATGTGGTGACTTATGAGCTCTTTACTCTTGTTCTTACCCGTGTTCAACTCCAGGGGTTGGAAAACTTTTTTTGTAAGGCACCAGGTAGCAAATATTTCAGATGTCATGGGATATACATGTGCCAGAGCTACGCAACTGCTGTTGTAGCATGAAAGCAATCATAGACAATATGTAAACGAATTAGCATGACTGTGTTCCAATAAGACTTTATTTACATGAACAGCAGGCCAGTTTGCTGAACCTTTGTTGTGTAGTACAATCCCTTAGAATATGGAAAGCAAATGTCAGAAATTCTATCGATATTTTGTTTTTAATCCCATCCTTTTGAACTTTAATTTTTGTGTGTATTTTATAATATACATAATGCATTCATTAAAAAATTTGTATATTCAGAACACATGCTTAATTTTATTTTTTAGTGATTGCACTTGTGTTTGATAAGGTTGAGAGACTAATCCTCTGCCCCACCAACCCACACCCAAGCTGCTGGTAATTCTCTGGACACACCAGACTGTTTCCTACCACTATGCCTTTATCCATGCTGTCTTCTCATGTATTTAGCATGCTTTTTACTTGTTACTCCTTCTGATATCTCAGACTTTCCATCTGAGATCCCTTTTCTTCTTCTTGACATATAACTTTTCGAAATTCCTTTAGATATAGAATCTGCTAGAAAAAAAAGTCTCTTTATTTGCCTGAAAACATCTTAATAAAGATACTTTTGCTGGGTATAGAGTTCTAGGTTGGTGGTTTTCTTTCAGCACACTGAAGACATAATTCCACGGTCTTTTGTCTTTAATCATTTTTTTTTTTTTGCGAAGTCAGCTGTGAGGCTGCTGCTCTTTAGGAGGTAATGTATCCTTTTTTTCTGTCTGCTTTGTAATTATTTTTTCTGTCTGCTTTGTAATTTTTTTCTGAAGCATTTGTAGATAAGTTGCATACATCATGGCCCTTTACCCCTGAGTACTTTAGTTATTTCTGAAGAGTAAGGCTATTTTCATGTAACTACAGCAAATTTATCAATTTCAATATATTTTACATGGTAAATTTAAACTTAACAATTAGAAAGTATTGATATAATTCTTTAATCTACTGCCATAGTTCATTTTTTTTCAATTGACTTAATAATGTCTTTTGTAGCATTTTTTCCCTCCAGTACAGTGTCTAAGCTCGAGTCAGGTATTGCATTCAGTTGTCATGTATCTTCAGCCTCTTGTAATCTGGCACATTTACTCAGCCTTTCTGTGTCTTTTATGACATTTATATTTTGGGAAACCATAGCCACCAGGCTCATTTTTTAAAAACATAATATTCCTAATTTGGAGTTTGTCTGATGTTCCCTCATGATTAAATTCAGGTTATGCATTCTTGACAAGAATACTGCGTCAGTGATATTGTGTCTTTCTCAGGATATTATATCTGGAGGTGGTGATGTTACTTTGTATCAATCAGTCAATTTATCCAGTTTCTCTATAATATAATTACTTTCACCCTCCCCCACTCTTGTAACTAATAAGCAGTTTGTGTGATAACACTTTAAGACCATACAAATATCCTGCTCCTGGAAGAGCTAAACAGCGATTTGTTTTTCAAAGGGTATAAAGTTTCAGTTATGCAAAACGAACAAGTTTTAGAGGTCTGCTGTATGACATCATGTCTATAGTTAACAATACTGTATTTTACACTTAAACATTTGTTAAGAGGGTAGATCTCATCTTATAGTCTTGCCATAATTAAAAACAAAATAAAGCCTAAGTCAGTAGAAGATAATAAAATCAAGTAATAAATTAGCTGTGCATGCAAAACCAAACAAAAACAACAAACCCCAATATCCTGCTCCTTATAAAAATCTAGCCTTAGACATGGCATTCACCGATGACTTTTGCCCTATCTAATCCTTACTACAGTTATTGCAAAAACTATCCATTTAAGGGTAGTTTTGAATTCTGAACAATCTATTCAATTCTTTTCAAATTTGCTAGAGAACGTTTTGATATTTTCCTTTTCCTTTCAAACTTTATCCCACTTTTTCTTAACTTTTTTTTAAAATTTAGTGAGAATAAATTTTTTATAATTTATGTCCAATGTTTCACTACCTAAAATCTTTGAAGAATTGTTTCTACACTTTACTGTTTCTGCTGGTTCTTGCTCAGGTTACCTTTCTTTAAGTGGTGTTAATTTGGTCTTCAGATTTACTCCAAAGATATCTTATGGTTACAACTTCTCACGGACTTTCTTCTCCTAAGCTGCTCAGTAATCAACAAATTTACTTAGTCCCATGGAGTAGGGGATGGGATGGGGTGAGTTTACTTCTAGTTCATCCTTTCCCTGAGAGTGTAAGCCCTTTGGAGAAACTGTTTAATGCAGGAATCTGTTTGATTTGTCTCCATACCTTGTAGGGCCTGAGTTTTGATTTCTGTTTTTCCCTTCACCCAGAAAGGACTACAAATAAAAACCCAAAGTTACCTAACTGTTAGATGTCCTGAAACAAAAGCAACTCCAGAGCTCTGCTCACCTCTCTGAGCTTCCTGCTTCACTTAGATTTTAGCCTGGTCATTCCGTAGTTTCTTATCACCTTTTTTAACAGTTTTAAGCATATGTTTTTATACATTATCCAGTATTGTTTTTAGTGGGAAAACTGATTTGAATAACTTAGGCTTTCATGTTCCCCTATGCTATAATCTATACATTGAGTATTTTTCTCCACTCATTCTGTCAAACACCTCCTTAGCTTTCAAATCTCAGTTCCTGTGTTACCTCTTCCATAAAGACTTCCCTGAACAAATCTGTACAGTTTTCTATAGCATATATGTGGCTTTATTATGTGGTTTGTTTGTTTTACCTTCTTCTCTGTCTCTTCTAAATAGACCAGAAGTTCTTTGAGAGTAGTTACTGTATTTATACATATTTGTATCCCCAAGGCTTAGTATTGTGATTGGCATATAATAGGCCCTTAATAGATGTCAAGTGAATGAATGGAGGCAGATCTAACTTCCTAATGGACTTTACTCTTTGAGAACTTGTGTCTTGTTTGTTTTTGTGACCTCAGTGTTTAGTGCAGTGTCTGTCACATAGTAGGTATCTGATAACTATTTCTTCATAGAACATTTTTGGTCAACCTGGAATTGAAATAGGCTAAGGGACAGAATGACTAGTGCATTACACAGGCCAGGGTACATAAGCAGGTTAATTAATAGAATGGGGTGTTGGTGATGGTGGTAGTAGTGATGGTAGAATTACAGTGAGTCCAGAAGGGATATACAATCCAGTTTGTCTCACCAAACAGAAGTAAATTGGGGATATTTGGGAATTTATAATTAATTGGTTGTTCAGAGATTCGGGCTAGGGAGGAAGATCTAACCAACTCCAGAACTAGGAAGGGTAGGTAGTGACGCTCAATGGCACGTAGAAGTGGTTTTGGGAAAGGTCTATGTGCTTGCATTCTGGTTTTAGGATTTGATTGTTGTGTGGGACTGTTGTGTGTTTTGAGTAACACATAGGTTGCTCCTTAGGGCAAGGCAAACTTCTTTTGGGTTAGTCATTGCTTCGAGGGCTAAATTCTCTGAAGAGAGGTTTTACCTCTACAAGGTCTGCTTTAAGCCTATGGAATTTGGCTACTTCAAGCCTGATTTACTTGACTGCCTCTTTTCAGTAAGTGCTAGTGAAGCTGAAGTGCCTACAAATCCACAGTAATTTCTATTCTTGGCCCTCCCTCTACTATGTGTTCCTCAATTTGTGCCTTTGCTGTAATGTTTTCCCTTTCTAGTATGACTTTCTTTGTGTCTACTTGGGGTTCAAGGCCCGACTAAAATTCCACCTCTGCTAAGATACCCTATCTATTACTCTATCCCTTGGCCAAACTCCTACAACTGATAAACTACACCCTCAAAATTCTGCATTTAATTATATTTAGTTTTGTCCCACGTCTTATTATTTCCCCACATTAGATTTACTCCTCCATTTTTAAAGGCGATTGTATTTACCCTGGTGGGCCAATGATCTAGTCATGGTACCTGTTATGCACTTAGGAAATAAATACTTGTTGACCTGTTGAGTACAGATAGATAGCATCCCCAAACCTCTCAAATCATCTTGTCCCATATGCACTAAAACCTGAGAATTCTAGGAGTTGAATTAAACAGAAGGTTTTTTCTGTTTTGTTTTATAATCTTTGCTTTATAAATGTATGATAGGAGGTCATGTGATTTTCCCAGCTTCAGGCATTTAGAGATTTAAGTCTAAGAGTGAGTGGCACAGCCAGAATTATAATCTAAGCATGATGGCTGCAATTTAGGACTTATTCTTTTCATGACTCTTCTGTGAGAACACAGGCATAGCATCATTTACCCTATAATAAGTAATGTACCATGGGGATGTGGTATTGCTTTTCTTTCCTGACTTCCAATGCCTATAGAATTTGGTTTAAATCAACACATTGGTGAAAGTTATACCAATTGGATTTGTTTAATCCATATGTAGTTAAAATTAAAGAATCACCAAAACAAAGTATTTCATTACTTCTCTTCTGTTTACAGGTTCTTTTCAGTGTTTTATTTAGACTGTCACAGCTACTCTGTATATACCAAAACCTATCAGTGGATTATTGTACATGGGGTTTCTACAGGGGGGCCGTGCTGTTCTGACCATTTTCCCATGGAAAGTTCTGCCAGCTCTTACAGTGCCCTGGTGCTTTAAGTCTACTTTTGGAGGTGGCCTCCCCTTAGGCGGTCATTCTGAAGAGTCTTTCAAGAACCTGAAATGTTGCCATTGGAGCACTTCCCAGAAGGAAATTGAACCACAATTTTTTGAAGTGCAGGGAACTCTCTACCAGGAGTATGTCATGTGTCTAGACATATTCTGATATGTTTTTCATTACAATAATGCAATAACATGGGCTGCACCAAATGATAGGGTAAATTCATTAAGACTGTTTTCTTGTCCATTTCTTACACAACATTCAGTGAAAAGGACACAAGGAACTATGAACCACCTATACGTAACACCTGCCTTCCTGATTCCTTTCCCTTCTAATCTCTTTGTACTTATTTTTTTTCTTTCTCTATTTTTTGTTCCTCACTTTTCTCAGTTTGTCCAATCTACTCTAAGTAGATCAGAAAAGTAAGAGTTTATCAGTTCTACTCTATTTCTCGGCTGATTAGATAGAAAAAAAAAATCATTCCGAGCTGAATGATAGAGAGCCAGGGAATTACCAATAAATCAGCAGTTGCATAAGGAAAGGAATGAAATTTAACTAAGGAAATTGGGATCTCTGCTGCCATGAAGAAAATAAATGAGACAGTGTAGAGACATTATAAAAAGACTGGGTGGTCTACAAGAAAGAGGGCAGATTGTACAAACTGACATTTGAGGAATCAGCCTAAATGTTGTTGCTCGGAACCAGTGCTGTTCTTTGGTGTTTTACCACAATGTGCTTTATTTGTGGAGCACTCAAGGAGCCCAGGCAAACAAAGGGAGGCTCTGAAATATAGGAGAGCTTAATCTCTTTGTCCCTGAGGTGTGCTTCCTATTTAGGATGGAAAGTTCAGGGACCCTTACCATAAGAATTCCCCTGGAATCCTAGCTGGACTGTCCCTGCTCCAGCAGGGATCAGAGCACACCTGTGGGGAGAGGGCTTTCTCTTCCAACCACCTGCATCTACTTCCTGGTACATACTATGGTTCCAGGGGTGGCCACCTCCCACTACCAGCTTCAGTTTACAGCTAGAAGTAATGGCTCTGTTGGGCAGAACATCCTCTGGCTCAGGGTGCTCTCCATGGTGTGGATTTCTGGTACCATTGACTTAACCCACTGAACTACCTGGCTTCGAGGCTCTCTCCGGCTTTTACCTCTAGGATCCCTTTACTCCTCCTTGCCTTGTCTAACTTGCTGAATTCTACTCTCTGTTTTTATTTCTTACCACAAACAAACATGTTTGCCCATGTGATTGTTTTCTGTTTTCTTATTGTTGGGGAACTTGGAGCCACTATTCCAAAGTTGCAAGCTGGTAGGCCGTGGACCAAAACTGACCTGCAATTATGTATTTTGTTTGCGACATCTAGGATTAATTTACATTTTGCGCACACGCGTGTGTATGTGTGTAATTGAATCAATTGCTAATATTTTAACAATTGGAATATCTCGCATTAAAATCTGAATTTCTTATGTCCCATGAAAAATGGAAAGATTTGGCAACCAAGGCCTGGAATGTTATATTACTTTCTCCCTTTAGTTCACTTTAGTTCACACCATCCCCTATTTTTCTCATGGTAATTATTTTTTCAATATAGTAGCATTAAGGTAGAAATGAAATATTTTTTTTTTTGTCTCAGTCTTTGTAAATGTTTTCCTAACATGATATCCTTCCATCTTGTTAGCTGCCTGATCTCCTTAAAAGCACTTGAATTTGTGACCACTACTTAGACCTTGCTGGTATGGAGCTTGCTATGTGTTGGCCCCATCTTTGGATCCAGAACTGTTACATGGTGATTCTCGAGTTTTGATTGTATCTGCTCTGCCAGTGCTGTCACCTGGCCATCCTAGATTATCTAATGGCCTTGTGGGGTGGCAATATTGGAAGATGCCATTTCAGATGCCAGATTCTGTCCACGTGGGACCCTATTTATGCTTGTCAACTCTATGAAGACTTCCATTTAGAAGATGATGCTTGCAGGTGTACATTTGTGATCATTTTCTCCTAGTGATAGATAAACATCAAAAAATCTATTCTCATGTTTTGTATTTTGATTATTTGCTTTTTTTTTCAGTTAACTTCTCCCAGATAGAATTATAGCTGTTTTTAAAAATATAATTTAACTTTATATAGTTCCATATAATCAGCTGGAAGCCCAGCCTAGAAATAATGTGCCTTCTCTCAGAAGGAACGGAAGAATAATTTGAGCGATAGCATATCACAGTAACATATTGAAAGGTACTATTACACAATAATTAATCATTACCTAATAGTTTGTAGTGCAGACTCGAGCCAGACTCTTTGGATTCCTATTCATACTCTTCAGCCATCTAGTGAAGTTTAACTGTGGACAGATTGCTTAACCTCTTAACTCAGTTTCTTCATCTGTAAAACGGTAATGATAATAACAGTATATACTTCATAGGGATGGCGTAAAGGTTAAAAGCTATTTATAAAGTACCTGCCACTTAGTAAATACTCTATAATTGTTGGCTATTACTGTTATTTGAAGGTCTCCTATGTGGTCAACTTGGTGTTAGATACAAAGATAAATAAGACATGATTCTTACCCAGAAGTACATGGTTAAAATAAGAAGATACCTAAATAATGATAGCAGAGTATGAGCATAAATACAGATACATTCAAATTATAATAGTGAGAGGTCATGGAAGGATTCGTGGAGATGTTTAACCTTTCTTGAGAGAGAATTCTTGAGAAAGGAATTTGAGGGAGAGTGAAGGAGTTGCCACCAGTGCAGATACTATTCACATTTACCTGATCTAAGAGTTCAAGGCCAAGCAAGCCTCTCAGGAGCAGACAACTTGTGCCAGTTTGTACATTCCTTTGGGTGGAAAAGGACCAGTCTCCTGGACCAACTGTCAGCTTCAGCAAAACTTAACTATAAATGTGACAGGTCCCCAAAAGATCTCGTTATGGCCTTCAAAACCTAATGTCCCCAAATCTAATCAATATTTCAAATATTATTACAATGCATAGCAGAACAGCATTTGTCTAGACCAGATAATGCTCCTTCTTACCAATGGCAGAACAGAATCCTCATACCTTAAAACTGGACTAGTCCAATCCCTTCATCTTATAGCTGAGAATGTTAAAACTCATTGAGGAAAAGTAACTTTTATAAAATGATTGATTACCATATCTGACGGGCTTGGACCCAAAAGATATGCCTTCATTATTTCGTATTGTTTCGTTGGAAGTGATATATAACAAAGATTGCCATTGAAGGTCTACTTTAACAATTGCATACATAGGTTGGTCAAATGAATTGTATTTTTACCAACTTAAAGTCTACCAAAAAGATGAGGTCACCATAATGGTAGTAGATATAAGGGCTTTGTTAGATTGTGTTTTTCATTAGACTGTGTTTTTCATTATTGAATTTGTGGCATTTAATAAATGCTGAATTGATTTCAACAGATTTGATTGAATTTTATGAATATTTTAGTGAGTATGGAGACTAATTTTCCATTGATGTGCTTCATTCATTTTTCAAATTATTTAATAAAATTTTGATAGTTTTGGATGGATAGACTGTAGTTCTATTGTGTTTTGAATATTGGAAAGTTCTGGCCCTAGGATCTCATGAGCCCGTTCCAAATTCAAAATTGCGTGAATATGATCATTGCTGCATGGGTAGAAAGCTGCTCATATGCCAAATGTAAAACTGCAAACCATTCCAGACACTATGAGGTTTGGCCTGAAGGTTCATCTGTACAATCTCTGTGGGTATCTGGGTTCATTTTTTTCTTTTTTTAAAATTAAGTTTATTAGGGTAATATTGGTTAATACAATTATGTAATTTTCAGATTTACATTATAATTTGACATTTGTATATTCTATTGTGTATTTACCACCCAAGGTCCAGTTTCCTTCAGCTACCACATATTTGATCCCCCTTTACCCACTTCACTCTACCCCCCTATATTGGACTCCCTTTATCCCGTCTACCTCCCCCTTCTCTCCCACCCACTACACTCTGGTAACCACTAGTCTTTTGTCCACGTCCATGAGTCTCTGTTTGTCCTGTTCCTTTGTTGCTTTCAGGTTTATATCCCACATATAATAAATGATATCATGTGATTTTCAACTTTTTCTGTCTGGCTGATTTCCCTTAGCATAATTATCTCGAAGTCCATCCATGTTGTGCAAATGGTAGTATTTCATCTCTTCTTATGGCTGAGTAATATTCCATTGTATATATGTACCACAGCTTCTTTAGCCAATCATCTATCATAGGACACTTCAGTTACTTCCATATCCTGGCCACTGTGAATAATGCTGTTATGAACATTGGAGTGCAAATATCTTTATAGACATGAGTTTTCAAGTCGTTGAGGTAAATACCCAGTAGAGGGATTGCTGGATCATATGGTAGATCAATTCTTAGTTTTTGGAGGAGCCTCCATACTGTTTTCCAAAGTGGCTGTACCAATTCGCGGTCCCACCAGCAGTGTATGAGGGTTTTTATTTCTTCACATCCTCTCCAGCATTTGTTATTACTTGTCCTGTTGATTATAGCTATTCTAACAGGTATGAGATGGTATCTCATTGTGGTTTTTATTTGCGTTTCCCTAATAGCTAGTGATGTTGAGCATCTTTTCATATATTTGTTGGCCATTTGTATGTCCTCCAGGGAGAACTGTCTATTCAGATCCTCTGCTCATTTTTTATTAGATCATTTGTTTTTTTGTTGTTATTGAGTCATGACTCCTTTGTATATTATGGATTTTAGGCCCTTATTGGAGGTGTTGTTTGCAAAGATATTTTCCCATTCAGATGGTTATCTCTTTACCTTGTTGACGATTTCTTTTGCTGAGCAGAAGCTTTTTAGTTTGATGTAGTCTCATTCATTTATTTTAGCTTTTACTTCCCTTGCCTTTGAGGTCAAATTCATAAAATTCTCTTTAAGTCCAAGGTCCTTGAGTTTAGTTTCTATGTTTTCTTCTATGCATTTTATTGTTTCAGGTCTTATATTCAGGTCCTTAATCCACTTAGATTAACTTTGGTGTGTGGTGATAGACAATAGTCTAGTTTCATTCTTTTGCAGGTGGCTGTCCAGTTTTCCCAGCACCATTTATTGAAGATGCTTTCCTTTCTCCACTGTATGTTTTTGGCTTTTTTGTCAAAAATTATTTGCCCATATAAATATAGGTTTACTCTGGACTCTTGATTCTGTTCCACTGGTCCTTGTGACTGTTTTGCTGCCATACCATGCTGTTTTGATTACTGTTGCTTTGTAGTATACTTTGAAGTCGGGCAGAGTGATGCTTCCAGGCTCATTCTTTTTTCTCAGGATGGCTTTGGCAGTTCAGGGTCTTTTGTGCTTTCATACAAATCTGATGATTTTTTGTTCTATTTCTTTAAAAAATACCAATGGGATTTCGATGGGAATTGCATTAAATCTGTATAATGCTTTAGGTAATGTGGTCATTTTAACTTATTGATACTTCCAATCCAAAACATGGAATATCTTTCCATTTCTTTGTATTTTCTTCGATTTCTTTTAACAGGGTCTTATAGTTTTTATTATATAGGTCTTTCCATGTTTTGCTAAATTTATTCCTAGGTATTTTATTCTTTTTGTTGCAATTGCAGAAGGAATTATTTTTTCCACTTCTTTTTCTGACACTTTGTTATTAGAGTATAGAAATGCTACGGATTTTGAACATTGATTTTGTATCCAGAAACTTTACTGTATTTGCTTATTGTTTCTTGTAGTGTTCTTGTGAAGTCTTTAGGATTTTCTATATAGAGAGTATCTGGGTTCTTGACATTAATTTGTTAAAGTATTATTAGCTTTCTAGATCTTAGTATTCACATGTTGTTAAAATGGATAGTGCACTGAAAATACCGAAGGAAGCATCCACTGACAAGCTAGAGCTAAAAGTTCAAGAATAAAATATTTTACCAAAGGGAAACTTTTAGTTGTATGAAAATTCAAAGTCACATAACAAAATGAAAAGTGACAACAATATATTTCTTTTGAAGAGAGCAGAAAGGAGAATAAGATTGGGTTTACTTCCAAGTGTATATAAATGTTCACTAGAATTGGTCAATGCTGTAAGCTTTTTATTTTCAAAGGACTGTTGCTAAATGTCTGTTTTAACTGGGAGAATTTCATAAGATTTTCAGATCCAGTAACCTTTTGGCTGAGAATATGAAAAGGGAGCTACACAGTTTACTATGAAAATTCTCTACTTATAACAACTTGTCCTTTTTGTAAGTGAACTTACTAAAATTTTCCTAACTTAAATTTATCATAAAACTGATTGGGCAGAGAAAAAAAGTACTGTGTAAAGGACAAGGAACTTAGGACCCACCTGGAATATTGTGTTAGGTTCTAGCTGTCTATCTTTGTGTCGCAGATGAAAGCAAAACAAAATTGTTTCAAAAAAATGAGCTGAGTGAGGAATGTCAAGACTGGAAAAACTAAAAAAAGTTAAGGGGCCCATGACTAAAGAGAGGTTATTGTTGTCATGTACACATATCTGAAAGTTCTAAATCCAAAGGGAAGAAAACGGTACTGCGTTACTTTAGATATAATGGTAAAAATCTAGAGGAAGATTTACATTAAATCTCAAATAAAAAAAAAAGATTTGTGAAATCTAAAATTGTGTTTGACTTTCTTTTGAGTTGTAATTAAACGGAAATTCAACTCTTACTGTGTAGAAATTATTTAAATGCTTCCAGGGAAGGGAATGAGAAGATTTTGAAGTGTGTGTAGTCTTTTTGGATCCAGGGTTAAAATCAATATCATGTCTAAATAAAGATTTTTGGAAGTTTGTATGGGAGAAAGAAAAGCTTGATGGTTTGGAAAGGCGTGATGGATATGGATGAATGCTTTTCCCTCGTACGTAAAAATAAATTATCTCTCAGAGTTGACTTGGTTACAGACTCCAAGTCTGTAGTTGGAGGTCAGTGCACAGCAGGATGGCAGCCAGAATAAAAAGAAGAAAACTATGGCAGGCCCATTATATATGGACCTGGTAGGAAAAAGTGTGAGCCCTTTCATAAACTAGGAGAATGTGTAAATTATGGAGGTATGTGTATGTGTGTCATTTTACATGTACAGATTGCATATGTTATTTTATAGAATTCATAATAATTGTGAAATTTTATAGTGTCTTCATTTAGACCATTATCTAATCTTTTAAAGAATGAGATAGGAATCTTCATCTCCAGTCTACAACTCTGTGTGGTCATTCTCATGTCTGGTGTCTTAATGGGAATGGTTGAAAGACTACGCTTAGCTAGAACTGCCACCCAGAGAGCTTACCCCTTGCCTTTCCAGCAGAAAGGTATCAGAGTAGTTGGATTTACATGTATTGTAGGTCAAGTCTACCAGAAAGAATGTTTCAAAAGGGCCAGGTAAAAGCTTCAAGGCTTCTAAGTCATAAGAAATCCTAATATGTCATTTTTTCCGCATTCTTTGGTCAAGCAAGTCACTAAAGCCAGACCAGATTCAAAGAGAAGAAAAAGAAACTCTACTTTTCAATGAGAGGAGTAGTGAAGAGTTTGTGGCTATAAATAATCTATTTCAGGCTGCTCTCTGTCACAGAGTATTTATATTCTCACATTCCTACCAAATGCAAATTATAGTTGGTTATCTCCTTCCCAGTTTCCCCAAACTCATCTCATTTTGACATCTTCTTGAAGTCTAATACTCATTATGTGTTATGGACTAAATGTTTATGTCCCTCCAAAATCCATATGTTGAAATCCTAGCTCCTGGTGTGATGGTTTTGGGAAGTAGGACCTTTGGGAGGGTAATTAAGTCATGAAGGTGGCACCCTCATGAATGGGATAAGTGCCTTTATAAGAAGAGACACTAGACAGCTTGTTTCCTCTCTATCTCTGTTCACTGCCATGTGATGATACAGTTGGAAGATGGCCATCTGCAAACCAGGAATTGGGTTCTTACCAGAACCAAATCTGCCAACATCTCAATCTTGGAATTCCTAGCTTCTGTAGAAATAAATGTTTGTTTTTTAAGTCATACAGTCTATAGTAATTTGTCATAACAGCCTGAAGAGAGACATTATATAAAACAGGTCCAGATGCATATGCTAATGAAGTTCCTTGGGTGTGATTTCTCAAGTGTAGCATTCTCTGGCATAATTCCTTTTGATCTGAAGTTCTGTGAATTAGAGACAACTTTATCTGACCCCCATCTCCCACCCCATACACCTAACACATCATGGTGACAAAAGCATAAGATATCAATAGTATGCATTTCCTTTCACAAAGAGGTAAAACAGGAGGCACATAACCATGAGGTCTATAGCATTTCTGAATTCTAGCTGAGCAGATGTCACCAGTTCCTTGATTAGGACCCAGTCCTTCTCCCTGGAGATGATTCTCTGTGGCTCTTGGCATTGCCTTCTGGGCTTTTGTTTTCACATTCTGAGTCATTCTTCCTTTTCCTTTCTATGTTTGCAAAGGAATAAGCTTGCCAATTTGATTCCTGTCAGTAGAAATTTGAGAATCAAATTTCTCTTTTCCTTTTGGATTGTCTCTGTGCCTTTTTTAAAATTTCTTTTAAAATCTGTGGGCTTCCTGTGTATCAAATTACAATCCACTTAGACAAAAGTCACATCTACACGGTATTATAAAAACTTGTCTCTCTCACCTTTGAGCTGAATGTCTAGTTGCTGTGGGATAATGACTTAAAGGTCTTAGAAGCCTGTTGTCTAGTTGAAAAGGTCTATTTGGCACACCATTAAGATTCTTGGACATTTGATTGTCTAGCAGAGAGGGTCTGAGAGGCATACCTCTATGATTCTTAGAGACTCTACTAGACATACACTTAAATGTTTTGGAGTTCTCACCAAGGTATTTTGGGGCCACACTTGACATCTTTGCTCTGTGGTCATGCTTTACTTGTAGGGCTCTGGATTTGATCTTTGTCTGGAAGCATTTCTAACTCAAGAATATTTCGCTGGGAGAGATTAGAGATGAGAAAGAGTTTTATTTAAACATAGACCAAAAAACTATTAGAAACAACAAACAAATATAGTAAAATTTCAGGATACAAAATCAATGTACAAAAATCCATAGCATTCTTGTATACTAACAGTAAATTATTGGAAAAGAAATGAGAAAAAATTTGTTTTGCAATTACAACAAAAAGAATAAAATACTTAGGAATAAACCTAATGAAGCATGTGAAGGACTGAAAACTGTAAGACATTATTTTAAAAAAATCGAGGACACAAAATAATGGAAAGATATTCCGTGTTCATGGATTGGAAGAATCAACATAGTTAAAATGACTTTATTATTCAATGCAATATACAGATTTAATGCAATCTCTATCAAAATCCCAATGGCATTTTTTAAATAAATAGAGCAAAAAATTATCAGATTTGTATGGAAGCACAAAAGACCCTAAATAACCAAAGCCATCCTGAGAAAAAAGAAAGATGAGGTATCACTCTGCCTGACTTCAAATTATACTACGAAGTGACAATAATTTAAACAGCATGGTATTGGCAAAAAAATAGGCACACAGACCAGTGGAATAGAATTGAGAGTCTAAAAGTAAATGGGACAAATAATTTTTGACAAAGGAACTAAACATATACAATGGAGAAAAGAAAGCCTCTTCAATAAAAAGAATTATTTTGCTGGGAAATTTGGAAAACCACATACAAAAGAATGAAACTAGATTGCTATCTGTCACTATATACCAAAAGTAACTCAAAGACCTAAATATAAGACCTGAAACAATAAATTGCATAGAAGAAAACATAGGAACTAAACTCATGAACCTTGGATTTAGAGAGGATTTTATGAATTTGACTTCTTCAAAGGCAAGGGAAGTAAAAACAAAAATAAATAAATAAATGGAACTATATCAAACTAAAAAGCTATGCACAGCAAAAGAAATTATCAACAAGTCAAAGAGGCAACCATCTGAATGAGAGAAGATATTTGCAAACAAGGACTCCAAAAGGGCCTAATACCCAAAATAGACAATGAACTCCTACAACACAACAATAAAAAAAAAAAAGAATCCAATTAAAAAATGGGCAGAGGACCTGAACAGCCACTTCTCTCAAGAAGACATACAGACATATAAAACTATGTTCAACTTCACTAGCTATTAGGGAAATGCAAATTAAAACCACAATAAGATACCACCTCACACCTGTAAGAATGGCTATTATCAATAAAACAAGTAATAACAAGTGTTGGAGAGGTTGTGGGGGAAAAGGAACCCTCATACACTTCTAGTGGGAATGTAAATTGGTACAGTCACTATCAAAAACAGTATGGAGTTTCCTCAAAAAATTAGGGATAGAATTATCATATGACCCAGCAATCCCTCTTTTGGATATTTACCCCCCAAAATTGAAAACATTTTATTTTGTAAAGATATATACACCTTGATGTTCATAGCAGCATTATTCACTCACAGTGGCTAAGACATGGAAACAACTGAAGTGCCCTTTGATAGATGATTAGATAAAGAAGCTATGATACATATATACAATGGAATATTACTCAGCCATTAGACAAAATGAAATATTGCCATTTGCGACAACATGGATGAATCTTGAGATAATCATGCTAAGCAAAATAAGTCAGACAGAAAGAGTTGAAAACCATATGATTTCACTGATGTATGGGATATTAAACTGAAAGCAACAAATGAACATGATAAACAAATAGACTCATGGACATGGACAGTAGTTTAGTTGTTACGAGAAGGAAGGGGAGTTGGGGAGAGGTAGATGAGGGAAAATGGAGTCAAATATATGGAAATTTAAATTTGGGTAGTGAACACACAATGCAATATACATATGATATATTATTGAATTGTATACTTGAAACCTATATGATTTTATTAACCAATGTCACCCCAATAAATTAAAAAAGAGAACAAAAAAAAACAATTGGAGATGGCCACCAAACCAAATAATAAATAAATAAAAGTAAAAAAAACCAAAAACCAAAAAAACATAGAACGTTCAAGATCTTTTTTCCCTTCTAAATTGCCCTAAAAAGAAATGAAACAATTCTTTTTTTAGTTCCTCTCTTCTAATTTCCATA
The DNA here is from genome assembly GCF_902729225.1 of Pteropus medius. NCBI lineage: Eukaryota > Metazoa > Chordata > Mammalia > Chiroptera > Pteropodidae > Pteropus > Pteropus medius. Next base: position 16,486,700 of record NW_024354911.1, read on the forward strand.
TTACTGAAGGCCTCAGTCTTATCAAACTTTTGGCTACTATATAAGGCTCCCCATTTTTTCAAACTTCATTAGCATTTTTCTCACTGTCCTTCAAGTCTTCACCAACAGTCTCCCCAGTCCCATTAGCTGTCACTACTAGTCTCTGAGATTTTTCTAGCTTCTGCCCACCACCTAGTCCCAAAACAAATGCCAGTGATTTAGGTTTTAATTATGGCAGAACTCTACTTCCAAGTATAAACATTTGTTCCAGTTATCTATTGATGTATATAACAAGCTATACCAAAACTTAATGGCTTAAAACAAAAATCATTTTATTGCATGACATAATTTTGTGGGTCAGGAATCTGGGCAGGGCTTGTCTAGGTAATTCTTTTGTTCCATATGGCATCAACTGAGGTCACTTGGTGTCATTTAGTTTTAGATGACCTGGTTTGAGACATCCAAGACGTTGTTACTTACATGTCTGATGACTTGATGAGGACGACCGAAGCTTCAGCTCCACTGGGCCTGTCAACTCAAACTGTCTGATGACAATAGTGCAGGTCTTCCAGTGAGAGTGTTCTAATGCAGCAGTTCCCAACCCTTTTGGCACCAGGGACCTGTGCTCCTATGAGAATCTAATGCCTGATGATCTGAGGTGCAGCTGAGGTAGTGATGCTTGCTCTGGGGAGTGGCTGGAAATACAGATGAAGCTTTGCTAGCTTGCCTGCCGCTCACCTCCTGCTGTGTGGCCCAGTTCCTAACAGGCCACGGACCAGTGGCCCGGGGATTGGGGACCTCTGTTCTAAGGGATCCAGTTGGAAGTTGCAAGGCTTATTATGACCTAGGCTTTGAAGTCCCAGAATGTTACTTCCACTGCATTCCATTGCTCAGGCAGGTCTATAAAGCCCACCCATAAAAGGAAAGGGAATTATATTTCATGTCTCAGTGGGAAGAATAACAAAGAATTTGTGGTCATCTTTTAATCTACCAAAATTATTATTCTAAGGTAACCTTTTAAAAAAGAGAATCATCATCAATTCATAGATTTAAATATATTTGATATGCTTCCAACCATTGTAGCTATTATTTTTTATTGATACTCAAATAGTCTTATCTTTGGAGAATATGAATTTCCTCAAGTTAACTTCTCTTTCCTTTTGACCTGACCCTAATAGCATTTGATAGCTTTCTTATCTGGTATGGCAAAATGTTTTAGGCTTTATCTTGCATATTTCTTCCTTAAACCTAGAATCAGCCATTTATTCAAGAAGTCCTGGTATCTTTTAGTAGGAAATATTATTTTAAGACCACAAATTGGATGTTCTCACCAAAAGAATTGTGAAAACTTAAGGAAATTGCTTTTGTACATGCTTTCTCCATTTTCTTCATTGAAAGAGGTAGTTGTAATGTATCTACATTGTCAAAGTATATAGCCTTTACATACGTTTTTAACTTTCCCTTTTAATCATTATTTGGTCTTAGTGCTAACAAGAACTTTATATTTAATGTCATGGGAGGAGGTGAGTTCAGGAGTCTGCAATGTTGCCATCTTGGACCAGAATTCCCAGAAGTCTTTTATTAAATGTTTGTGTTTATTAATGGTTTTGCTAATTGGTTTTAGAAATTTGAATAACAAATTGTCTCTGATGAATACTTAATTTAAAACAGCACGAAAGCAAGCTTGGAAAAATAATAACATTTTTAAAAGAACCAAGATAGTGAACATTTGAAAGGGAAATTCTAAAACATTAGTTCTTAAATCTGTGTCTCATAATCCCCGTGCCCTTCCCCTGAAGAGTCAGAGTCAGGGGACAGAGTGTGTGGATGCTAGAATTCTTAGTTGTAAAATGCTCTTCAGGCGATTTTGATGATTTGCCACGTTTGGAACCACGGGCCTAAAGTTCGTACTATCAATTCCTCAATGTTCTATAACTCCATCTCTGTATCAAGTTATATGATCAAAAACACATTTCTTTAGTTCTTCATTTGAATGCTTTAACAGAACTATGATACTCTGAATTAATTTATCCTATTAAAGGAAATTTATTAAGTATATAACTTGCCCTTTTGGATTTGGTGGCAACAATTCTATGTTTAAATAATTCAAATAATGCTTTTAACATAAGAGTGAAAGATGAAGCAATGTAAAACAAACCTTTTCATGTTGCATTTCATCGGTAGTACTCGGGGTGTAGGAGTTCGTTATTTTAGATGGAGAAGGCTGAAGGGTGGATATTCTGTTCTTTTGTCTGAAATAAGATCAATATAGTACTTTGAAAACCAGGCACATAGGTGGCAAACCTAATTATTTGTTAGGGGAACTAAAAGTCTGATTTACTTTATGCCTAGAGACAGGGCCATTCAAACTTTTTACTAGTAGATACTGCAGGTTAATATTTTTGTAGGAAGCTGCCTTGTATCTGAGAACTACTTGGTTGCCACTTCAATTTTGCCTTATTGAGTATTAGCAAGGAAGAGATGATCTTGGCTTAGCAGATGTGGAGGATGGAGATTTGTTATCTACTTCTACCCAAATGAATGAATTCTAATAAAAATGCTTGTGCTTCCAAGATGTAGGACAACCACAAGAAATATGGTCCTATTTTGCTATATTAGAAAAAAGATGCCCCTCACCTCTGAGACAACATGAAGCATACCAACATTCTCATCATAGGAGTACCAGAAGGATAAGAGAGAGAGCAAGGAGTTCAAAACAAATTTGAAGAAATAATGACTGAAAATTTCATTAACCTAGCAAAGGAAATAGACATACAAGCCCAGAAAATGCAGTCCTAAACAAGATGAACCAAAGAGGCTCACACCTAGACACCTCATCATTAAAATGCTAAAGATTAAAGACAAAGAAAGAACCTTAAAAACAGCCAGAGCAAAGCAGTTAATTACCTACAAGGGAGCTCCCATAAGAGTGTCAGCTGATTTCTGATTAGAAACTTTGCAGGTCAAGAGGGTAGCATGAAAGAGTCAAAGTGATGAAGAGCAAAGACGTACAACTGAGTTGATCTAGGAAAGCTTTCATTTAGAATTGAAGGACAGATAAAGACCTTCCAGAAAAGAAAAAGTTAAAAGAGTTCATCACCACCAAACTGGTATTACAATAAATGTTAAAAGGACTTCTATAAGAAGAAGAAGAAAAAGTAAAAAATATGAATAATAAAATGGCAATTACTTTAAATGTAAATGGATTAAATGCTCCAATCGAAAGACATAGGTGGCTGAATGGATAAGAAAACAAGACCTTTACATATGCCACCTACAAGAGTCTCACTTCAGGTCAAAAGACACACATAAACTGAAGGTGAAGGGATGGAAAAAGATTTTTCATGAAAATGGAAACAAAACAAAACAAAAAGCTAGGATAACAATACTTATACTGAACAAAAATAGACTTTAAAACAAAGGCTATAACAAGAGACAAAGAAGAACCCAGTAATTCCACTCCTGGATATTTATCCGAAGAAACCGAAAACACTAGCTCAAAAAGACATATGCATCCATATGTTCGTTGCAACATTATTTACAATAGCCAAGATATGTAAGCAATCTAGGTGTTTATCAGTAGATGAATGGGCAAAAAAGTGGTGCATATATATAATGGAATATTATTTAGCCATAAAAAGAGTGAAATCTTGCCATCTGCAACAACACGGATGGACTTAGAGGGCATTATGTATGTGAAATAAGTTAGACAGAGAAAGACAAATACCGTACAATTTCACTTATATGTAGAATCTAAAAAACAAAATAAACGAACAAACAAAGCAGAAGCAGACTCATAGATAAAGAGAATATTTTGACAGTTGCCATATGGGAGGTGGGTTGAGGGAGTGAGTGAAAAAGAGGAAGAGATTAAGAAATACAAATTGGTAGCTTCAGAATAGTCACAGAGATGCAAAGAATAGGATAGGAAATATAGTCAATAATATTGTAATAACTATGTATGATGTCAGACAGGTACTAGATTTATTGGGGTAATCACTTTGTAAGTTATATAAGTGTCTAATCACTATGTTGTACACCAGAAACTAATATAATATTGTATATCAACTGTAATTGGAAAATATTATTTTAAAAAAGGTGCCTCTCTCTGCTAATGAGTTAAAAGGAGAATTCAAGGCACCTCTCTGAGTAAGCAGAGGGAGAGCTTTCAGCTCCAACTTGCCCTCTTTATTATGAATCTTTGTGCAGTACAAAACTGCTCAACTTTTGTACTAGATCCCCAGATAATTACCTGGAGTTACTTCGTACATATATGAGTATATGTGAAAGATGCCTGATTTCCTAGGATAAGCAATGTTTCTAGAGGACATTATTTTAAAAAACTTTATTCAAGGTACGTGTTATTTTTCGACCATTCTTATTATGTATTTTTACTCTGATCTTATAAATCATTTTGAACACATTTCACACTATAGACAAATTAATTCTGCCCAATAGCTCTTGGAAATAGTCATAGACTTTATTACTTCATATGACAACCAGTTGACATTGCTGTCATACAGGTATGAAAAATTAGAATAGTGTGGTATAATAGTGTGGTTTTGTGAAAGGAATTATATCACATACTATGTTTACAGCTACAGAGATATGTATTACAGTCTAGAGCTATGCTGTTCAATACAGTAGCCACTAGCCATATGTGGCTCTTGAGCACTGGAAATGTTGCTCATTAAAATTGAGCTGTGCTCTAAGCATAAAATTCATACCAGATTTTAAAGACTTAGTATGAAAAAGAATGTAAATATATCTCCATGATGTTTATATTGATTACTTGTCAAAAGAGACTCAGAGAGTTTAGGTAAGTACTTTCTCATTTAAATAATACCAGAGTAAAGTTTTCAACCTTTCTGTAGAGATTTATAATTAGGTGCCTCTAGGTATCATAGGCAAGTAGCCAGTGACATCTCTATGGTTACAGACAAGCTTTGCATTTTTGAGTCTGTTAAATAATGTAGATCTTTTTAGGTGGTCCCACCTTCTCATTGGTTTGCAAAGGTACACTTTTTACTACAAAACCAGAAAGATGGAGGAATTTAGTAATGCCTCTTCCCCTCCCCCATCGCATAACTTTTCTTAGATAGTAAATGGATTGAGACACATGACCCAGTATATGATGACATTAGTTTCCTACCTATGTGTTATTAGAAAGTGGTAGTTAGCAAATGAAAAATGACACGGCCACTGGAAGAAATATGTATTTCTATGGTCTACCTTAATCTTACAAAATCTAAATGGGATACTGTTCTCATAAGTTCTCAGGAGATAGCATTTTTTCTGAAGGTTTTCCTTGGCTTCCTTTCAGATATGTTGAGGGAGGAATAGAAATAGTGGTCATTTTTCAAAAGAGCCTAAATAGGTATGCAAACATTGTAAGCAATGGAAGAACTTTGTGAAGGGACCTGGAAAGAAGTTTTTAAAGAATAATTTTCAGTCTAAAATATGAAAAGAGTCTTCATTCTTTGGGTAATTGTGGTAAGTTCCACATTAATTTTAAAATTTGCTTTTTTTTCCCCACTAAAATTATGGCCAAACCAAAATAAATATTCTTTTTAGAGATGGTATGAAATCCAACACCTGCAATTCTGTGCTGTTAATATATTCTTCTTGTTTTTCCTGATAAGCCTGATAAAGATAATTTGAAGCCTGACATAGAGTGGGCAATACATTGAAAACCACATCTACTTTGCGTGAAATTCAGGAAAGGTTTTGCTTTCTGTCACCACATGTGGATATTGCTAAAACACTTCTGTTTTCTAAGAGCAAAGCAAATCAAAAGCACAAGATTGCATTTTGTTTCTTAATCAATGTGAACTTCTTTACTGCCCCATTTCAAAACTCTGCTGGGATTGATTTAATAGTTCTTGTTATGTTACATATTTTCTGTTTTTGGAATGATTGTGCTTTTTGATAAATAATTACTCAGCATTCATTCATTTATTTTTCATTACCATCTGGGTTTGGTGAGACCCAGAATCCTGCTTTTGCCTCTTAGCAAAGTTCCAGCAATGGTCCCTGGTCTGCTCTTTGCTACATTGCCACTTTAGGTCATGTTTTACTTATTGCTTCCATACTTCTGACTTTGTTCTGGTTTCACAGCAGTTGATTACTATTGGTTATCCTCACGTTAGTGCACAAAATATATACTTCAAAAGATGTCTCAGTCGCCTGGACAAAGTATCTTATTTGCATGTTCCAAGGGTCTGAACTTGACACTCAGGCTTCATTTCTTCTAGCCTGTGGTGTACTCATCTCAATTTTGTGTGAATTGATTTCTAGATTGGTTTGGGGTTAATACAACCCCACCAGTGTGTGTTTCCTTAGCTTCAATGCCTTTCTAAATCCTTTGATTCATTGTGACTTTTGAAAATTACTGAACTCTTGGAAGGAAGACTTTGCTTAAATTATTTCATAGTTCCTGTATGAGAGATTTCTTTGTGATTAGTGCAGCTCAGTAGTGGCTTAGAGGCTTTTGAACTGCAGTGTCTTAAAACAAACTGCAATAAGGCCGAATGTTCCGGATACTGTAGTCCTATTTAAGACAGACCCTGGGTATCACCGGTGGCGGTGGAGGAGGGGTGGGTGGCGGGGGGAGAGGAGTTAGGACCAGGGGCAGAAATAGTTCAGCACTTGCAGCTGTGTTCAACAGTGTGCTACACTTCCAATCGTTTTCTTGTTTCTGTGAGGACCTGAGACTCCCCTCTCCTGTACAGTTTGATGATAGAATTTCTGATTAGTGAGGACGGAATAAAAGTAAAGGCAGAGCATGATCATGAATGTGTACAGACCTTATGAAATCAATCCAACATCTGCTTCATGGAAACGTGATCAGAAAATGCTCTGCAACAGGTTGCACTTTACAGGCTGTTATTTTACTGGCACTTTGATATTAGTGGCAAAGTATCACTAACAGAAAGTTCAGGATTTGCTGTTTTTATTAAAAATATTATGGGGAGTAATATTTAACATCATTTATAAATCCCTTTCTATTATAAACACATGTGTATTGAGATAGTCCAATATAGTTATAAACACCATTTGAACTATTTAACAACCCTCGCCCAACTACCTGCATCCTGCAAAGCAATAACATCCTTTTATTGTGGGAGGCTGTATAAGGCCAGTATATATCATAGTCTATAATAGTGTGAGAGCAAACCTGGTTAATTTGATTAGACCAGTAATTAAGAGGTCATATATGTTTTATCCTTTCTATTCATAGGAATAGATCTGGGAAAACTTGACAGCTTCTAAGGTGAGATAGTGCAGCATGGTGAAGGGTAAGGCCTCTGCAGCCATAGAGCTTACGTTAGTGCCCCACAGCCTACATTAGAGCCCTGGATCTGCCACTTACTAGTTGTGTGACTTTAGGTTACTCAGCTGCTTTGTGATTTCGCTGCCTCATTTGCAAAATGAGGATTATAATATACTGATAGGGTTATTGTGAAGCTTAAGCAAGTTAATTTACATAAAGCACTTAAAACAGGTCCCAGCACAGAATAATCCTTCAGTGAAGTGATAACTTATTTTTAGATATCGAAACAAAAAACATTGGTAATAAAGTATCAGCATAACCATCTTTAGCATAATTTCAAGTCCGAAGACACAACATAATCCTTATCATTCTTCCATCATCTAAAGAGGAAAGAGTATTTCACAGATACTCTGGAGTGGAAAAATAGTGACTCCTCAAAAACCCCAGTGAGTCAATCACAAAATCAGAAAGAGAACTCAAGTCTCCTAATTCCTCGTCAGGTGCGGCACCGCGATCAGTAAGAATGATGTTGAACAATGGCTTTGCTGTTCGGAGCCTGACCTTCCAGGTCCAATGGAGACTCCAAAACAAACAAACATGAGTTCTTGTTTTTGTTACCCTGGGGTGGAAACTGCTTGAGACTTTGGGGAATTAAACTCATTACTTTGAGTCTCTGAATGTCTTGGGGTTTCTTCAAACTGAGTTCCTGTCATTATTTTGTGGTTCTTGATGAAATGCATTCTTTTCACTTCCAATTTTGAATATTAGTGAACTTTTCCCCAGCAGTTTGTCTTTTCATTCAACTGTACATACTCTCACAGACTCTTTGAAGTGATGGAAAGTAATAGACTAAAAAATAATTACAAAAAAATTTTAGAATCTATTAATTCCGTAATGATTCCTACAGATCATTTCATAACTGTAATAATTTAAAACACACCTGTATTACACCACACTCTTTCAAATTCCCTAGAAAGTCCCAGTATAAAGATTTGATTATTTAGCCTCTCTACTCTAGATAACTGCATACACAGACATGTTTGTAAATTTTAGAATCATGTAACTTCAGAGTGGAGAGGGGTCTTTGGAGATCTCACAATCAAATGTTTTTATTTATTTATTTATTTATTTATTTATTTATTATTATTATTATTATTTAATTTGCATTAAATTTATTGGAGTGACATTAATTAACAGAATTATATAAGTTTCATGTGTACCATTCAGTAATACATCATCTGTATATTGCATTGTGTGTTCACCACCCAAAGTCAAATCTCCTTCCATCACCATATAATTGACCCCCTTTATCCTTATCTACCTACCCCCAACCCCCTTTTCTCTGGTAACCACTAAGTTGTCCATGTCTATGTCTGACTTCGTTTTAAAATTTTATGTTATTTTTTACATGCTTCTAAAAGTCCCCTGGGAATTTATAGAGGGAGACTCATATGATTGTAGGTCTTCAACATGAATCTCCCTCCACCCTTTCCCTCTGGCAACCGCTAAACTATTGTCTGTGTGGTACATCTATATAACGGAATATTACTTAGCCATAAGAAAAGATGGAATACTGCCATTTGTGACAACATGGATGGATGTCGAGATTATCATGCTAAGCGAAATGAGTGACGGAAAAAGTTGAGAACCATATGATTTCACTCATGCGGGAAATAAAATTGAAAGCAATAAATGAACAAAACAAACAAACAAGTGGTTTTAAACCGATGTTCCATGGAATTCTTGGCACTTTAGAAGCAGCATGCTGTGGGGTAAATGCAGTATGGAAAAGCGTGTCTCCCTTTTTCATTTCCCCCAACAGAATTTTTTTTTCTTGTTTTATATCTCGGTCATCTTTGTAACATTTATTTTAAAAAAGAGAAGTTTTTTCAGTTGGAATGGTGTTTGGGAAACTTTGGTCTAGACCAATTTTCTCATTTTATCCAGGAGGAAACAAATGGCAAATAATTACCTTAACCTTCAGGTTTTGAGATTTTGCCACAAATTTAGAAACCAAAAAAGTGGGAGATCACTTTTTAATTTAAGTCAATACAGGGTTAGGGGAACATTCTTCATAATGTAGTTTCAAAATTTACTTTTCCTTTCTTCATGAGTCCTAAGTCTTTCTTGGTTTCCAGTGATTCATGACTGTACTCTACCTTAAGAAAGCCAGTACTAAATCTGTAGTTGATAGATGGTCACGGGGATGGAGAGCACGGCATAGGGAATACAGTTAGCATTAATGTAATAGCTTAGGTGTAGAGACAAAGGAAAGAAAGGGCAATTAGGGGATCATTTATAAACTATATAAGTGTGTAACCAATGTGTTGTATACTTGAAACTAATTATAAAATAAAATTAAAAAAAAAAGGAAGCCCAGTACTACACATAGAAATTCAAGTTGCTAAAACTAAAGAGAATGATTAGTCACTTTACACAAAGCCAGTGTTCCTATAAATAATGAGGCATAAATTCTAATGGTACATTCAAAATGGATACTATATCTAAAATCTGCTTACCTGTAATCTTTTAGGATTTCCTTTACGTTATACATCAAAGTGTACTTGCATTGAAATTTCTATGACTGTATATGTATGTATACCTTTAGTTTCAAGTAATAATCTACTATTAGTTTTCAAGAGAAGGGACATGCTGAAATTTGTATTTAAATAAATACGACAAAGTAAATATTTTGTATTTTTTTTATTCTTTGGGAAACTCAGATCATAGTGTTATAAAAAAGGAAAGCCAAAATACATTAAGAATAAAAAATATTATTAATAGCAAAATGGGAAAAATTGCCTTAAATCCTTGGTTTATTTTTTTTTTTTACATATTTTTATTAATTCCTCTAACTGCTGATTGTCCACTATGTGCTAGACTTTGTTTTTGACACTGAGGATGTAATGGAAAGAAGGGCACAGCCCCTACTCTCAGGAAGCTTATAGTCTAGAAGAAGAGACAGGCAAGTAGTCCAAATTAGGGTGAAAATGTAGAAGGAGAGAAGTGAATGCATTTAACTAATATTAAGGAGGTGGGAATGACAAGACTTGCATCTGTGGTAAAAGGTGAGGAGGATTCAAAGATGACCCCAGGGTCCTGACTTGGACTGCTCGTGGCTGATTTGAGCAGTTTCCTGAAATGAGGAACTGGAAGGGGAGCAGGCTTTGGAAAACTGAGTGCATCAAATTTGGATTTCCAAGGGTTAAAAAATGGCGACATATCATAAGGAGTAAAATACCTAGATCTGGAGAGCAGAAAAGATATCTGAGCTGGTAGTACAGAGTTGGTAGGCTCGGGCATGTTTGGAGGAAATTGAATACATAAAGGAAAACAGAAGAAAATGAGAGCTTGAGTATCATGGACTTGTCATTGTAAAAAATATTCACACTTGCCTTGGTTTACACAATAAACGTGTTCCCCCAAAGGCTATGTGGAAGAAAACTTTTATAAAAGTCCACTGAAGAGATTTGTATATTAATGAATCTTGTAATGTGAAGAATACTTTTTTAATACAATTAATATCCTTCCAATTATCTTCTTTAGAAAGATTTTGCATATTAAATTTTCTTAAATCAAGGTATATCTAAATAATATTTCTGTAAAGAGTTAGCAAATCAAACTACATTGGAACTCAAACTACATCGTTGTTTTTATTTTAAAAAAGAAACTTCAAAGAACATGAGAGTCTAAGAAATTCCTTTGAAAATTGTTAGTTTTTGGAGATGGTGAAATTAAGTTTGTTGTTTTTATTTCATTTGTAAAGTTCTCTACCTAGAAGAAATCGGAGGGTATTTTGGAAACAACAGTTTGATGATATCAAGAATAAGAATTTTTTTCCCTCAACATAACTTAATATTTTTGTTGTTCTTGGAAATCAGAATAGACAGTTTGCTGTGTCCTGAACTCAGCTTCCAGCTAGCCATGTGGCAGTCAAAGCAAAAAAAAAAAAAAAAAAAAAAATCACATTCTGTACTCTATTTGCTCGCCAGCTTTAAAAACATATCAACAAATTGAGAGTATCAAATTCACATGTCTGTTTTTCTATGGCAAGTAAAGGTTATCCCTTAATGTATTATGGGGGAGAGATCATGGAGGAAAAACGTTGCACGGGAAGCACTTTCCCTAGTAGAAATTGCTTAAAACACAGCTTCTCCACTTGATGTGGTGAGAAAAATGAGGATTGATTCACTGAAGTTTTCCTGACCTCCTTACACTCATTTACCTCAAGTTAATCTAGTTTAAAGATAGAATAATATTTACAGTCTTTGGATTTAATTTGGATTAGAAAGGCTTTCCTAGTTTTGGTGGTGGTGCTGTTGAGAGAATTGGGATTCTTAATCATTTAAGTAAAAAATGTATCCAAGTTTCACTGGCTGCGTTGTGCATGATATTTTTTAAAAATGGCAAAATTGGTGTTTGGCGTGCTATCTGAATTTTTATTTAACTAAATATTTAAGCCCATTGCTGGTCTTGACTGTTATGGATTCTGCTAAAGTCACATTATTGGATTTGAAAGTGGAAGCCCTTTTCCTTTTTGCATATTTAGTTAAATATCAGAAAATTCTATAACTAGCAGTGTTGCTCCTACTCAACAGAAATAGATCACATTTATGTGGTGGTGAAAACTCAAGCCCTAGCATTCATAAACCAATTGTTTCAGCATTTTTAGTACGCTACATGGATCAGTTTCTTAGAGGCAGCTAGGTATCAACCCAGACTGACCATATTTCTAATTTGTAAATAATAAATTAATTTTGAACCCGTCTCTGTTAGAGGCACCAAGTTACTGAAAAGTTTAAGGCGAAGCCCCTTCCTTCATGAATTTACAAACTAGTTAAGTGGCAAAAATAAATTCATAAGATACATGAGCTAATTTTTCCCCAAGAGGCAGTGTTTCCAAGAGCTGTATTTTAAGCCTTCTGCTTTTTTCTGTTTTCTGCTTTCCTGTTCCTTCAAGCCTATCAGTATGAGGACAGGTATATCTCCATCTCTAAACTTCTGCACAGTCTAAGCCCTTATTTAAATTCATCTAAGTTCTGGACTTCTCCCTTTGAATGTCCCACACAACCTTGAACTCAAAATATTAGAACGAATTTGTTATCTTCACCAACCCTCCTTTCACTTCTTATTCCATTGTCTGTGTATCTAGTTGCTCAAGACTTAACTATGGGAATCTACTGGATTCTTTCCCACATACTTGATCAATCAATGATACTTGAAATTCTCTTTCCTCTGTCTGTATCACATCCTTTCTGGTCTGTCTACTTCCCCCAGCATCTACATCCACATCCACCATCTGAGCCTAAGCCTCCATCTCCTCATGTGGTTTACTTTGATAGTCTCTTAATTGGTCTTCCTATCTCTGGTCTGGTCTTCTTCCAATTAACTCTACATAGTAAAAAGTAAATTTAATGATGTCATTCATTGCTATTTAAATGCCTTTAATAAGTCCCAAGATATAATCTAAGCTTCTTATCCAGCATAAAAGGTCCTTCTGACTAGCTTCATCTGTACCCACCATGCTCACCCTGTAACAAATTTCTGCCTATTCACCAAAACCCAGCTTAAGCACTAGTTCCTTCAAGAGGCTTTGCTGAACCTCCCTGACTATGTCTGATTTACATGGTCTTTGCTGAGGCTCCAAAAGCCCTGTGTTTACCTCCTTGACAGCACATATCAAACTTAACTAGAACCATCAAGTTACTTATCTGTCTCTGTACTAGATATCAAACTAGATCCTTGAGGACCAGAACCTAGCTTTTAGTGACTGTATAGTCCAGTTTCTAGCACAGCACCTTCCACATAAAAAAGACTCAAATGCCTCTCAGATAAGCACATCCTTATAATGGAAGACTACTCAGCAAGAAAAGTAAACATGCTGGTGATACGTACAACATGGATGTCCCTCTGAATAATTGCGCTGAGTGAGAGAAGACAGACAAAAAAGAGCATGTACAATAGAATTCCACCTCTAAAATTCTAGAAAATACAAATTAATCTGTAGTTACAGAAAACAAATCAGTGGTTGTCTGCAGCAAGACAAGAATGGGAGGGAGGGATAACAAAGGGGATGTGGACACTTTTGAGAGTGATAAATATGTTTATTAATACCTTGAATTGTGATAATGGTTTCACAGGTGTATGCAAATGTCAAAAAATTATCATGTTCTACATTTTAAATACATGCTGTTTATTGCATGTTGAGTATACCTCAGTTAAAAATAGTGCCGAGAGACAGAGGAATGAATTTGTCAATGAATGCCTTTTAACTTTATTGGGACACGCTATCAGGGACTTGGGAAAAGAGTCAGGTTCGTATCTGCTAATAACCATGGTGTTTGACAGTGGAACCATGTGTCTACTTGGGCTGATGGTCCCCACCCCCACCTTACCATCATAGTACTTAACCTGATGACTACTTAGCAGCCGTTCCCTGCTTCCCTGGTGTCAGATTTAATTGTTTGGGATATTGGAAATAACTAAAACCTTGAATCATGGGATTATGGATTATTTTTTAGAAGAAGCATAGAGGGGCTGGGGAAGGGCATACTCCTTGTCCCTGTGGTTGTGGTAGGGCTAAGGGAGGTTTATGAATGTCAGTGATGCCAGGAGCCCCAGGCTAAGTTGGGGGTGCAAGACCTCTGGCCTCTGTGACTCTTGGGGCACAGGAATCTCTGTATTAAGGGAAATGGAAAGTCACATGCTTTATTAGTTCCTAAGAAAAGTATCCTCCAAAACTAAAGCAAGTTCCCTCTGTAGTCCGTAAGACCAGAAATACCCTCCTCCAATATTTTTCTTAATTCCTCGATATCCTCTAAAATCCTCTCTCAGGAGATACTTTAATTTCATAATAGGAAATGAAGTTTAAAATTGAAAACTTAAAAGAGTAAATATATTTGTAATGATTAATTTCAGTTCAAGTTTCAATAATATCACATGTTGCTGTTTTTATTTAGAGAAGTTATAAAGTAAGAAGATACATAATACTTGAGTTTGGGAAAGGAGAGAGGCCTCTCACAAATGTGAGAGACAATAGAAGCAAAAAGACAAATTTTTAAGATGTTGTAACTTTGCCAGCTCTATTATTCTTTATTTTGTACTGACAAATAGAAGGTGGGTATGCCCTATGTCACCTCAGAAATCTTGACTCCAGTAGAGGTGACTAATATGCCTAGGTGCAAACAAAGGTCAGTGAGTGGTCGTTAAAGATACACTTAGCCATCTATAACAGACTGGAGGGCATGACAGCCAGAAAAGCAATTTCAGACATTAGTTCAGTCATGTAGGCATATTTCTTGATTTTCCTCCATAAAATATAGTGAACTCAGAACTGAGAACTCTGGAAACACAAAAAAAGTATTTAATCCTATGGTCTTTCCATACCCACAAGAAGCTTTAAGTTTAAATAAGGACAAGAAGATATATGCAAATGAGAAAACAAAAGAACAGAAGCAGAAGAATCAGAAAAAATAGAAACATCTGCAGAATATAGAAACATCTTCCTAAGTGATTTCTCCTGTCAGAGTGCAAACAATATTGTTCAAGTTTTTCAGTTGAGCAGAGCCATATGGGGTTAGCCTGGGAGGTGATTCCTGGCAGGATTCTTAAGGAAGAGAGACATGAGTTGACGTTGATGATCTATGAAGACTTCTGAGCAGAGGGAATATAGAGGTAGGAACAAGTGACTCTGAAATTCTCTGGAAATGTGAAATGTGATGAGAATTAGATACTGCTGAAATGTAAGCCAGAAATGTGTCAAGAGGATAGAGTCAGAACATGAGCAAGAAAAAAGAAGAAATCACGAAAATTATCATTGATTTAAAAAAAAAAACATTAATAGGACAAAAGTAAAAGATAAATGTAATTAGCACGAAAAAGGAAGAGGGGAAAAAAAGAGATGGAACACTAGCCTTTGCTGATAATTTGTCAAGTAATGGTTTTTCATATGAAAACAATGAATGTGATTTTAGGTTTTTCTTGTGTAGAGGTTTTGGGCAAAACTCAGAATTAAGCTAACTTTTTTAAAAGACTGGTTATTAGTAACAAAAGTAAGATCGCGGTGATGGTTCCAGGGAACTCAGTACTGTATACTACAGGGAATCTTCTGAAATATTAAAATCTGTTACATTGCAAGAATAACCAGAACTTAGAAAATCCTGCTGAAGAAGGGGCTAGGAAGGGAACGTGTGCCAGGCTAAAGAACAAAATGACTTACCTCTTAGTGAAATGTTCGAAAATTTTAAAACAATTTTGTTTCACCAAGAACTCTGAAGCAAAGTTCCTCACAGTCCCTCTCAATACTCAGCTCCCCCAACTCCATCCCACCCCCCCAACCACCACCTTCACCTCTGCTTTGAGATTGTCTTTGGCTTCCAACCTGTCATGATGTATGTACCAGGGCACATTGTAAAATAATTTGATGTTCATTTATGGAGAGGGAAAACATTTCCTAAATCTTCTTTCCAGGCCACCTGTAAACCAGTGACAGGGCTAGCTAAGTAAACAGGAAAGCCAGCATCCTCTGTGTCAGAAGCCAAACACACAAGAACTGATCCTCTGGGTAGGTGGGACAGTCATGTTTTGAACATCTGCTTTTCTTAGCCTTTCTTCTCCCTTCTCCTTCCTTGGTGTATAAAGTCCTTAACTTTCTTTATTCACATGTGAGAAAAACTTTATTTATTAAAGAAATGGAAGTAGTTCTGGATGACTTGAGCTCTAAAATTTTGGAATGTATGGGGAAGGGGTAGAAAAAGAAACCAACCAGGTCATTGATTAAAGAGCATGCATAAGAATACATTATAAAGGGATAAGCATTTTGGAATTCTTTTTAACTAAGAAAATATTTCATCTTGTTGATAAATATTGGATATGTATGACAAAGGAGTTAACAGAGCAGGTGTATTTTAAAATTGCCTGCAGTAACAAGAAAGGAAGGAAGAAATCCACCTATCATTGCATGGGAAGAGTCAATTTGAACCTCTGTATTTCACTCCATATTCCTGAGGTGCAGTTACTTTTTCGCTATGGCACAGCCCTGGCAGAAGAATCCAACTTGTTAAAAGTGTTAAAAAAAAATCTCTGGCATTTCCTGTTGGTTAGAAGCTGTTTGGTTTTCTGCATTACTATTTTGTGTTATCATTGGCCAAGCACCTTTGCTGGTTAGAAAAATACTGGTGCAAATTTTACTGGAGAGTTGGGAGTAGAAGCAATAAAAATTCTCAATTTCCCTTTTAAAAACTTAACTCATTTATCCAAGTGGAATGAATACAGAGGACAAGAGATTTTAAATTTCCCGTCCATCTGGGTACAGCAGTGTATTTTGACTCCAAGCACAATAAAACAACCTTAGTTGCTGGTGGTATATGACATAATGACCCAAATATGTTTTTAAAAAATCATTTATTGCTGTACATAAACAGCGAAGTTAGCGCAAGGGATGATAAAATAACACGGGTAATTCTTCCTTTAGCTGGGAACCATTGGCGGCCCATTAGGATTCCAGATGTAGCTGTGTGTGCTTTTCCATTTGTTTTCCAATGTCTAGTGCTTATGCCCTTGGTACCTTGACGGTACTTGTCAGGCATGTTGGCTTTTCAGCTTGAGGTCTTCCTTGGAGAAACACACTGATCAGGCTCTGGGCTATAAAGCACGCTATTGTCTTGGGCCCAGTTTGTTGAGAATATAAGACCCAGGGCAGCCTCCTGCCAAAGGTCAAATACCAGCTTGACCAAAGTTCCTCAAGTCAACACTGGACCTCCAGACAAGAGATACTTCAACTCTTCCTGAAGAAAAAATGTTTTTATATTTTTATCACTCTGTAGTAGCAGAGATCATGGTAGAACAAATAAGCTGAAATGTATTTTGATAAATATTTATTATGGTTTATTTTGGGAAAAACAGTTTATAGGGCCAGAAGCTTATAGATAAAAAAAAATAAATAAAACTTATTCCAACATTTTGGGCATTTAAAAAAGAAGTAATCCCCCAGCCCAAGAGATGGTCTAATAAGCAATAGTGGAGGGTATTAGTTGTTAAATTGTACAGATAATCATTGTATTTTAGGTAGAGAAAGAAAGCAGTTAAAAATAGAACCATAGCTAATTTAGCAAGTGCCCTGACTGCCAAAAATGCATGGCTGAAATCAGGTGGGTGTTTCTTTATGAGTCACTTAGCCAAATGTAAAATTTATAGCCCAGTCTTGTACAGACTCTAGTGAAGATTCAGAGCATCAGTTTATTACAGGGCTACTATTAAGGATGCTTAAAATCTCCCAGCTTTACACTCCTCACCCCAGGGGTCTAGCTTTAGCTAGTTATGGTTGTGCCTGGCCCAAATGCTCCTACTAGACAGGGATTTAAGTATTCAACAATACAGTTAGGCCCTTTTTGTGGAGCTGACTGCTCTTTCTGCTGGGGAACTCAACTCACCCCTCCTGTGTCCAACAACAGCAACTTCCCTTTGCTTCTTACCACTTTTCACCTGTGCCCTGGCTTAGCCAATAGAAGGAAATAATACATAATAAAATAAAATAAATAGCAGATGGTAGAGTGTACTCTGGGATGAATAAATTATAGTCACAAAGGGGAACAGTGAGTTGTTGGGTGTACACTGCTGTATTTGTCGCTGACATACAGGATGCTCAGCACAATGACCTCAACATGTACCAGGCCCACCACCATTAATCACTCCACATAATTCAAGCCAGAAATTTAATGAGCCCAAGGGATCAGTGACCCCTTGGAGTGGGAGCTGAGAAAGCGAACTAGAGGCAAAATACAAAATATGAAAGTAGCTCCAGATAAGATGGCAGTGGTTTCTCAGTTCCTAAGAAACTCGAGTAATTTTAGGTGGACTTTATCCCTTGTGGAATCAAATGGAGTACAATCATCAGGAGAGCTATGTCCTCGTGGTGGGTGCATTCTCTTTAATAACTAATAATTATTCCCCCATGATATCACAGTGTCATTTAGGAAACTTTTCTAAGTCGCTAAATGGATCACAGTGCTCGACCTTTTAGAAATTGCATGGTTTATCAAATTCATTATCAAAATAAACCATGGAATACCTGTAACATTGTTTCTTTGACAACTTTGGGATTTTTTTTTTCTGGTTTTAAAACTTATTTGCATTCATAAAAATTGTGCATTCCAATAATTAAGATCATTTGAACAACAACAGCAACAACAACAAAATGGCACTCTGACTAAATTGCATTTTACAGCCTGCAGGACACCTTGGACCAGCTTGGTTCTTACCCTGGGTTTCACTGTTGTCCCACTCAGCTTCTTTCTTCACCAATACGCAAGTTCTTTTCCCTCCCTGCCAGCCAGACAGGCAGATAGATGGGAGAGGCAGGTGTGACCTTCCTTTGTCATCAGTTCTTTGATGTGAAAAGGGGCAGCACAGTCATTTAAACTTGATCCAATCTCTTTGCCTCTTATGAAGTTAAACAGCTAAAAGAACTAAAATAAGAAAACAATGCTTGTGGAATGTACAGTGCATATTGGCGGTTGGGTACCTTATTACGATTCGCTTGCTTTCTTCTGTTCAGTTGTTTCTTTTGAAGGCAGTGGATTTTTCTCTTGCGTTTCTATCTTCTTCAATTTCGACTTCTCGAATTTCTCAATCTCGGCCATATTGGGTTTGTCAGACATAGTTGCAGAGGAAGTGGAGACAGGCATGCAAATGAATAGCCTTCAGTCTGCTCAGTGGCTGCCACAGAGTGTCATATTTGGGATTTAAGTGTAATTTGTATTAATAAAAATTTTTTTCAGTCTGAAAAATTTGGCACTCTCCCAATCTTTATTTATCCATCCATGGTACCCTCTTCTCAGTCAAGCTACATTTCTTACTATATCTCTAGACTAAGGGAATAAAATCGCATTTATATCTATCAATATCCTCTGAATAGTTCCATCAATAAAGGGTACCAAAAAAAGAGATGGTTAGAAAACAAAAGTAAATAAATAACAAATTTAGTTTCTTATAGACCCAGTTTCTGGTAGGCCCTGGAGTGATGCATATTAGGTGGAGAGACGCTGTTCCAGTTATTGTACATCCATTCATCCTTTTTCCTTGTTGCTTCATTGAGTTCTTCTCACAGCATCTTTTATTTCAGTTTCCTCAGAAAATATATTAAGATGAAGACTTTGAGGTGGAAATAGCCCAAATGTCCATTGACGGATAAATGGACAAAAAAAAAGTAGAATGTCCATACAATGAAATATTATTCTGCCTGAAAAAGGAAGAAAATCCTATCATGTGCTACAACATAGATGAACTCTCTGGCCATTAAGCCAAGTGAAATAAGCTAGTCACAAAAAGACAAATGGCGTATGATTCCACTTCAGATATTTAAAGTAGTCAAAGTCACAGAAATAAAGTAGCAGTTGCCAGGGGCTGAGGGAAGGGGAAATGGGGAGTTAGTGTTTAATGGGTATAGAGTTCCAGTTTTGCAAGGTGAAAAAGTTCTGGATATTCATTGTACAACAATATGAATATACTTAACACTACTGAACTGGTCACTTAAAAATGATTAAGATGGCTAGGTTCGTGTTATAAGTTTTTTTATACAATTAAAAGAAAAGATGAAGACATTGGTTATATTTCCTTTACCTTTAGTATTGATTAGAACAGTCCGCTGGTGTTCTAGTATAGTAAGTCACATATATCATTACCAATTAAAATTTTATAATAATTATAAGTATAATTCAATTATAATTACAATTATAATTTTGCTATTCTTGTTTTATCTATTTCTCCACACCTTTTTTTCTGGTATATTAAAAACAATGAATGGATTAGTTTTAATTATAGACTTGGCACTTACTTCAGAAAGTCAGAATGTGTTGTTTAAAGATCTAGCTACATAAAAATAATATTTGTGATTTAGATGAAATATTTTCTGTAGACCTTAATTTCTTCAAATATAAAATTCAGATAGCTATACAGGAAAAACTTCGGGGAAGGTCTGTGATTAAAGGAATAGGGATGTCAAATGGAAATGATCAAACCCTTATGACTAAATTTGGTACTGCTTATGAGGTGCTAAAGAGTGGAAGGCTAAAATGTTTAATTTTAGGAAGTGAGAATTCTATAAAGAGAACATATTCGTCTCTTCTGGATATAATATGAAGTAAAATCTTTTTTTTTTTTTTTAAATGCGGTTGTCGTAACACTACTGGCCGGCGAAGAAAAAAAGTAGTCTGGGATCATCTACCGACCAACCGGGTGACCTTAGTGAGTTACTGCACATTTCAGGGACTTAATATCCTCATATATGAAATGATGGCTTTGAAAAGGATAGTTGCTAAGGTTCTTTCCAATTCAGAATCCTGTGATTTGAGAGTAGGAGTGAATATTTTACCACAAAAGATTTCAGTAGATTAAATTTATGGCTGAATTTACTCTAGCAAAGGCCTTAGCTTTCGATATGGTTGTCAGTATTCATGGGTTATGAAAGTCGAGACATCATCTCATATCTCAGCCATCATGAAGTGAAAAAGAACCTACGATGCAAAGTAACCTGTATGTTAGTGTAGAATAGTTGCCAAAACATCTTTGTAAGGCTTTTTATTAAAGTTTTGTAGAGGTTGATATGATAAAACAATATTTTACATTCTATACTCATTTTATATTCTAAATTTTTTAAACTTAAAATGAAAGTAATATATAATTAAATAATGTGAAATAAGGAGTTACTTGGTTACTTTGAACCAAGGACTTTTTTAAAACAGGAATTTCTTCATCAGGGAATTTAAGAGGAAAAGAAAAACTGTGTGGGAAGTATGCTTCGAAGGTTGGCTGCAAGGGTGTAAACTGTGTGATGGTCAGAAACATTGTTCATACCTTTCAAGTGCAAATGTTCTTCAGGTAGTCCGTATATTCCATCTATCTGATTTTGTCTTATGCAAAGTGTCATGCCTTTCTTTAATAAGCATGTGCAGAAAGGCTTGCTGCTTGGGAGGCTCTGGGCTGTTGGAAAGTAGCACCATGTTAGAGTCCTGTGGAAAACAGGGAAGAAGGTGGAGGAGGAGCTTAAAGGATGCGAATCTTTGGAGACTCCATTTACCTTCAACATTCTGGAGGTGAACTTACATGATAGAGGGAACAAAGGAAGTAGAAAGGTACCATTTGGCTTGGTTTGTGCTTTCTAACAGAGAACTCCCTGGTTGAATAAATTCTTCAAAACAAAGTTGGATCAGACTCTCAATCCCTAGTTACCCCTGCTGAAATGTTGGATGGTTGATTTCAACTACCTTGGGCCACCTGGTGCTAATTTAACCACTGAGATTTAGAGATCATTGACCAAACCCAGAAAATCCAGGACCTTCAGCTATATTCAACTTGACCAACTAGGAATTTCTGTGGTTATAAACACTTATCAATAAATACATATGAAAGGTATGAGGCTCTCAGTCTGTCACATCAGTCACCATGGATGTCCATTTTCTCCCTTCCTACTATGTGTCCTTTCTGAACCCCAGTACTATGTCAGGAACATAATCTTCTATACCAAAAAAATTCATTATTAATACTAATTTCTTAGTTTCCACTAGATTTATCCCTGGAATTTTGTCTAGGAGAGAGAGAGGAAAATAGTAATATCTTAGGAAATTAATCCAGGAAAAAAACAGGAAAAAAATGTAAATATAGAGTAAGTCTTTTTCAGTGTGGATTCAGAAAACATTTGCTCCCAAGATGGAACTCATGAAGATGTGGCAACTAAGGGATTATTCAAACGGTGATAACCCAGGTATAAGAATATCAAGACTAACTGAGAGCTAAAACGAGACCAGGGGCTCAGAAAAAGTATTTGAGAGGAAGATAAATGACTTTCAGGGAGGGAGATGCTCCTTTTAGCATAGGGATGTGATCTAGAAGTACTGCTCTAACACGTTAATGGAAATGTGTCTACAGAGAGCTGGATGGGCTTCGACCTCAAACTATGAGCAGTTAAAAATGCGCTGTTTAAGTGGCTCTGACCGTGCCAATTTTCTTGGTAAATTTGAGTTAATGACATTTGCCTATTCACTAAGTTTTGTGCAGTAACAACAGTGGGCTGTGTTTCTTGAAAGGAAAATACTGTGCAAAGTGGTGGGACCATTCCTCTATGTTACCCTCCTTGTATTTGCAGATGGCTAACAATGGCTTCTTGTGCTCTATCATTTTTGAAGATCTCAGTTAATAGAAATTACATTAACTGTCTGAAAGGGAAAAATTAAACCGTTCTTTTAAATATTGCTATTCATTGAGTTCCTCTCGGATCCTTAGGTTAATTATACACTGTTGATCTCGTTCCATAACACGGTTTCTGAATGGAAACCCCAAACATGATATATTCTCCTACTTGAGGAATATTAACTCCAAAGAAGGATTATAATGTGGAAATATTTTGGAGAAATAACACATGTAACTCTGCTGTTCGTGTTACTCTAATGTGCTGGCAAGCACTAGTTAGAATAATTGGCAAGGACTAGCAAGAAATGTTATATAGACTTAGGAAAGCTACAAAACTGTCCCACTGGAAAGGTAAATATGTCATGTTTTGCATCCAGCAACAATAATTGTAACAAGAATATCTGAGACTTTCCCCTGGGCTTTACACCATCTAAGTGATTTTCTTTAAAATTTTAATTTTCTAATGCAATCTTCTCTCTCCTTCTTCCTCTTTTTTGTTGGGAACCAAGTTGAATGTATCATTGTGAACTAAAATGCTCAAAAAAAATATCATTTTACTGAAGAAATGTTATCCTATAATTTAAACAGTTCTTAATGTTAGAAAATATTTTAATGTTATTCGTTCAGACATTTAAGTATCTATCCAGTGGTATAATGGAGGTTGACTTAAAAATTTATGGTGGCCAAGACCCTCAGTCATTGTTTCTTCAAGAACATAACATCTCGAATTAGATAATATTCAAATAATTTTTTTAGTCATTTAACAGTTACTACTGGCACATCATTAAAAAAAAGCATCATTAACTTGCCATTGATTTGTCCTTTTTTTTTTTTAATATCATAGTCAAGTTGAAGCAGAAATAAAGTTCTTAAGTAAGGGAGGAATAGCACTAATGATAGTGATAGAAGAGTCGAAAGCAAAAGTCCACAGACAAGAAATGGAATTTGAAATGACTTGAGTAATTTAATTTTACTTTGAATGGTGTTAAACACAGAAACATCCCTCAAGAATATTCCTTTGCTCTAATTCTTCATTATAATTATTTTCCCTCTCAACTACTATTAGTATGCCAAGGTTGAATTAAAAAATAAAAAAATGTACACTATTAAATAGACTTGTCTGGGGGCACAAGAAGTATTTATTGGTTACTTTTCATAGGAAAATCTCTATACCAAAAAAAATGATCTTTACAGATATTTGGGAGTTGGGATAGAATATATCACTTCAGTAAAACTTGAAAAACTTAGTGTTTTAAAGTTAAAATATTAAAATATTTTCTCAGCATAGACACTAAAAGTTATTAATATAATGTAATTATGCATTGTGTAATTATGTTTTAGAAGATTTAATCAATTGGTATTTGAAAAGGTTTATAGGTAAAGTTTTTAGAAGATTACGTTTCTGGAATTTTTTATACAGTGGAATTTCTGATGCTACAGTAAATTAAAAAGTTGGATGATTTTCATGTGATATCCTATTTCACTAATACAGAACAACCTTGAACCACACTAGAGCAATAATTACTTAACCTAAATCAGAGACCAAGCCAGGCCAAACAGCTGTTTTCATTTTGTTAGGAGATCCATTTGATTTACTCTTTTAGTCAGCTTTCATTACTGTAGAAGACAAAACTTCACTTGAGTTTTTAACCCTGAATTCTCTGCCTTGTTTGCTGCCTGCTATAAAATTGCATGGTTGAGCTGCCGCAGCCGCCGAACGCGCTCAGGAGCTACTGTAGTATTGTGGGAGGCTCCACTTCAGCCCGGGAAAAGCGGAGCTTCATGAAACCAGATAAAATCTGCGTCCTTCCCACTGCCCTTTAAAAAAGCAAAACAGAGCAAAACTGGTCATCATTATTCCAATTCTAAGAAAAGTCTTCTGGAGTGAATACCTGATTTGGATTCCTATAGTAGCAAAAACAGTTATCTAACAGTTGTCACCAGCTGTGTCATAGAGCTCAACCATCTTGGAAACTAGGGGAAGAAATGTCAGAGACTCAGAAATAGGAAATTTGAATTCAAATGTGAGTTACTGGTAGCTAGATACAGATGTATCAGGTATTAAGTCATTACCCCTAAAATTTATCTCTTACATGCTATAGTATGTCCTCTGTTAAGTTGTGAAACCAGTTTTCCTAGAATTTCCAGAAATGAGGATACACCAGTATTTTGTGGTTTGTATTATGACTTTCGTCATTCCATAAGCATGAAATCCCCACTCTCCCCAGTGAAATTAAGGCAAAACAATATCGGGACCTTGTGACTTCATGGAAAGAGTAGCTTAAACCATTTCTTGAGAATGTTGTCACTTAGGGGAAAAAAATACCTTGGAATTGTTGGCGCTGATTAAATCTGGTTTTCTCTTCTCTCAAAGCAATCTGTATCAGCTCCTTAAATAAACAGAACCTGGCAAGACAGTAGGTTTTCTGTGGCTACATGGATTGGCATAAATAGAATCAACGACATAGAGACAATTATTTGATAAACTCTGACATATTTCTGCCATTCTACAGATCTGCATTTCTTAAATACATTTCTTCCAAATTTTTTTAGATCTCTTTGAGAATAAAGAGGTTTTTTCTCATCATAAATACCTTTATTAAAGGGTAATCATTTTGACATAACCCAGGGAACTACAGTGACTTTTTTTCTAGCCAATTCCTAACAGTGTTGGGGAAGAGCCTTACTGAAAATAATTGAAAACTAATAGTATATAGGAAAAACAAAGATTATTCCAGTGGTGCAACAGAATCTACAAAGGGTCATGAATTGCTTCTTGGATGTTAGCAAGACACAAAGAGAGAAAGGTGGTTGAAGACTGCTTCTTTATTTAGGAAATCTAGTCTTTAGGAATATGGTTGTTATTTTCTGGATGCTTTCCTGTTACCTAAAACATAGTGGATTACGTCTGGGTTGGCTCCCAACCCCCCTGATGAAGTGTAAGTGACAGTATGCCTGGCCTAGGGCTTCTTTCCTTTGCTTCAGGTTCTGGTATTGACCACTTGGTTCTGTCCGCAGCAGTTTGAATTTATGTACTAGTCTTTTTATTGTACTTCTTTTTTCCCTTTTTTCTTTTTTTCTCCTTTTTCTTTCTTATTTCTTTTAAGAAGCTTGAACAGGAGTTGCTAAAATCACATCTGCAACAAGAAAATCAAGGGAGCCCAGGGCTGAAGATCTCTATCTGAAGTTTACCCTTTTCACAGTCATTTAATAAAATATCGACATTTGCTAACAAGTTTGTCCTATAAGAGTGAGGAGGAAGCCAGATGAGAAAAGGTCTCTTTAATATGAAGAAATATGAACTTTAGGCTTTTTCTGGCAGATCTGTAGAGTATATGTGTTTATATGTTATCCTATTTAAACTATTGTAAGTTGTTTCCCACTTGGCATTGAAACAAATATTTTAGCTTTGTGGAAGGCCGAATCTGAACAAAAATCAATTTGCTGGTGTGATAACTGCATTAACTGTCAGCAGGGCATTAACAGTGTATCTGAGGGCAAACCTCAGGCCATTATTGCCATTATCACCATCAATATCTACAAGCCAAACCAGTAATAATAATAATGTCTTTATATTGTATTGCTTTCTATTGTTTCAGAATTACTTTCATGTATTTTATCTCACCTTATTCTCAAAACAACATCAAGAATTAGGTAAGGGTGAAACTATTATTTCTGTTTTAGATGTGAGCAGAGTGAGATTCAGAAAAGTTCAGTGACTTGCCCACTGTTCATGACTGGCGAAGGATTTTTCTGATATCCAGGTTCTCTCTACTACTCTATATTGTCTGGAGTAGTATAGTTCTGTCTGGTCTTAGATTTCATTAAATATTTTGTCTGCCACTAATTTTTTAAAAAAATACTCATCTTGCTTTTAAGCCTTTAGAGTTTTTAAAAAATTCTATTAAGTTTGACAGTGTTGATTTCAAATATAGTTATGTATTCAGTGTAGATTTTTTCACTTATTTGCAAACTAAATAACTGCTTATAAATTGAAAATGTTAAATTTACAAATGCAAAGTGTTTTTAAAAAATTATTCTTGCTCATGAAACACAGTAAAAACTTTTTTTCCCATTTCCGAAGCTAGATACATGTACATAAGGAAATTAATTAGTCACAGAATGACAAAAGATTAGAAGTATTTAAATTTCTAATCTATCGCTTAGTTGTATGAGTAGCTTTGCTTTTCCTGTTTAGACCAAGTACAAACGATCCAGAAAAAGAAATATGCCAACAAATATATACATTATAAATAACAAAGCTGTTGGTCTGTTTAAAAAGCAACATTATTTTATTCCTTTAATAATCCTTAAAATCCAGTAAAGATTTATCTTCATCCAAAAGGGTAAATGTATTGAGAGACTCGCCTTACTTTTTATCTAGAGGATTATGCCGACCTCATCTGAAGAAACCATGTGCTGAAAGTTGAATTCGTTTTGCAACATGCTGACTATGGTGTATGAAGAAGATACCAGTGACTCACTATATTAGTGGGGTGTGGTGTTTAAAAAGTGGATCCAGTCATGGGTTTCTAGAACCATCCACACACTGCCCTCAGCTGACCCTACTTGGAACCAATGGCACACCCATGATATAGTTGACAGGGATTAGGATGCAATTTTTGTCCTGTGCACAAGAGGTGTAGGGTATGTTCAGCATCAATATAAAACAGATGACTCAGTTATAACACAAAGCACAAGAGAGAATAGGACTGCCCCACAGGTCAGATTTCCATTAGCAAAGCTAAGCATTGGAATGAAATGATGGATTAGTTCAGTTAGGCAAAATCTTGCTTACTCACTTTGCCCAAATTAGCACATTTTTTTGTCCTCAGTGATCTGGATAATTACTTCATTTCAATTACCGCCATCCTCTATTTGAGGAGGCCTGGCCTTAGCCACTAATTAACATGGCCTGAATGGCAATTTGTCAGTCCAATTCAATTCAACAAATAAATTCATGGAGCACCTAGTATATGTTAATTACAATGATATGTTTTGAAATTCAAAGGTGAATGAAATGTGATTCCTGTCTCTCAGGAGCTCACAGACAATGCCGGCAGAGAGGAAGCAAACTCTTACCACCACTGTAGTACAGTGTGATAAGTGCTGTGTTAGTGTTAGGGCGGAGGAGACAGCGTTTTGTGAGAGCACACATAGAAAAATTGTTGGTCAGAAGTCAAGGAAGTACTGTTTGAATTAAGTACACAAAAGTAAATAGTATTCTGGAGTTCAGCATTCATTATTTACATTTGAGACTGTAAATGCCAAATAGAGAATTAATGCTTGTGCATACAAAGGCAAAGATAGTTTTAAGAAAAAGTTACCCATGAATCAGCAGATAGAGAAAAGGGAATCCATTGTTTTTGAAATTTCTTGGCTGTTGCTAAGGTAAGTTAGCTCTCCTAACAGAGGAAGTAACTTTGAACTCTTGACCAAAGGTGCAGGGAAATAGGATCTTTTTAAACACTGATTATTTTAAAGGTCCCTCTTGAACTTTAGAGATGGAGCACCAATTTAAAACAAACACACCATTCTTAAAGCAGCACATGGGTGCCCAATTGTGCCCTAAGGCTTTTTCTTCCATTTAAAAATTCAGTCTGAAGTTTTCTGGCAGCACAGAAAAGTCCCTACATAATAATCCATGCTAAAGAAAAGGTCAACTTTTGGAATAAAGATTGACAGTAAGACCCCTTCCAGAAAACCAATTGCAGCAAAGATTGTTACAGAATGTCACTCAGGTTTCACCAGAAGAGCAAACCCCTCCTAGAGATGTGTTTGGCTCTCTGGTAATCACAGTCATCAAGGGCAATGTTTGAGAGGTGGGCTGGTGCCCTGAAGAACTGATACTGGACAAGGAAAAGGACCCTATAGAAAATAGCCTTGAATTGATCATCATGCCTGCATCAACGATTCTATGACATTATCTTCTAAAACCTCTTCCAGTTTAATAATTATATGCTATTGTTTTTATACTAAGAGATAAATGTTGACTAACAAAAGCATTTGCTTGGAGTAGTTTGTCTAGAAGTGATGTGTCCCAATCCATTCATTTTCTCTTTCCTTTACAGACAACATTCATTTTCAGAATATTTCAGCAAAGTCAAAGTTTGTTCTCTGAGACCACAGCACTAAGTAAAGGGTAGTAGCTCAGATTCCAGATTTTATTAAGTCATGATTAGGGTAATGTTTTAGGGGAATTAATTGGAAATGTGTCCAGAGGCCAAAGATCTGTGAAAACTCAAAGCAAAAAGTACAGACAGAATGAAATAGTAGTAATCTAAGATAGAGGTAATAAGACTTGGTACTAAGATGGTGGTAGTTGAAAAAAAGTGAAAAGAAAATAAGAGAAATATAAAAGGCAGGAGGGACCAGATTAAGAAACAATTAAATGTAAGTGGAATAAGGTATAGGACAGAGTTGGAGTGCTGGTCACGGAAATGGCCAAGTGGAAAAGTTAAAAAGTGAAAATAATTTGAGGAGAAAAGGGGAGAAAGATGAAGTATTGGAAAGATGGAATGTTTTCTGACCTTCTCAGGCAGGCAGAGAGGGAAAGGTCTTCCTTACGTACGTGGTAATAACAATAAAAATGTAGTCTGCTAAACTCAAGACTCAAGTGACAGGGTCTTACATGGAATTGACCTTCAGAAACTATTTTGTTTTGGAGTATTGAACTGCCTTCCCTGTCCCTGTTCTTCTCATTGTTGTTCTACATCGATAAATATTTTGTTCAAATTGAACATAGTCTTATTTTTTAAGGAACGTTTAAAACCACATCGTGTTAGATTTTTAATAACGGAAATATACAGAATCTCTTTCCTAATGTGATCAGTATTGGTATAGTGTGTGTAAAACATTACAAAATGAATTTTTATGTAATTAGCTATGTTTTACATCCTAGTTGTTATCATTATTAATCATTATTTTAATGATATTTGTTCCAAACAAAAAATAGCCATCTCTCAAATTTCTTCCACCTCATCAATGAATTTCTTGAAGATATTTCATTTTCTGAGTAATAAAGGCATGGGAAGCCCTATAGGAAAATAAATTCCCTATGAGCCATCTAATTCTCAGAGGTTTATTTTGGAAATAATCCCCCCACCTTTGTCATACAACTTCATTCTATCTTTTTAGGAAGCTCTGTTTAGAAATTTTATTTACAAGGAGGCTTAGTTTTGATACATTCTGCTGGGCTTATTAGAATCCCTTGGGGATGTTCTTCTGGGAAGAAAATCTTCATTGGATGTACTTTTTCAATTCCTGTTATTTATGGACCTCCCCTGTCCTGTATCAAGGCACGGTACTTACTGGAGAAAGTTAACAAAAACACAAATTGCGTTAGAAGCTCTTTTCCTGGACCTTCCTCTGGTACCAAATTCTCCATCCTCCTCCCACTTCCGTCCCCACCAATTTGCAAGTTGTCCCAGCCCACCTAGAGCAGGGATTTAAAATCTGTTAGAGAGCTCAGCTTGTTGATTTATAGAGCTGAAGTCTGCAGAAAGGAATCATCTGTAATGGGATTCTTTGCTCCCTGGAGAGATATTACCTAGCAGAGTGGTAAATTGCTGAAGAAATACAGGAGGATAAAGAGGAGGGAGGCAGAGTAAGCTCAGTAAAAATAGGCTTTAGTATTGATCAGAGCAGTTGTCTTTTAACTTTTTATTTTTCACCACAAAATTAAGTGGTTGCCTTGAGAAAAAGAATGCATATTTAAGAAATCGAGCGTACTCTATTTGTTGCCCCATTTACTTAGTATACGATGTTTTGATTTGTTTGGTTTAACAATTGTCTCTTAGTAAATTCATCCTACTCTCCCCACTAGGATTTATTTTTAAGGCAATAGTTTTCTTTAAGTCTAAGTGACAATGTATTTGAATCTGATTTGCAGCCAGAAGTCATCACAACTAGCCCTTTGCCCTCTCTGCATTATCCCTGAATCAAACTACAATACTGGCTTGATCAGGGTAATGTACAAGGTGTAGTAATATAAATTTTGAACTGAAAATGTCCTAAATACATTGCCAGCGCAAAAGACTAGCCAACAGAGAAATAGATGACCTCAGGAAATGTCTGGCTTAACAAATGTATATCTTTAAATTGGAAATCTAATTATTTGCCTTAGATTTGCACTGCTGGGAACCTAATGCAAGACCATGTTAAATAAACTTATTATTTCCGTTTTTCATTTAACCTGTGGGTTGTAGTATGACCAATCTGTTTTATATCCTCAATCAACAGATGATTGTATTTGGTAATAATTTATCAAGAATAAAAATCTGTTTTTGAAACTAATCACCTCATGTTGGGTCTGCCCTTTTTCAAAACCACCATCTGATATTCATTTTGTCTGCAAGACAAACATACTGATGAAAATGCATATACCACAGGATACAGCCAGGGAATGAAGCGTTTCCACTCTTTGTATATATTTAGAACATTTTCTGTTTTCCCAACAGATGGACCAAATTTTAGTATTAAAGAAAAAAATCAATTTTACATAGTACAAACAAATTGAACAAATACATTCTGTATCTCTTATTACTTTGTAACAGAATGTCCAGTGGAATTTGGGGTCAAATCAGGTCATATCTAAACTCTGTGATTTGGAAAAAAATGACTTTTTTCATATTTACTAGTTTTTTTTCCAGATTAATGGATTAATCTATCAATGGAAAATACTAAATTTCATAGATTTTCCAAGTTTGTTAACGTTTTTTAATTTAATGACTTTTATTTATGTACAAGTATCTTGCGATGTTTTTGTTTTTCTATAAATCCAGCAATCTTACTGTGCAAAATTTACATATCATTTTACTATGCAAAATGATACATGGATTGTAATCTTCAAAAATATTTTTTTATTATTTACAGTAAATAACTCTGTTCCTGTTCCTATAAACAACCTACATTGATGGATAAGAAAAAGCCCCTTAGTTTTTTACCATCTGGTTGCACCTATCTTTCCAGCTTCAATGCCCCTCCAGTCTCAATGACCCTCTTCACTTCGCCCCTTAGGCCCCAAACACACAGTCTTCTGGAATTTGATATCCTCTTCCATGCTTTTGTCTTGCTTCACCCATTGTCCCCTTGACCTGGAATGACCTTCCTTATTTCCTTTCTTAGCACATTTCCTTAATTTCAAGACTTAATATTATATTCTAAGAGGTCTTGCTGACTTTGCAGGCATGACTCATAGCTCCCATTACCAATGCCTCTGTTATGGCTGTGTTGCATAGAATTTCCGGAGTACTGGGAATATAGATGACAAACAAATAAACAAACAATTTCAACTCATGTCAAGTGATTTAAAGGGAATGAGTGTGGTGCAATGGGAATGAAAAGTAGGAATAGGCTACTTACTGGTCAAGGAAGGACTCTCTGGAAAAGTTACATTTAAGCTGACACCAAAAATATAAGAAAGAGCCAGGTTTTTAAAGCATAGAAGGAAAATGTTTCAGACAGAGAGGCACATACAAAGCTCTAAGATGAAGAAAGGATTGTGTATTTTGCAACTGAGAAGAACCCACTTGGCTCAAGTATGATAATCAAGGGAACAATGGCATGACACAAGGTTGGAGAGCTATATGGGGCCAAATCAGGTTACTCTACACCATTGAACGCTTTTAAGCAAAGGAATGTTGTGAATATATTACCTCTGTTGATGCTGTGTGGAGAATAGACTGGAGGGGAGCAAGAATCTCGGGGAAAACCAGTAAAGAGGCTATTGCACAGGTCTGGGGAAGAGATAACTTTGAAATAGTTGATCTTGGAATAAACCCACTGCTATCTTCAAAATAGTTACTAATAATTATTATGTCTTAAACAGTTCTTTTGAAACCTGAGGAAATATTTGACAATATTATTATTGCCATTACAATAATAATACCATTGTCTGGAGAAGTAATCAGTATTGAAATAATGCAGGTGGTCTAGGCCAAGAAAGGGAGAGTATATTGTCTCCAAGTGCAAAGTGATGCCATAGAGGCATGGAGGGACATGATCCAAATTGCATTTTCAAAAGGGGTATAAAAACATTAGAAAATTGCAACAATGGAAAAAGACAACAATAAGATAGGAGGCTGTTGTAAAAGTCAAGTGAAACATGATGGAGACTTAGATGGGGTAATGGCAATGGAGATAGTGAGAAGTAGACATATATGAAATTTGTTTAGAATTGGATTGGAAGTGGGGAGTATGAAAAGAAGAAGGTGTCTGGTTTCTTGGATGAGCAAGTGAGTGGATAGGGGATGGCATTGGGGGAAAGATCAGTACTTTAATTTTGGAGACATTAAATTTGAGACATTTGTGCCTAAATGGAGATTTTTTTAAGTAGACAACTAAATATATGAATATGAAAATACATAGGCATATAAGTATTAATAAATTAAAGAAAGATCATGCTATAAATATTATTTTCTTGTATCTGTAATATAAATTTACTTCATTATTTTTAAAAATTGCATGATAGTATAGCTATACCACAATTTTATCAACAATTTCCATATGTGGCCATTATTATGGATATAATTACATAGTTTTACAAATATTTCTGTAGGATAGATTTCAAAAAGTGGAGCTGCTGGATCAAGAGGTATGCACATTTTGAATTCAGATAGAAACCGCCACCCTCGAAAGGAACTGTGCCATTATCCATGCATGTGTTAGAGTGACAGTTTCCCTAACATTGGATTCTGTCAATTTACATTATGTTTTATAGTCTGAAAGGAGAAAACATTATCTCAGTGTTCTTTTACCTTATCTTCTCCTGATTCATGATGTTGACCATCTTTTCATATGTTTATTAGCCATTCCATTTTTTGTTCTAAGTGAAAACATGAAATGATTCTAGAAATGAAAAAGCAAAATAAAATTCAAATATTTAAGAGAACAAAAATGAGAAATTTAAAAATGAAGAAAAAAAAGAAGGAATGTAATAAGAATAAAGGAAAGAAATGGAGGCCTGATTATTATTTATTTATTTATTTTGTTCGTTATTGGATGACATGAGAATTTTGGATAGTGTTTAGTAGGCTGAGGGTTAAATATTTTACAAAAATCACCAGTTATGCTTTTGCTTATAACAGTGCACATTAACAAAATATTAGAGGTAGGTTTTAGAAGGCATTTTAGAAATCAGTGTTTTAGTGTCTGCCTTTTTACCTGTATCTTAAGAGACTTTTGAAGACAAATCTGCAAGTGCTGAGGAGACTTTGCTGGTTGAAGAAAAAGTTAACACAAGAGAACCAATAAAGTCTTTTCAACCTTGGAGCAGCCCAGTGTACTTCATAAAACGGCTCTACTTTGCAAGCTGCTGCAACAGTCATAGCAAAACCAGGAAGAGGCTACCCATAGCCTTGTGTGTCCTGGTCTATTAATAAAGAAAATGTCAACTAGGACACTGGGGATTGGACACAACTAATTTTCTAAAATGCCATTGAATTGATCTTTATCTGTAAAGCCAACACAGACATATGAATGGTTAAAACGAGCTCCTTGCCTCTCAGATTTCAGTGGGATAAAGCTGGGTGTTTTATTTCACGCCCATAGACTGGCAGCTCTGAATGGTAAGAAGTCTTTAAAAGTCTTATTTGTTGAAGCTATTATTTCCAAATACTACTACAATTATTAAAATTCTTAGAGTATATATTTTATAATTAAAAAGCATTTAACTCTTGTTTAACTAGATTCTGAGGTCCACATTCCACTGCTATCCCCCCAAGAAGTCTGATACTGTGCTCTCAGAATTCCAAGTTCACGGTGGCTGGACCAAGTTGGCGTGCCCCCAAGGCACACTGGCCTTCTTTGGAGACTATTTATAATCAAATCAGTTTTGTCATTTCGACAGTAGGAATGACTAGTTAAACACAGCTCAACACTGTGGATTCTTTGTGGTGACCCTTCTAACTTCAGGAGCAGTTGCTTTATACTGAATGTCCTAGGTGGTGGTTCTGTTATGAAAATT
The DNA here is from genome assembly GCF_902729225.1 of Pteropus medius. Classification (NCBI taxonomy): domain Eukaryota; kingdom Metazoa; phylum Chordata; class Mammalia; order Chiroptera; family Pteropodidae; genus Pteropus; species Pteropus medius. The sequence goes on from NW_024354911.1 coordinate 16,521,100, forward strand.
GAGTCATTTAAGCCAAAAAACTATAAAATTTGGAAATTTGGTTACCACACACATGCAGATACTGTTCTAAAAACATTATGTACATTAAATGATGGAATCATGAAATAGAGTCAGGATTTGACTAAAATTTATCAAAACTCCAGAAAGTATTTAACTTTCTGTTGATATCTTGAAATTGAGGTTAACTTCTGTGATAATTGAGATTTATTTACTACTTTCTGCATATACAGTTTATACTACTTGTGGGCATGTTATTATTCAGACATATAATTTAGCTTCTGATTTCCTAATCATCTCATTTTAAAGGTGGTAGAGGCAGAAGATTCAGTGTTAAATTTTTCTTATAGTAGGTTAATTGCAAGTGTGGCGAAATATGTGAATTACATGTAAAAACACATTTGACATGTCAAGGTAACATAAAAATGAAATTTGATAGTAGTGACTTTTAAACTTTATTTCTAGATATTTCAGTTATGTTCATCATCAAGCTAAATTCATCAAGCTGTCTCTTAATTTCAATGATCATATACAATAATAGACCTTTGGATTTAATATCCCTGATTTCGCTATTTATGCATGGTCCCAGAGTCTTGACAGGTACTAATTTGTCATTTTTCTGAAGCATGGATTTGAATTGCTTGTACTGGATGGGGGCAAATCACTTTAGTCAGGGAGTCAGCCTGCTGACTACTTTGCGAGAATCTTTCAGGTCAACTTGGTTGTTCCAATCTAGTTATCGTTATACTATAACTTTTGTGAAGAATAAAAAGTTAGTTTATTTATGAAAAGTTGTCCAGAGTTAAGAGCTAACTGGTGAGTATGATATGAAATGAGATGCAAAAGCCTATGAAAAGTGGTATTTATTTCACCATGATTTAAGTAGATGAAGTGAGCCTGTTATGTGCTCCCCAAAGAAATAAGAAATGGTTTATTAATCTGTGCTGGAAGTGCTTGAGTCAATGTAAAGATTGCTCATCAGCTAAGAAACTTTTAGCAAAATCGAAAAGTCCATTAACTTTTGGTATGAGAATATGTTCATCATTTTGGGGAATGGCTTACTATCTGCCAAGTGTTTGCAACAGTATTTAGCACATAAACACCATACAAATATTACCTGCTATGCTGATGGTGATAATGATGATGTGATTCTGGATGGAACTGTGATTTGAGAGAAAACCAACTTCCACGGGCATTTCCATACAACACATATCCAGTCTGCTGTATAGTCTTGCAGTTAATAACAAGTCTATAAAAATAGAGTATTTAATATGTGGCTTTATCAATTTATTCCCTATAAAAGTTCCTATAAAAGTTTTTATGATTCTCAAAAGACATAAAAATCTCTATTTTAAAATTATCTAAGAGTCTCTGGAGAATAATGTGTATAATTATGAATGATTTAATATGGATGCAAAACATACAAATTTAGAAGGCGCATTCAAAAGAGCATTGTAAACATTTAAAAATATTTTAGACTTTGAATATCTTTCTTTAAGTTCTGCCTGGAAAACCTCTCCGCTTTTTCCTTCTCTGCTCTCTAAGCCCAAGGCCAGGTCCTGCTTCTCATCAAAGCCTCCCAGGCTCCTTCAGGTTCATGTATTCCTCCCTGCCCCCTGCTGCCACTGTACCACCAGCCTGCCCTGTTGTGGCGGTTATACCCTCACTGTGATAATTTGCATTTTTCTCTTACTGCTAGACTGCAAGCCTGTTGAGGAAGAAAGTATGTCTTTACTAAATATATGAATGAACCTCAAATCATTTCACATATGAGAATAGATTAAGAGAGACTTAATATTTCAAGCAGTGCAGATGTCAATGGCCACATCAGAAGGAATATTTCTTCCCCAGCCTCCCCCCAAAAGATTTTAAGTTATGAATTGATAATGTACAATTGCAGTGGAAGAAAGTTGTTTTTGTAAAATGTTTATTGAGTGTCTACTGCATTTCAGGTACTAAGCTATTAGTTTTCACATGTTTCATCTTATTAAATCCTCACAACAATCCCATCATATATGTACTTGTATTTTCCCAACTTTCAGGTAAGGAAATTAAGGCTAAGAGAGGCAGGGTGTCCAAAGTCACAGGTAATAAATGGCAGAGTAAGATTTGAAGCAGATGTTCCGATTCTAAGTTGAGTTTTCTCCCCACCATTCTATTTGAACCTAGTTTTTAATTCTTATTCCAGCCAGACTAGACGATTATTTGAGTTCTAGAAACACTTTTCACACTATGTCAAAATTTCTTAAGTCGTCGAAGCCTGCAAAGCTATGATATATTTCCTGAGCCCTGTCTCTCCACACTATCTATAATGTGGATTTATCGTTGATTTTGCCTGTCCTATCCTGTCTTTTAAACGTTAACACCTGAACTAGTTGGACCACTGAGAGGATAATGTCAAGACATCAATCTATCTGTAACAGTCATTGAGCATTCTATGGCTAGGTTGTTGCTTTTACTGGGAGGAAAAAAGTTACTTAGAGGGCAACAAAATTAGAGGATTTTCATTATGTTCAGACACTACACACTAATTCAGAGATGTCACCAATGATGGTAAGTTAACCTTTAGGGACAAACGGAAGCCTCCTTTTCTTTTGTCTTTTCTCCAGATCTTTCCGAAATACTACTTTTCACACAAAACGAAACTAAGTTCTTTAATCTTTAGTGTCTCTTAGTTCCAAGGAAAAGGATTAAGGCTGCGATTGAGGTAACGAATATATTGGCTCTGAGCAGCCAATGGAGTGAGATTTAAAAAGAGAAAAGAGAAAAACAGGTGTGGGAGGAGAGGAAAAAACTAAGAAAAGGCTTGTGTTTGCTCTGCTGTGCTCACGCCTTCACCTGGGCCCTGGAGTCCTCCTGCATGCTTCATCTCCGTGCACTTCCTTCTGTGAGGAATTACTCTCCTGAGCTTAGATTGTCTTCTTTTTCAATTTGCCGTTTGCTGGATTTCTTTGGTCACACAGAACAGATGTTATATTAGAAGCAACAAAATATATTGGCAGCCTTTTGATTTAAAATTCTTTTTTGTTGTGAACAATCCTTTATCTGATTTCACCATAAAATAAGTCAGGCATAAAACTTTCAGGAGCTTTAAAGAAAGAACAACAAAAAAAAATTCACATTTAGTCAAAGCATCTCTCCTTTCTTCCCCAGCAACATCTCTTAATTGATGATGAGCTATATCTCTTTGGAGGGCCATTGCTGCATTACACCAGGTGGTTAAAATTATAGGGTGGTACTCTAGCACATGGATGGGTGGTTGTGGCGAATCGTCATAAGATGTAATTTAAAAATCAATGATAGAGCAGGTGCCTTTATATTGATGTGGATACAGTTGCTGCAGGAGACTATGTGAGCTTTCGGGCTTCACATCCTCCACTGTAATGGCTGGAACCTCCTCTCAAACACACACTTCCTTTGTCAGGTTCTGTAGGGTCAGAACAGCATCAAGACTATATCTATCTAACCTGTAAAAATTTCACACAAATCTGGATAAAGATGGCTGCAGCAAATATTTAGAATTTTGCTCAGTAGTTTGGCAGAATAAGCTCTCATTTCAGAGCAAAGAATACATGTAGTGATGTTTGGAGCACTGAGAAGCCTGACAATTTGATAGTCTCTTCCAACAATCAGCTTTAGGCAGTCTGAAAATCTGTACAGTCCCTTTAGCAGGATGGTTTATTTGAGGGTGGTGAGTGGGAAGTGATGTTGGGAGTTTGAATAGCAATCATATAGACAAGTTCTTTAAAATAGTCAGAAGTAAATGCAGAATCCTTGAGATGGTAGAGGTTCTAATGGAATTTGGTATATTTTAAAATGTGCTTATCTTGCTTTTGTTCAAAAGATAAATGGATATATAAATAAACTATCGATAATTTCTCCCCTTAAAGTGTGCCAGTAAAATCAAGATTAGATGAACAACTTTTTTTTTTTTAATCAAGAAAAACAGATTTCTTGGGTAAGTTATGCTGAATGGCTTGAAAGTTCTTAATGCCACATAAGTTTCAGGCCGTCAGAGGTAACTTTTAGCCAAGGTTTTGGTGTGAATAATTGCTGAAAGTGCTGTGTGTACTTTGGCCAAACTCTTTGGCCAGTTCTTGGAATAACAAAGTGCCATCTTATAAGACAGTCCACGATGGATAATTCATGCTGTCAATTTGGCAACTAACCTAATTATTTTTCAGTAAGTTTTTCTTTGTCTCCATTATTTATCTTTCTATTCATTAAGTCATTTTCTGGATTCTTCACCTTGGAAAGTGTGAATGACTTGGCATTAGTTGCCATTGTAGAGAAAAAAATACATCAAAAAATTGATTAGTTTGAGGATTATGCCGTTTCTTTATTTTAGAAGATTGTAAGGGCTCCACTTTGGGTAGGATGAATAGTAACCTCAGCAAGTATTACTGGAAGAAATGGCAAATTAAAAAGTACTTAACTTAGAGTTCCCCTTGATGAGTAATACTATATTTACTATATTTCTGTGATTCTGACTTTCTATCTATTCTGACTTGTCAGATATGACATCAATTTAGTATAGCTCTTTTTTTAAAAAAAAATGTATAAATGCTTTGTAAAATAATATTAGGAATTTTAGGAACATTAAGAAGAGGGAGGAAGTAGGAATTAAGGAAATAATTTTGTCTGAGATTTGTCCGAGATTCTAGAGCAGTGTTTTAGAAAATGAAATTTGATAAACTTGGACAATATGGAATTTTGCAGGCCTTTTCTTTCCCAGTCAGTATAATAAATTATTGAATGGCTGTGTTAGAGGTTTCCTTGTTATCAATATTGGTTTTACACAATTTTGGTAAATCTTTTTGCAGGGACCTTATTTTAGCAAGTCGTTTAATAAGTATGTAAATATGTATGCCGTTACATATATAATATTTTAAGATAAGAGTATAATTTGAGGCATGGAGAGAAATATAAGACTATTACCCTTCAAAATAAAATGCTGAAACTAATACATGAAATTATTATTAAAAATTTAAAAATACTATAAAAGTTTAGAAAAGGAGGCCAGTAACTGTGCTTTATCATTAATGAGAAAATACTTCATAAATATGGGGCTATACTTATTATTCAGCTATTTAAACATAAATATGTTTGTTTAAACAATTTATGTTGTATTTCATCTAGTGGTTTTTTAAAAATTCTCTTTGGAATAGTTGGTGGGCTGAAGCCAAACACCCAATAAAGTTACCATGACCTAGCAAATTCTTTTTTAGAAAACTGCATTGTTATTTACTCAACAAGTAGATAATGGGCTTTATTTTTTTAAGAAGAAAAAAGGAAAAAATATTCTAGGGATACAATGGCCATATACTTTGTTTTATGTAGGCAAGATACATGCTATCTGTATTTCATGCTGTAATTCTTTTCATTTTGTGTGTAATGTACTTTAATTCCACGTGCACTGATTTTATATGTAAAGCTTTGAAAAATATTGACTTTGAATCACATCATATATATATCTGCATGAAGGTATACAATATGTTTATTCATAAGGGAATGTAAATTGCAGAATATACATAAAACAAATCAAATCCGTAAATGCAATATTTAAAAACTAAAATGTATGACAACTAGGTAAGTAAGCACAGTTCTTAACAGATGCTGTATTATGTTTCATAGCTTGTAACAAAACTTTTTTTTTTAACTTTTGCGTATCATTATACTATCCGATCATGGCTATTTAATAAAGTATAATGGATGAATATTGACATAGTACTTAAAGAATAAATAAGAGAAACCAAACAAAATACTACATTGGCTACAGATGAGAACTAAGAACCAAAAACAAGAGATTCCTTTTGAAGGACTGCCTGAACTTCCTGTAGAAGTCAGTCAGAATGAGATTGAACCTAAAGACTTTCTTCTCAGATCTTTGTTGTCTCCAGCATTCTTTTCGTCATGTTGTGTACGCACAGAGGTATGAAGGACGGCTACTTAGATGGAGTATTTTGGAATGTAACATTCTGGAGAACAGTATCCTTAAGGGGTTTGATGATTCACATAAGTGTATGTCACCCAGAGCCCTGCCTCCCATTGAATGGCTGGTAGAGATCCAGAGCAGGGATCTGAAGGGATGGATATGGATCATAATGAATTCCTTGGCTTTGCCCCTATTCTTATTCCTCTTTTTAGAAGAAGAAAGGGTGTTTTAAGATTCGAAAGCAGTATAGTGTAATAGTTATGAGATTGGGTCTTGGAATCAGCAAACTTGGTTTGAGTCCTGGCTCAGCCCCACATCAGTTTCTCCACAGCAGGTGCCTCTGACTAATGAGCTATTTATTGGGCTCCAAAGGGTGGCAGGGAGGATGTGACCTCTCAGGGGCTCTGCAGCTGGTCCCTCTTTTGGAGGAGCCCTCAGCAGGCTAATGGCTGCTCACGCCAGAGGCAAAAGGTGGTTTGAGACTGGCTGGAACAATTCTGGATTTTGTTTTTCTCAGAGGTGTTTACCTGATCATTAGAAATTTGGTGGCACAGAAAATGTTCAGTCCATCCATCTTCCTGTCTAGTGGATTTTTCAGTTACCCCATGAATTACACATTTTCACTGACTTAACATATAACCTTGGCCCAGGTGCCCTCAAATGCAGCACTAACATGAAATGCATGTATTGACTCTGCTGCCACTTTTATTTCTGTCTGAGACAGGTTTCAGGTTAGTAGATAAAACACTCTTGACATCTTTAATACCCTTTATAGGGTCTTTTATAAATAACAGTTGTCAGTTGATAGTTTTTTCCCGAAGCTTTGATGACATTTTAAAATAGAATTTGGTGGGTAGCTGCAGGTTGTTTTTGGAAAATAAGGATAGAGCTATTTACTTGCTTTACCATCAAATGCCCCTTTCATTATTTTGCCATTTTAAATATGTTGTCTTTATGCCCCATAGAACATGTGGACCAATGAGCTAATCATAGTCAAGAGAAACATTGATCCTAAGAGTGGTTTGCGGCAATGCTTTCTATAGGCATTATGCTTGCAGGAGGAAGTTTTATTAACGCTTAAATTAAATGGGTTCTCAGAGTGCTTGGCCTTGGGTGGAATGACGCACAAAGCTAAGAAACATGTGGTATGAGTGTTAGGATGGTGAAGAGGATTATAACATTTCTGTGGGTAGTGTTTTACTGAAAAATAGCATACATTAAGAAAAAAATATATCTTAAGTGTGCAAGTTGACGAATTTTTACCAAGTGTATATACCCACCTGACTAGTGCTCAGAACAAGAAACAGACACTGCCAAAATCTAAGCAGCCCCTTCGTAACTCCTTCTAATTACTACACCCCCTTAAGAAACCACTAGCCTAACTTCTAACATCATAGATTAGTCTCGCCGATTTTGAACTTTATTTAGATGCAGTCACAGAGTATGTACGTTTTTTTCTGGCTCCTTTGCTCAGCATTGTGTCTGTGAGATTCATCCATTGTTGTTGCATACAGTTGTGATTTGTTCATTATAACTGCTAGTGCTGAGTGAATATACTACAGTTTATATTGATGAGTATTTGGGTACTTTCCAGTTTTTACCAATTATGAATAGTGCCATTATGAATATTCTTATAAACGTCTTTTGGTGAACATATGAACGTTTCCATTGGGTATATGATAATGACGCAGAATTACTAAGAGGTGCAGAAATGTTCAGCTTTAGTAGATACTGCCAATTTTTCGTCGTAATTGAAAATGCAAATAATCACTGAAGCTCTGTTGCTGCACTACAGTTTCTGAACTGTAGACTTATAGAAAGACTGTACCAGAATATCATGGACTAGCCCTTATCTTTAATGAGGACACATGGATGTATATAGCTATACACTGTATTCGCTAGCACTGTTATGTACAATTTGTAATAGTTTTACATGAATGTTATTGTATTTTACCTAATTAACCACTCAGTTTTCTTCTTAATTTTTAATCATCTTTGTACCCTCAGTACCTATCATTATGCTATAGGTATTTATATTAACTCCATTTTACAGAGGAAGTATGGAGAAGTAAGTAACTTCCTCCAAGTTATTTAGGTGGGAAGTAGGGAAGAATGTGTGCTCCTACTTTACAGGTCAGTCATACTAGATCTTTAAAAGTCTGACCAGGGTATAATCCTGAAGACCAGACGTGTGTGCAGAGAGAGCTCATACGGTTGGTAGAGTCCTAAATTCCACAGAAGACAAATCATTTGGGTATTTTACATTGAAATATCTGAGATGAAAACTTTCTACCTTATAATATTTACCAATGCTAAGTTCACACCAACCTCAGTCAGCATAGTAGAGAGATGTGGTTAAGAAAGAGTAAAGGCCTTGGACCCGGGCTCTCTGCACTTAAATCCCTGTTACCCCACCAAGGAATTTAATTTCTGCAGAAAACACATGTGACCCTGTTCTTCCCTTATGATGCTTTTTGCTGGGGTCTTGCACTGCGGTTATTTCTTCTGTTTCCCTGCCTTGACCATCAACTCACTGAGGAGCAGGTGCCATGTCATAGTCATTTTTATCTCTCATGGTGCTGAGTGCTGTGCCTCGATGATAAGTAACAATTAGTATTTAAGGAATAGTCAAATACTTAATATTTAATGTCATTTACTATTTATACCACATCTACTTTCCAAAGAACCAGAAACACCTTGCAAGGAAAAAACATGCAACATATGGTACATGTTTTGCAGCAGTTGAGATAAGCAGATTATGTTTAGGCAAAGACTTTGACTAAAAATCCTTGCAGTTTAATGCAAAGTGGAAAATATATTGAATAAAATGATTCCTATTTTCTGAGAGGAAATAAATACATATCTTGGAATTATTTGTTTATATGTCTGCCTTCCCCCATAGACAAGGCAGCTCTTTCTGAGTGGGGCATGTATCTTATTTAAATTTGCATCCCTAGAGCCAATCACAGTGCTTAACATGTGGACACATGAATGAATGATTGAATACATGAATGAACAAAAGGGAGGAAAAAGGAAGAAAAAGAGAAAGTAAGGAAGAGAGAAAATACTGTTCTGGGCGCTATCATAAAAACAAGAATGTTAGAATGACACATTTTTGTTATAGCAATGGAAACAGAATACAGAGCACAGAGGTTCAGAGCCAGAATTTGCCTGCTTGGGTTTAAATCCTGACCCCTTTCATTGCTAGATGTATGCCCTTGAGCAAGTTCCTTAACTTCTCTGGGCATCAATTTCTTCATCTATAAAGTGGGTTAATAATGCCAACCGCCTCTCCAGGATCATATGAAATACTGCATTTAAATGTCCTGGCATAGAGTAATCACTTGACAAACATTAGTTATTTCATTGATTTAGCACATTTTATCAGGGGCTGCAACATGCCAGGCACTATTCTGTGTGCTGAATTTAGCAAAACGAAGTCCCTAGTTTTGTGGAGCTTACATTCTAGTGGAGTATGGAGACAGAAAACAAATAAATAGCCGTGTAAAATCAGAGAATGGCAAGTGCTATGAAAAAAAATAAAGATAAAAGGATAGGGGAGTCATGGTGGTGAGGCTGCTCTTTTACATAGTGTGGTCAAAGAGGGTCTCCCGGTGAGGTGGCCTCTCAGATGGCTGACGGAAGGAGGAAATGGAGTGCGAGGTCCAGGGGAAGAGAGATCTGGGTGGGTAGTGAATGTGAAGGCTCTGCTGTGCGGAGCATGCTGGGTGTAACTACCGGCAGCTAGGAGTCTAGCGAGCCTGGAACACAGTGAGTGAGAAGGAGACAGGGGAGCTGAGGTTGAATGAGAGCGGAGACTTGATCAAGGCCTTTAAGGACTTCTAAGTCCAGTGGAAAGCCATCGAAGCATTTTGGGCATGGGAGTAATGGAATCTGATTTATAATCATAAAGGATAATTCTGGCTGCTGTGTGGAGAAGAGATGGTAGCAGGGTATGTGAGGAAAAGGGGAAAACAATCAGGAAGCTATTGAAATAGGACAGACAAGAGTTGCTGGTGGCTTAGACTAGGATGTTGGCAGTGGAGATGGAAAGGAAATCAGAACTGGGATACATGTAAATGTAGACTTGATTTCATTTACTCTTTGATGAGGGTGAGAAAGAGGAGTGGAAAATTAACGCCAAGATTTTTGGCCCAAAGAACTAGATCAACTGGAGTTGCCATTAACTAAGATGGAAAAGATGGGGAAGATTTGTTCTGAGTGGTGCAGATTGGTGGAGGAGAGGTCAAAGATTCTGATTCGAGTTTTCTTTTATTCATTCACTGTTTATTGGTCTACTACTGTGTGTCAGGTGCTGTTACAGACTTTTGGGGTAGATCAGTAGGGGGAAAAAGACAAAAATCTCTGCCTTTTAAAAGTTTTCATTCAGATGGGGGAAGACAACAAATAATAAACGATACGTAAGTGAGTTTGCTGTTATTGCCTCACTCTCCTGGTGAGCTCTCAGTTTGCTTCTAAAGCCACTGGATCACAACCTTTTAAGGTCTCTGATGATTCCTTCTTTCCAATTTGCATCTTTCTCCTCAGCCTTCTTTGGCTCACGGTTTACACTGACTATGATTTCTAGATATCGTTTGTATCTGAATCCTCCATAATGAAATATACATGTATATACTTATCCAAACTTAGTGTTGCCTAGGTATTTATGGAGGTGTCAGGTGGTCTAGTGTGGGGGCATAAGCTCCTTTCTGCCTAATGGTAAGTTGTTTCATGTAGATAACTTTTTCCAGAATGTTTGTCAATTTTTCTATTTTCAAAATCTGTATACCTCCTTGCTCAACCTCACTACACATTAGTGCAGCATTTTGCGGTGTATTCCATATTACTCCAAGAGACCAACCACGAAAAAAGTGTTTTGTGATCAAATAAGTTTTAAGAAAGCCACATTCTATACACCCCACTTGTAAAGTCATATTGTACATGATCATTTTTAAGGCTCTGAGAAATCTCACAGTAAGAAACTTGTTTAAAACTCTGTTTACTTTAGCATGTTTAAGATTTATTTTACCATAAAATAGAAACTTGTTAACATTCTGCAGAACTAGTGTTCCAGAGCTCACACTTTGTCACGGTGTTTCTGACAACACTGTAGGCAAGAAATCCAGAGAAATGGGTTCCAATATTGAAACTGGCTTTGTTTGTGTAACCTTAAGCAAGGCAGTTAACCTCTCTGTTCCATAGATTTCTCATTTGTAAAATGAGATAATAACAGGCTCTCCTAAGGTTGCTTTAGGCTTTAGTGTCTGTAAATGTATAAAAGATAAATAATAAAAAAAAAACTTTAAGCGAGTTTAAGAAATATAGTTTTAAACCTTACCTTTTGTGTTTCTTTAGTCAAGCATTTAATTTCCATCTCATGCATATTCTGAAGTAATATTTATTCTTAATTTACATAGTAATTTTATTGCCAAGTTAAGTTTATCTTACCAATGGTCTAATTTGTACTTGTTGTCCAGAGTTGTGTAAACTATCTCCTCCTACAGGAAGTCATCTTCAATTCAGCGCCTTGTTCTCTCTCCCCTCTTTACTCTTTTGGTCTCGAATTGAGAAAGTCAGCTTCTCCTCCAGTATGCAGCTCTGCATGGCACAGACCATGTCTTCAGTGCCTGGCACATAGCAGGGGTTCAATTAATATTGCACTGAATCCTAAATTGTTCCATTTCTAAGAATTACATCATTCTGTTTTCAATTTTGGTACCCACAAAATTGGGGGAGGGGAGCTCTCTTTCCTTCATCTCAAGTGTGTTTATCATCAGGGTTCCCACAACATAATCCTTCACTGACTTTGCTTTGGTTCTAGTTCTGAGAACAAATTGTCCTGTGGTTCAGGGCACTGCCTGCTTTCCTACCGAGATTTGAGCTGTCTCTTCCCTCTCATTCCTTTCCTTTCCCTTAGTGAAGTCAAACACTAATCAGTAGAAGTAGGAACGACTCCAAGGCTTCCTTCTTTCTTTCTTTTTTATTTATTTATTTTTTGAAATAATTCTCCTCGTTTTGAACCTCTTTATTATTTTTTTTTTAAATTTTGTATATTCTCTCTGTACTCGTCACCACATTCCTGTGTAAAGACATTTTGAGGAGACAGAGCCCATGACCCTGTCACTTCATCTTAAAAAAAATGCCTGGTTGACTAATTTCTGAGACCACTCTCCCCTTTCATTCCACTATTTCCTTTTTTATTTCTTCATGGAATTGCTTTTGTTTCTTTACTCGTAAGTTCTCTATAAGGCCATTTCCTCACAGGCAGCAGCCTGTGGGAACTTAAGGAGAGGAGAGTAAACATTAGAACAGTATAAAGGAGAAAAAATAGGATCTATCATAACTAATGTAATTAATAAACAACTTATATTTGCTGCTCACAACAACATAGTATTATCCCTATTTTGCACTTGAGGAAATTGAGTTAAAAAAGGTTAAGTAATTTGCCCAAACTAGAAAGGAGAGAATCTAGGCTTTGAAACCTGGACGTTTGGCTCCAGAGGCCTCTCTTTCAACCACTGTATTATACTATTACCATATGCAATAGGAAGTTATTAATATCTATTGCTGAGCATCTGCGAGCACCTGATCAAGGCTGGCTAGTGTGACTTCGATATTATGATCAAATGAGGAACAGAGAACTAAGATGATGAATAGGTGGTAGGCCAGGAGATGGAAGTGAGCTGAACAAGAATGCTAGATACAAAGATTTCTGATATTAATGAAGATATTAACCAAAGAAAGACATAGGAATGTGATAGACTGGGAGGGAAGGAAGAGTGGAAGCCTGCTATGGTAATGTCAGAAACAAGGAGTAGTTGGAAAGGTAGTGTATGTAGAATGGTTAGAAACTTTGGAGACACGTGTTGGAAACCAGGCTCTGCCAGTTTTGGCTGGCTTTGTAGGCAGTTTACCTACAGTAGTGCTCAAAGTGTAGTAGACCATTTCAAGATCCGAATAACACGTTGACTCTGTATATCACGTACTGCTTTCCTAAACCTTTTTCCAGGTATTTAGAGTCTCTATACAATTTTCTGGTAAACTTGGCAAGTTTAGGACAGGATCATCATCTAGTAAAGCATCTTAGTTCCCAGGGAAAGAAAAGATATTTTGTAGTGGCTGGCATGGGCCCTCATAAAATTAAGTGTCCTATGTCTCTGTTAGTATTCCTGTCTCAGGCAATGCCAAGTAGTCTCGAAATCTGATATTTTAAGATTTACTTTTTCTATAGGCTTCAACTCAATAAGTATAAGACTTGTAATAATACTATATATATGGCTCTAGTGTACTTTTGGCCTGGGAGATTTTTTTTTTTTTTTTTCCGATTCAGAGATATGTGAGAGTTCTATCTATATCTAGAACCTGTGGGGAAAAAATTACTTGGACAAAGTGAAAAACCTGAAACAGAGGTTTTCAAAATTTGTGTTAGACTTATGATATAGGAGCCATCATTTCACCCCTATTTGTTGACTCAGATTATAAAATGGAAATGGGCTTAAGGGAAAACTTGTGGTATAATATCAAAGCTGGAGAAAGAAGAGGAACAGTTAGATAGTTACCCAGGGCACCAACACATTACACAAAATGTCACTTCTATGAATGAGTTGCTTGGGGTCGAACCACAAAAGGTATACCACAGTATCAACAGGTGATTGCCATGGGATTTCCAGGGAGAGCGGGTCCTGTTACCTGCCAGCCATTTGTTGCACAAATAAAGATCTGGCGGTCCTCCTCCCTGAATCTTTTTCTCTCCCCAGATGTTTAGTTCATATCAGTGTGAGGTGAAATTTAATTAACGTCAGTTTGAAGGGGCCAAATTATTAGCCTGCTTGGGTGCCTAGGGAATCCAGCATTTTCGTCAGAGCTGTGCACTATCTGAAAGAACATATTAAACTGACAAATGTTAATCTCTTAACTTGATACTGCAAAAAATGCTAAATCTAACAACTCGGTTCTTTATAGTGACAAACTATGGAAGGCAGCATTGCACAGACAAGAGAATATGATGACCAGTCAAGGGTTTGGTCCAGAGCCTGTCCCTAACACTGGGGATTTAGGCTACTCACTTGAACATTGTGTCAACTGCATTTTTCATTTGAGCTTCTTTATATCACTTATAATGCCTTAAGAGATCCTAATGACAGGAGTACTAAGTAACAACAGTTTTTTGGAAAATCCTGAAAAAAACATAATGTATACCAAGGAAGAATATATGATAATGTTTAAAAACTTGCAGAGCTGACTAAAGTAGATGTTTTTTTCTTGAATTCAAAGCATTTTATTGCTGAAAGGAATCTCAGACAGTACATAGGGTCTAATTTGCTTAGTATATTGAAGCCTAGAGGGCCAAGAGAACTTTGCCCTTATATTTAAAATTGCCAAATGTTTGGAAAACATCTTCTCAAAAAAATAATTGTACCTGGAATTGCAAATGGGAGCAGGAGGAGAGAATTTTAGTGCTTTCCACTAAGTAGCCTTTTAGTTGTTTCCACTTTCTTATCTTTAAACGTGAAACGAAGGAAAATTTATATGAGTTTTGCTGCCTGAATTTTGCTTTGGTGTTTATTTTGAGTGAAATGTTGCAGTCACAAGTGTACTTTTCACTATATAATTTTTTCCAATGAGTTTGGCTCAAAAACCCACACTACTTCTTAAACATTATATACTATTTATTGTAGAAAAGGGAAATCTCAAAACCTAACAGAAAACTAGCTTGAATCAATAAAATTCATTTAAAAACTCGTTGGTGGCTTAGAAGGGTGGGGTGAAACTGTGATTTCCACTCACTTGATCACAGCCAGGTTTGATGCCTAAAGGAACTAATTTTAGGGCAAGAGCCCTGGAATGTCCTCTTACTCAGGGTCCTGTGAGCAGACACAAAATGGGGATTAAATATGCAAGGATTTTACTAGAAGATACCAGGGCAGCCTCATGCGTGAGCTACCCATACAGTTGCTCAGCTATCCCTGTCTTGAAATTCTTAATGAATTTTGAACAAAGGCCCCACAATTTTATTTTATACTTAAATTATGTGGTCAGTCCTAGAGGAAACCCCTGTGAAAGGAAATGGGGAGGGAGCCATGAGAGGTAGAATAGTTCTGTCTCATCCTGTGCAGATCTGATCCTGAGTGGAAGGGAAGCAGGGGTGGAAGGTCCTAGACTGAAGTGCAATCTGAGCCCCATGTCTCCCAGTAACCTTCCTGCCTCAACACTGCTGCCAGCTGTCATTGGCTGGGAGCGGCTGTGGGAGCTGGGTTTCAGAGAAGCAGCTGGGCCCCTAGGTCATTTATGATCCCTGTAGTTGGAGGTCTGCGAGACGCACTTATGACTCCATACAACATTCCCTTTACCTCTGCCTGATGACTCCGGAAATTCGAAATTAACTTCAGTATCCATACTAGTTTCCTATTGCTGTTGTAACAAACTGCCACAAACTTGATAGTTAAAAATAACACAAATTTTTATCTTCCAGTTCTGTAGGTCCTAAGTCCAACATGGGTGTTGCTGGGTCACACTCAAGCTGTCAGCAGCCTGTGTTCCTTATGGTAGCTTTAGAGAAGGGATTTCCTTGTCTTTTTCTGGCTTCTGGAGGCATCCTATATCCCTTTGCTCATGGCCTCATTCCTTCATCTTCAAAGGCAGCAACGTGGCATCTCTTTGTGTTTTTATTCTATAGTCAGGACCTCTTCTGACTCCAGTTGGGAAATGTCCTCTGATTTTACGAATCCATGTGATTAGAATAGGCCCACCTAGATAATTCAGGATACTATCTCCATCTCCAGGTCCTAATTTTATCACATCTGTAAAATTCCTTTTGCCATGTGAAGAAATATATTCATAGGCTCCAGGTGTTAGGGTGGGACATCTTTAGGGCCATTATTTTTCCTATCACACTATTTTTTCCCTTCAAACTAGCTTTTATTCCCAAATTCCGCTCTTGTATATTTTTTCTTTTTTTTTTTTTTTTTTTTTTTTTTTTTTTTGCAAAGGGGTGTTTTGTTTGTTTTTGTGACCAGAAAGAGGTGGCATTTTGTGGCCTATATAGAAGACATAAATGATATTGGTGTCAAATGAATGAATGAATGAATGAATGAAGCATTCATTTCACTTCAAACTCGTGGTAGGACACTTAAAGGAAAAATTGCAAATTCATTAATTGTGCAGGTGTATGCATCTGTATACTTCATTCTCAATATACTTTTATTCTCAACCTTGCACTTATGTTAGAATCACCTTGGGAGTGTTTTAAAGTCCTGAGACCTAAGCAATTAAATCAAAATCTCTGGGGCTGAGACTCCTCCATGACTTCTAAAAGCTTCCAGGTAATTCCAATATCAGAGTTATAATGTTTTATAACCATTAAACCATGTGACATATTTTTGCCTTTGGCAATGACAAGTGAAAAGCTTTTAATATTAGACTTTTCCATAGTAGGTGCTCTTTGTATTCAATAACTTTGATTTGTATGATCTTAATAAACTGATGAAAAGCAAATAGTTTCATTTATCAGAGGCAACCTATGACCTATAGTCAAAGGCGTAAGGGCACCCATAATTTATTTGCATTTTTTGAATAATAGAGGGTTTTATGGTTTTGCTCATGTTCTCACTGTCAGATATTTACTATTATAAAAACTGAATGAATTAACATTATAGGACTTAGAAGTAAAATAACTAATAGACCAAAAAGATATTAAAATTGCACAAGATAGAAAAATAATTCACAAATGGAAAACTTAGAATGCACATACATATAGAATCCACAATTGTGAAGTAAGAAAGTGTGGGATGTTTACCTTGTTTAGTGTTAAATTTCCATGATCCTAAGATTTGCCAGCCAGTATTACTTTAAATTGGGTAAAATAGCACTACTTCAACACATTTTGGGAAGTATTTCCGAACGTCATAAAAATAATCCCAAAGGAAGACTCCAGCCAGACATGCAAGAGTATCACTTCAGACAGACTTTGAGGAGCCATTCGACCCAGCATCAGGAAAAATGGAAAGAGAATTTCAGTCATTTGCTTATTTAACCATTTTTAAAGATATAATTAGTTCTATTGAATTATTACAATGGAAGAAGGATAGAAATTTGATAACTAGTGCAAAGTAAGAGGAGAAATAAAGGCAATGGTAACTCAACTTGAAAATTTCAAGAGTTAAATAATGTTGAAAACAAGGACCATGTTGGTCTAATGGCTTGTTACCTTTTGTTTATTGCTGGGCACTAAGCGAGAGATTCTTGGGTGTGTGTATGGAGGAGGTGTTGGTAGGTTCAGTGTACCTGTGCTTCAGTGCTCCTGGAGCTGCTGAGGGTCAGCTGAGGGCAGATCCAGACAGAAGGGTATTAACGCTGGTCTCTGTGTTTGTTCACAGATGACAAGAGGTCACCAAACACCCCAGACCCCCATTTGCTATTGTAAAATGGATTTAGTTCCTCTCTAGAGGTGAAAGCTTTGTAGGAGAGAACAATGAGGATGCATCAAACTGCAGACAGAATGTTGAGACTTGTTTATCCTCAGTCACATGAAGAAACATAGTGTATTTTCCAGTCATTTTTATTGAATACACTTCACAAACTTTCGAGTTCTTAAATAAGGAACAGGGAAAGGGAAATGTCTGATTGCTTTTTTTCTCCCCGTTCTCACAAAGAAATGGATTCATCTCCTTTCTTCTACCTTTTGTTCTTGTCTTCCTCTCCCAGCGGGAATAAACAAACAGAACAGAATGCAGAATCTTGGGGACCACCTTTAAGACATATGCATTTTCTTTTCCTAGACTTTTTTCCCAACTGTGAGACAGGTAACATAACATGGCTTTAGGAATGATATCTCCCCTACCCGCTGTCTGGCCTCTCGGGATGTACCTGCGGTAAATCAGTTGTTAGCAAGTGAAGTGTCTTCTTTATTGAGAACTCATTATCTCTGAGGGGACTAATACTGTGTATGGCTGATTCATCATTATGTGAAAGTGAAAAACAGCTCTTCTCTTTACCAACATAATGCAAAAACTCTCATCTCCTTCCCGTAAATGGAACGTTTTCCTTGTAGACTTATTTGGTTCTTGTTGCAGTTCTCATTGAGTCATTTTCTGGGTTTATGGTAATCTTAGGTGAAAATTGTCAAGTGGCCACATTTGGGGGATTGATGAAGTGTTCTGTGCCCTCCTTATAAATTCGCCCTGAAGTACACATGTTTTCCGGGGATCTTTTTCCAGGCAGAAAGCTATATTAGTCTCACATTAATTAACATTTATGATGAAAACAACAATAAAATTTATTGTCTGGAAATGAAAATATCAATCCCTCATACCCAATTTGTCTGCTATGCTTTTGTACAACCTCAATCAAATTGAGTCAATCAAAAGTGACCTCATAGGGTCACTAACTCTAAAATTAATTCTAGTTTTAATGATATATGTCTCTAATTTATACCTAAAAAGTGTGGACCACCTGTGTTGTTGACTGGTTGTGATCATCTTGAGACCTAAGGGATTTGTATCAAGAGAAAATCCAGACGTGCAAGATACATGTTTCTTTAAAGTGATGCTATAAAAATCATTTTCTCAATTAAATCTGCTATTCACTTTTTATTTTGTAAAGCCATAAAACTCATGCCTTTGAAATGATTGAATATATGCTCGAGATTTGTTTTCACTAGACTCTTTCTTTATTACCCTTCTCCAATGACACCATTCATGTAGCATAACCGCAAGTCTTTTAAAGCACGTTTCATAGGCAGGGCTATGTTTGGCACTGGGCTGTAGGTTACAGTGATATAATTTTATAGAAAATAGTAGTATTAATCAGATTTATTCTGGCGAGCTAGAAGTAAATGTTTATGATTATTGTCTAAAGCCAAACAGGAAAATGTTAAAGCAATAATAAATATGCACTCCCTCATTCCAATATACCAGTTTAGGCAAATTTTTGGCTGGAAAAGCATAAGTGAGTAATTAGATAATTACTGCCTTGATTGAGCTTAATAGGAAACATTTCAATTAGGCTAAAACTACACAGAAAGGAAGTGGGTTTTTTACAAAGGGAAACATTCCTTGTCATGCAACTGTCAGTTTGTGCCCACACTAAGAGATGGGATTAAGTGGATCTCTGCAAAGGAAACAAAAAAGAAATGATTGCAGTAATTAGACCTATACTTAAACATTGTGTCTTCTGATAGAATTTCTTGATGATTCTAGCTTCGATAACACAGCCCCTATAAATGTCTTGCCTGTAACAAATTACTGCCTTAAATCTGTGGCAAAACAAGTTCCTGGAAAAAAAAGTTATGATTTTCTCATACTACAAAAACTAACATTCTAGAATTGCAGTCCTCTTCGCCAAGCCACCTGCATGCTAGCAAATAATCAGAAAAGCCATTTGGGGCTAGTTTGCATGGTTAATAGTTTCTCCTTAGTATACCTTGAGCGTATGTATCCAGTTGCTGACTCAGGCCTTCAGCCAGATGTAAAAAGGCTCCTTTCTCAGAGTAAAAGTCCAAAGAACAGTGCTATTCTTAATATCCTGGGAGTTGAGGTAGTGCTATGACCTCTCTGACCTGTCAACATAGAGGTTTTATCCATGGGAAGGACATATGGGTCCACCCACAGGTGGTTAAATTAATGAGGATGATGTAATCACCGATGCCATATCAAGGCCTCTAGCAAGTTGCAAAGTGCCCAGCCCAATGCCTCACACATATAGACATTAACAAATCATTAATATTGTTTTGATATTGCTTTGTATGAAAAAGAGAATCGCTTGAGCTCTTCCTAAGTGAGAAACAGAGAAGCTACTGATAGAACACCACCTCTATAGAAATGTGATATGTCACCCAAATCTCATAAAGATCTTATATGAAACAAACGTAGGTCTCATTTAAGGTATGCTGAGTCTGAGACACTGATGTTACTGAAACAGCCCCCAAAGCAGTCTGTTCCTTCTGTCACTCTTGGGTGGGCATCCTTCCCCTTCGGCGTATCTGCGTGAACAGCCCAGCTTAGGAGACGGCAGCATTGAAGAGCTCATTAACTTCCTTCTGCTGTGTTAGGTTACGAGCATGGACTTTGGAATCGGGTAAGCCTGGTTTTAAATTTGGACTCTGCTACTAGCTCTGTGATTTCTCTCTGGCGAGTTACTTAATTTTTTCAAACCTCAGTTTTTTTTGGTATAAAGTGGGAATGATAATAATAATTTCCTCCTAGGGTTGTTGTGAGGAATTAACAAAGTAATACTGGCAAGACCTTAGCACAATCAAGCACTCAAAAATTCTAGGCTCTTATTATTATCAGAGAGCAGGAGTTCTCAGAATAGAGCTCAGAGCTTAAGAAACTCTTTTTGAAGTCAGCAGTGTCACAGGTTTGCTTCCACAAGCCCTCCTCTACCTGGCAGCCAAGTTTATAAGTATTGAATACCATGTGCCAGGGCCACCTCTCATCTGCTTCAGTCTGACAGAATGTAAAGTTGGCATGAAACTTGAGGAGCCAAAACCGAGATGAGCTGAAACGTGTCACATGGCCTCAGTTCACACTCTCACTTCTGGTCAGTGTTATTCAGCAGTCTGACAGATGGGCCATCTCCCATTGTGGTCAACAGCTTTGTACAGAAAGCAGCACCCTTGCGCGTACCCAGGTGAAACAGTCTGGAGTGTGATTTTCTTTCATTGCTAATGACTAAAAATGCTCCATTTGACTATTTATGTTATTAGGACTTAAACATTAAACAGACCTCATTTAGTTAACTTTTTAGAGTCCATTTGAAGGGGAAACTGTAAGCTGTTGAATAGAATGATTTGCATTGTGTTTTTCAGCATATGCAGGTAGGAACTCCAAGCCCACAACCATAAAGTTAAAGAGCTTGGGACATGGCTGATTTTAGATTCTTAAAATAAGACTCTTACAAATCAGTACTTTGTAGTTCATCTAGGAGGCATGGTAGTGAAAGTTTCTTTGGGGGGTAAAATTTATAAGCATTTCATGTACCCCATACAGAATTATTTCTATTTCTTTTTTCTCTCTCCTCAAAACCAACCATGATTAAGTAAAAAAGAATTTCAGACTCTCATTTAGTAAGATCTTAGTTAGTTTTTCTTTCTTTAAGATGGCGACCTACTAAATGAGGAAGCAGAAGAAGACCCACAAATGAGTTCCACAGAGAAAGCTGGAATCGGTTCCACAGGGAGAGGTGGAGACAGTGCCGTTGGGGGCTGGGAGGGCTGATGTATATTGACAAGCCTTTACTTCTCATGAAGAACTGATAGAGAATTTCACACCCACTGTCCCCATTTGTCCTTAGACTATTTATGATTAATTTTCCTGTGTGGAAATGGCAGCCTAGACTCTCAATCGGCAGATCTCACTTTTGTGGCAAGACTCAGATGTTACGTGTGCCTTAAAGGACAGAAAACACTTGTCTTTTCTATTATACTCTTTCTTATGTGGTTCTGCATTTAGCACTACAGCCTTTCCCTAGGAACCTCTTTTACTGAGGGTTCTACTTTATGACAGCAGCTTGACTTGCTGCCAGAGAAGCTGGAAATGAAGGAAGTTTAAGATAAATATCAATGGTGATTTTTTTTTCTTGGTCACTCTCTCTTGCCTTTTTTTTTTTTTAAAAAGGAAAGTCATATACTCATATCCTAACTTGTCCCTATAGAGGGTCAATTACAACCAGTTGGCTGTAAATCCAATCCAAGAAAAACACTGAGAGAAGGAACTGTAGCACTAGATACCATGGGTTTCTAGCATCACTATAAATGTTAGGAACGTGTCAACTGTGAACTAAGGGCCTTTAAGCGATATTTTAGGACCCAGAGCTTCCCAGCATGGTCCCCAATGACTAAAAATTAGCCAGGCATTTTTGTATGGTTAGATATTTTTTTCTGGAAACTTTTAAAAGTTAAAAGAAAGTCACAATTAAGACTTTATAAATATAACGTGATTAAAAGTTCATTAGCAGATTGTTGATAGTCAGAATGAAACTAAAAAAACTGGTTTGGTCAAGTCCTTTTCCTCCCCAAGCTCTTTAACCTTATTATACCTCCACTATTGCCTACATAAGCAGCTTTCAATGCGCCCCACCCTTACACTTAATATCTAGAGAAGAAACAGTATATGTTAAGAAAGGGGGTCTTCACAAAGTTCCTGGTAATAATAATAATTACATTTTAGAAATTGAAAAGAGTTTTGAAGGTGGCAGCCCATGGAGAACATTTCTGACAACATCTACGCTTCGATTGCTGCACATTCAGTCAGTTTTGAAAATCAAAAAGGTTAAGAGGACTTAATGTACTGAGGAGAGAAAAGATTCTGAGTTGTAGCAGCAGCCACTTAATTCCTGAGGGAGAGCAAATGGCAAAGCGAGCATTTTTTGGCCCTTCATCCAGGCGAGAACTGAAATCCAATTTCTTTGTTCTGTATATGCATACAGTAATAAATAACGATAATTTTAAAAAGAGCAGTAAAGACCCCATGCCAAATGGCAGTAATTGCTTTGAAAAACATTGATTTTTGTATTCTATGAGACATTTATCTTCTATCTAATGAACTTCATGAAGACATTCTGATGATGTGCTAGAATTTTAGATTTTGGTCCTATTATTGCCAAACTATGTGATGTTTAGCAACTGTAGGCCTTAGTTCCTAATCTATAAATCAAGGGTATTTAATTAAAGGTTTAGATGACCATTTCCAGCTCTTACATTCCAGAATCTATGAATCACATTATCCATTAAACTTCAACCTTGACAATGAATCAGAATCAGCTAGGGAGCTTTAAAATTTACAGATACCTGGGCCCTATCTCACAGAAGTTCTAATTCAGTAGGTCTGGGTGAAGCTTTTAAAAGCTTTAAAAAAGTAGATGTACAACCAGGAGTGAGACTGCAGTAAACAGTTA
Source organism: Pteropus medius (assembly GCF_902729225.1). NCBI lineage: Eukaryota > Metazoa > Chordata > Mammalia > Chiroptera > Pteropodidae > Pteropus > Pteropus medius. Next base: position 16,543,925 of record NW_024354911.1, read on the forward strand.
ACTCCTTGCCAGATACTTCTGTGCTCCTAGATGGAGCAACCTGAACTAATCAATGGAAATGTGATGAAATCATTTATGAAAACTTCCAATTTTGACTGTTATATCATAGGTGCCCACTTCCCTAGCTAGTCTTTAGAAAGCCCCATGATTTCATGCTGCTACATTACAAACATGTAAGTATCCAATGTATCAACTCACCAGTCAGATAAATGATAGGAGGATATAATACTGTAACCTGTGGATATTAACTGCGACCTGTGGAAAAAGCATATCCTGTTTTATTTAGCTCATCAAATTGTCTTAAGGACAGAGAGTCAAACTTGATAAGAAGGATCAATTAGGGGATAAAGAAGTATCAGGCAATTTTACATTTAATCCTTGTAGCCAGATAGACATCAAAATTTCATTTTACAGATAAATAAACTAAGTCTCAATGAGGCTTGCCTCTCTTACCCAAGATTACAAAGGTAACAGGAATGGCTTATGTCTAAATCATGAGCCTGTGATCTCCCCACAAGGCTATGTTGCTGCAGGGAAGGGAAGAAGGGCCATTTTGCATAAGCAGGGCTTTTCAGGTGCCCCTGTGGTCATTCTTACACAGGTCTATCTAGCTGGAGGTCTGTCCATGGTATTCTCAGCCTCCATTCCATAATTCAAGAGCCCCTTAACATGGAACTTTGGGAAAATAATGAAAGTGAATACTTGAAAATGGTCAAACCCATGTGAAAGAACCATGGTAAGGATATGGTAAGACCAGCTCTCTTAAACTCAACTGGAAGCAGCACAAATTGTTACTGTCTTTCTGGGAAGTAGTTCGGCAGTATATATTAGGAATCTTAATTACATCTACATTCTTTGACATAGTAGGTCTACTTTTAGGAATTTTTTTAGGCAATAATCATTGGTGTGGACTAACATTAAATAAAAAATAATATTCTTTAGAACATTATGTATAGTAGGAAAAAAGGGAACAATCTAAATATTTAGTGAAGGTGAATAGTTCACTATACTTAAGTACATCCATATGATGAAATATTATGTAACATTAATAGTAATGCTTATGAAGAGATTTTAATGAAGTGAGGAAACATTAATGATATTATGTGAAAAAAGATACAAAACTATATGGTATGATCTCAGCTATAAAAATAAAGGATGTATGCATTAAAAACCCCAAAATGTTAACAGTAGTATCTCTAGGTAGTAGGATTATAAATAAAGTTTATTTTCTTTATAATTTTTATGCATTTAAATTATTTTTCTAAAATGATCATGTATTATTTTAAACATTAAAACATACTTATGAAAAAAAGAATCATCGAGTTTGGTTAGAAAAAGAAGATTGGACAGAAATAAAGTAGGGATAGTAGACTAGAGATCTGAGTTCTAAATAAATCTAAGCAAACTCACCAAAATGCCATTTACTTTGGTAGAAATCCTTGCTCTCCATTGAGGTTGCATTTTCCCCAGGTATAAATTAGGAGATGGCTCCACAGAATATTTAAGCCCTTTTTATCTTTAAGATTTAAAAAAGACTTATTCTTATTACAACCTTCCATTAAAAATTCCTGTTTTCTGGTAAGATCAAAATAGAAATGTTACCCAATAATTTCTCTAGTCTCACTTTTTTTTTTCTGCCTTGAAACAGAAAAAACAGACTATCATAAAGATTCCCACTGTGTTTCAAGGGCATTAATAGTTTTGTGAGCCCATAGACACATAAAGACAAAGTATGGCTGCTTAGATACTCTCAACAGGTTACACTGCTTAGTACAAATAAATCTGGATAAATTAGAAGCCTAACTTTCAAAGCGCTTGTGGGATTGTAATAAGCCAGTGGAAGTCTTTAGCGTCAAATACAGAGAAATGAAGAAACAAAAAATAACCCCTCCCCCCAAAATAAACAAAATCAAATAATACAAAAACAAAACAAAACGAAATTACAGAAACATAAAGAAAAAAACCAAAACACCCCACCCTCCAAGAAATTCCTCCCCCAAATACCAGAGAACAAATCAGAAAGGAGAGCAGTAAATGAAAGAATCAAGAGACTTTGACTGAGGCTTGCTGTAATAAGAGATTGCTAACCTGTACTTCTAAATTAACCAGGACTCTCTGTGGGGAAATTTACAGGATTTCACACTGGTTGTGCCTTAGGCTGCTGGTAGAAGGAAACCCAAAACCTCTATAGGAATGCAACCTGACTGTAGGCCTTCAGGATTCCCACAGATTAAGTCTAGTTAAATATGAGTTCTTTAGGATCAGCCAAGCAACCAAGTATGATGAATACCCACCAGGGTCAAGGCATTGGTTTCATACAAGGAGGGGTTGGGGGAGGCCGAGAAAATAAGTGATAAGTGAATGGACTGAGGGTCATGAGAACAATAGTTCTCACTTTTGGAGATGGATGTTACTAATATGAAAAGGGAGACTATAGAATGTACCTTGTGACATGGGTTTAGAATTGCAGGTCCTGGTACGAGCTCATGACTTACAACGTGCAAAGACAGGTATAGAAATAAATGTAAATGTAAAACTGTATGTGTATGGATATGCATGTATGTACCTGCATGCATATATTTTGTTCCCCTGTCCACTTGAGAGTGTCTGAGAGCTCTCAGTAGTAAAGAGCACACCCAACACCTATACTTCATTTCTAAAACCATTCTCCATTAAAAACAAACAAACAAACAACCCCCCCCCCGCCCTCCCACTCCCCCAAAAACCTAGAGCTCCGTGGAGAAATGGCTTGATTTCAGGGTTGAGTCAGGGACAGTATAAGATAAGCTTGGAATGTCTTATGACAGAAAATAAGGATATACTTAGCAAATGATGGGGACATGGGAAAAGGATATATAAAATAGCTCGAAGGGGCTCCAATTAGCCCAATCTGAGACAATATGAGCTTTAAAATAATGATACTAATGGATTCTATCACATTGAATAAAATAGGAATCCATGAATCCTTGTTGATATAAATAAATAAATACATAAATAAATGGTCATAAGAGGGTCTTCTCTATAGTAGAATGCTGACTATTAAATGTAGAAGTAATATATAGAAAATTATAGTAACCATTATAATAATAATTCAGTAAAGAAATAGCAATATAGGCTAAAATTTAACATCATGTGCCTCTCATGTTGCCCTGAGATAACAGCGTAATAGTTTTAGAATCTGAATTTTATCATGAAGAAACATTGTAAAAAGCCAAATAGAAATGTATTCTATGAGATCACTAACCTATAATCTTAAAAAATGATAATATCATGGTCAAGGAAGGACTGAAGAACTACTTTAGATTGAAGGAGACTGTAGAGACATAAGAACTAAGTGCATTGTGTGATCCTCGATTGTATTCTTTACTATAAAGTACATAATCGAGACATTTGGAGAAACTCTTCGGATCTCTGGGTGAGGGGTGTAGGAAAATTCTCTGTATTAATCTTGCAATTCTTCTCAGTTTGAATTTATTTCAAAAATAAACTATTTAAAGAAATCATCACATAGTTTTTAAAAATCAAATAAGGAATAAGATCCATTAGAAACAAGAAACAAGAGACTTAAACCTATGAAGATTTTAGATAACTATAAGGTAAAAAATTTAAATATTGTTATAAAATATTTAAATAAAAATTGAAAAATAAAAAGTGCACAGGGAACAAGAGGCTTTCCAAAAGCACTAGGCAAGTTAGAAAAAGAACAAATTTTAACCTGTAAAAAAAAAAAGTTGATGTTAAAAAGTCAATGCACAGGCCAAACAGAAAGTCAAAGAGCTGAAAATAATATTAGTGAACTAAAGAAATTATCAGAATGTGGTTCAAAGAGATAAAGAGGATTAAAAATAGAATTGAGAAGTTAGAAGATATGGAAAATGCAATGCAAAAGTCTACTATATGTCTAATAGAATGTCCAGATGATATAATAGGGAGAATAGGGGAGCAGCAATATTAAAAAGAAATAGCTAAGGTTTAAAACACATGAAAAAGATAGCTCCACACATAAAGATAGCACCAGCATACACCAAGCAGAAAAATTTTAAAAGCCTGTACGTAGATATATTATAATAAAACTGCAGAGCACCAGAGACAAAAAGAATTTTAAAACGGCAAAAGACAAATGTCTAAAAAGGAATGAAAGTTCAATATTAGCAGACTTCTAAACAGCAACAGTAGAAGCCAGGAAACGCTGGAATAACATTTTTACAGTGTTGTCAACTGAAAATTTTGTAATCAGCGAAACTATATTTTAATAATAAGAATGAAAAAAAAGATATTTTCATATGAAAACAGAGTTTATCTGTAGTAGTATTAGGGACTGACTTATGCACTCTGAAAATTCATATATTTTAGCCCTAACCCAAATACCTCAGAATGTGTATGTATTTGGAAATAGGGTCTTTAAAGAGGTAATTAAGTTAAAATGAGACCATTTGAGTGGGCCCTAATCTAAAATATCTAGTGTCCTTATAAGAATAAGAGATTAAGACATACAAAAGGAGACACTTGGGGGTGCATGCGTGCACAGAGGGATAGCCATATGAGGTCAAAGCAGCTAGAAGGTGGCTGTGTGCAAGCCAAAAAGAAAGGCCTTGGTAGAAACCAACCCTGCCAGTATCTTGGTCTTGGACTTCCAAACTTCAGACCTATGAGAAAATAAATTTCTGTTGTTAAAACCACCTGGTCTGGGGCATTTTGTTATGGCAACTCTAGCAAACAAATACAAGTAGGTCTTTCCATTTAGTGAAAGAACTTTAAGAAACTCACTTTATACTTCAAGAAAGAAATAACCTTATCAGGAATGAGGAAGAATTTTGTTCTCGTTTTGTGTATGCAAGCCCAAAAGGATGAAAATAAGGTTACTGTGTTGTAATTTTTGAGTAATATTTTACTATTTTTATACACTGAGAGTTTACTCATTAAGGAGTGGTCATTCTAAGAATGATACTATGAATAATACACATCGAACAATTTTAATTCTTAAATGAGTCACACGTTCTGTGATGCTATGTCTTATAACAATTTCCTCATGGTGTACATTCTTTAAAAATTAGGTTAAAGGATTCTAATGTCAATTCTAAAGTTCATTTTGGTGCTGAACTTTGACTGTTTCCTGTAAGTAATAAGACCACCTAATGTTCACAGTGACAGACATTATCCATATTTTACAAGCACTTTCCAGAATATTCGACTATATGGGACCACGGTAGTCACATAGGGCATAACATCATAGGGATGATCAATAGAAACCTAGTGTTATTTGCATGACACCAAAACAATCATTCAGTTTAGTGAAATTGCAAAGAGTAATTTCAGTTAATAAATCAGCCTGTTGGGTATCAAGTGGAGCAAATATTCGGTTCAGTGTTTTTCTAGTAGTTGTTTTTCATTGTTTATACCCAGCCTATGCTTTAGAAAATAAATAGAAGGTAAAGGACAACCTTTCCTTCTGTGATGGTTTCATCCTGCAAGGCAGAAAAATTACTTATATAAATGAGATACTTTATAATCATATCTTGATTTTAATCAAATGGTGTTCAATTTGATTATGTTATTTCCCATGTTAGCCTCCGAATGACATTTGGATATTTACAAAAATCAAATAAATTGTGAAAAGTTTCAAGACCACTGAAGGGAGTATGGAAAACAAAAAGAAAGAAGGAAAGAAAAAAGGAGAGGAAAAAAGAGGGAGGGAGGGTAGGAGGGGGAGGGGAGGGGAGAGAAGGGGAAGGAAGAAGGAAAAGCTCTGAGGGCATAAGTAAAAGAAATATTCCTTAAAGTGCTATATAAAAAGAAGCTGCTAATGATATGCATTTGTCTTAACAAGATCACAACTTCGAAGGAGACAATCTGTTTCAATTTTGAAAATTAAGTAATATCTTTATCTTTTAAGTAATATCTTCTCTCTCTCTTTGGGAATGATGCAAGGTGTAAGTAGTAGTGCCATATACAATACTATATAATGATAGGATCTAAGAAAACAAACTTTATTGGAAGATTCCACTTGCATTAGAACACAGAAATTTATTATGTTGTAACATTTTCCTCCAAAGTTTGTTTTGCTGTAAGAGAGAGTGGTATCAACAACCATTCCTCTTCTCCAAGAGTTTAAGACTAGCCAGTGGCAGTTATTCCAGAGCTCAGATCCCCATCAGTGCTTGTGTTTCGTTTTTAGAAAAAAAATCTCTATTATTTCTGGTGGTTTTATCATATAGCAGACATTTTCTGTAAGACTACTGAAAATCTTTTTTTTTAGTTTATTAAAACACTTAAGCATTTACTATGTCAGTGTGTCTGCAAAGCAAAGACAATAAACCTGAGTTCACCTTATCAAAAAAAAATGCCTCATTCATATCAGGAAAAGGAAGGAAGTGTTCATTTCAAAATGAGACAAATCTCCTCATCCCACCCTCTACCTCTCATGCTCTGCTACATTTCAAAACCAAACTAACACTGTTGAGGACAGATTAGGCAATGAATCATTAGATCAGAAAAACGAATTAAAAGAGAATGGAACAAATAATTAAATGAAGTTAGAAAAAATAGTGCCTTGAAAGCAAACTCTTGTATCTAAAAGTATAACATGTTTCATTGGAAATACAGATCATGTAAACACTTTGTCCTCTGTGTGCACAAACGGAAAACATGATTTTGAAAAATTCTGAATAAAATTTATTCTTGAATACATGTATTCTGGCTGAGAAAATTACCCGAGTCTGTGGTGATGATTAGCTGGTGGGGAATGGGGTCCAAGGACTCACATTCAGCAGGGAGTCAGGAAGAGAAGACTAGTGCTTTTCATACAAGTCTCTTAAAGCAAGAGGAAGAATTCACATACTGCATCAGGTATGGCAACAAAGCAAGGGGAGCAAGCCTGAGGTGCAAACCCTAAATGAACTGGGTTCCTTAGGCGGAGCCTCTGCCTTCCCTCCTAGTGCCTGGTTAGTGACTCAGCAGTTTCCAAGAGCCCTAGCTTGATCTGGCCTCACCCTAGCTTGATTTGGCCTCGCCCTGGGGGTGAGATCCTCCTAAAACTTGGGATAGCAGGAGAGGTGAGATGCCAACCTTTTCACCATCTCCTGGCCCCACATTGCACAGGCACTTTGCATTTGAGTTTTTTTCATCTACAGGCCATGGCTTGTTCCTAAAGTACCGCTAATCATTTAATTTCAGTGATGCCTAAAATATGGGCTAAATAAAATCAAACAGTGTTATAGACAACAATAGAGAGAGGTCTGAGAAGTGAATGTGTAGCTATGAGCCTTAAAAAGATATTTTTAATAGGTTCGGGTTTGCCCACTGAAATTACTCAGGTTCATGGGGGACATTTGGACCACCACTTACCCAATGCTGATCTCATATGACATGTGTTCTCCTATGACATGGACAGGCGGGGGACACTACTACTTGTTGGGGACCTGCCTACGATTATTTCATGATTTCATTGCCTGTTCTTTCTCTCCTATGCTGCGTGATTGGTGGTCTGTGTACACTGTGCAGATGTTCTCCTGTGCTATTTCATGATTATTTTTCAAGTGGCCTCTTAGTCAAGGGATGGCAGGTCAGCACATGGAAACATCTGCTCTTACCATTTTTCTAAGCAAACAGCAGATGGCATTGCTGCTGTCCTTTTGATCTGGAGCAAAAATTCCCATGGCTGAGGTGTTGGTTTACACTGAAGCTGCCTGGCAAGGGACTGCCTGAGGGTTTGCACCCCCCAACAGTAGCACTGCTTACAGATGTTTTCTCTGCAACTCTCATTTTCAGTTTGTTTCTTCCTGTGACTCTACTTCTGCAGGGTGTCTTGAACTTTGATTCTTCCTCCTGTGCCTGTTCCTTGATTGTCTCACTGATATCGACCATAGTCCCCAGGTTTTCCCAGTTTGTCACCTATTGGGTTCTACTAGTGTTGCCAAAGAGGAGATAGTAGAACTTTCTGTCTGAGTTGCCTTTGGATTTGGACACTGGATATGTATGTGCCATGGACAAAATAATGTTATCTGGGAAGTAGATGAACTACCAAGCTTTTGCTAGGTGCTTCCTCAGCCAAACAAGACCATCTTAAAATTACATTTTTTAGCATTTGGGTTTGTAAAATTTAATGCACGTGTTATTTTAAGTTTGTCCTCACTGAACAACTATTATCTTTACAAACAGCACAGATTTACAAAAGGCATTTCTTTTTCAACTTCGTTTTCTAGATGGAGTGTTAGCATGTTAGAAGTAAAAAATAGCTTTCTTACATTTTTCCTTGATTTATGTTGGATTTTCAACGTATAGTTCATTGTAATGTAACATTTAATCATCTGTTTTACTTCCTCGTTCTCCAATATCTTTGTTAGATGTTTCTTCTTCAGTGTCATCAGTCAAGTTATTTATGTATGTCTTTATTTCTTCTGCCTGTTCTCATATAGCTTGTCAAGAGTTCCGGAAAGCTTCAATTTCCTCATTTGCAAAATGGAGATAATTAAAAGATTTTCCTTTTAGGATTATTGTGAGGATTAAATGAGATAATGCGTGCCTAGAAAGTGCTTTTAAAATGACAGTTGTCATCATCTTCACCCTCATCATTACTGCATCATTAGGTCAAAGAGTCATAGGACCCAGCTTGATCATTTTCTTGGTGAAATGTTCGACACTATTATTATCTCTTCTTTTTTACCACAGGGTCCCAGTTTGATTCCTTTTATTATCTACTTGGTTTCTTGTTTTATGTATTCTAGCTCTGCATTATTTTTTATATATATATAAATATATAATATATATATATTTATTTTTATATATATATATATTTATATATATATATATTTATCTATATATATATATATATATATAGAGAGAGAGAGAGAGAGAGAGAGAGAACTATACTCAGATACAGTTCTTGAACTTTTTCTTTGTTTCACTTGATATAAATATTATAGCTTTTGGATCAAAAATCTCCAGGCTTATACTTGTAACTTAAATGCAGTATAGTAATTACAACATTTAAAAATTTATTCTAATCTTTGCCTTTGGTTGTTAGCAGAAGAAAAAAATATAGCCATATTATTAAACCCTCACAGAGAAGTTGTTATAGATTGAAGCATGCTGTAGGGAATCCCATGCCTTTCTGTGTATTCCTAGTTTGCTCATTCTCTCGTCAGAGTTCCACTCCCTCTGATCTGCACAGACTATGATGATACAAAATGGCAGGCATGAGTGCACACTGGATTGCTTCTTGTGTATCATGTGGCCAAGCTACGGTAGCTCCATTCAATGTAAGTTTTATGCAGCTACTGTCTGTTTATATTCTTGCAAAATTGGACTTCAAGTGGCCCAATCTTTTAGAGTATGTAATTTTTTATAGCAAAGTATTTGGAGACTCAGGAAATATAAGCTTACAGAATATTCAGCAGCCGCCTGAAGTGATTAGAAAAAAAGAAATAATACATTTCCTCTGTTTTTTAGGACAAGTTCTCAAATGCAGAAGAGTTGTCAAAATGAAGGTCTGTACATGCCACTTTTTCAGAATTATATTAGCAAATAAAAAGGGAGGAGTAGAGGGAATATATAAGAGAAAGTGTGACTCATGTTTCTAACAAGAAAAGGCAGTCACTGACTTTGTGTGGAAACAATGCAGGAGCACGTCTGTTAACGTCCGAGTCATTCTAGAAGTTAGGATTACCAAGAGTCAGTAAAGTTTAAATACTGGTGATTAGTTTACGTAACACTGGAAAAACAAACCTCCTTCTATCTTTCAAACAAATATTTCTGGTGAGCCCATCCCAGTGTCCTTTTATTTCACTTCCACTTGACTCTTTTGGAGTTTGTCAAATCCTGTTATTAATATGTTGCTTTTCCCCCACCTCATGTGTAACCTTTGACACTAAAATGAACGGGGCTCTCTCAGAGTCTTACCCGTTCTCAGCTAACTTTAGCCCTGCATTAGACTTTGTCCTTGCAAATTTTGATTTAGAAAACCGATTTGCCATACTTCCTTCTCCTTCTGCCCCCAATTAGGCTCCCAGTTTTCATCCTTCAAATGAATTCTCTGTGTTCTTTCCTTTCCTCTTTCTGCTGTGAGCCTTCAGATTTTTCTCCATTTACTTTGTATTCTTTGATCTTTAAAACTTATTTTGCAATCCAATTGGATCCATTTAACCACGTTATAATTTATTGCACTTTGAGTTTAATTCTCCTAGTGAAAACCTTTTGTCTTATTCGTTATGTAATATTCTCTGAATCAGTAAATTGGTCAATTTTCAATTCTAGGAGATTGACCCAAAATTGGCCTTGACCTCTCTCCTGAACCCAGATCTGTCTTCCTTATTCCTTGTTGAACATCTGTACGTCAGTGTCCCTCCAGTGCGATATATTCATCATGTCACCATGTTTGGTAGAAACCACTTAGTCACCCTAGCCAGCAAACTTGGCATTTTCTTCACCTTATACTTCCTCCTCATGTTCCACATTCAACTGGTCACCACATCCTATTCAGTCAGCTTCCTGTTTCTCACATCGATTTGCTCAGTTCCACGATCACTTCATTGCACTCATACAGCCCCCCACCACTTTTTCCTCCTCCATCGTTCCCTACTTATAACTCATCTCACTGCCATTACCCACCTCCACCACATGTACCGCCCTCAGCTTCCCTACCCCTTGCCACTTCTAATCCATCTTATATCTGTCAGATTTTACTTCCTAAAATGTGGCTCTAATAGTTGTTTATTTCTGCACAAAATCTTTCAGTGTGTCTCTACTGCCTACTACCTCCCTCTCCAGTCATCACCTGCCAGGATACCTGTCATTCTTCAAGGTCTTCTCAAATACTACTTCTCCATAAAGCCACCCTTGATTCTGCTACATTGCCTCAAGCCAGCTGGCCAGTCTTCATTTTACTTGTTCCTCTTCCCTATTCTGTCAACCTTTACCTCCTCTAGTAGATTATTGTGTTTCTTCCTTTCTTTTTGGCTAGAATTTAAGATCTATGAAGGTGAGGACCATTGCCTTAATTATTCTTATATTCTCCATGGTGCTCAGAGAATGCCTTATATGTACTTGATAGATATGTCTACGGTGAGATATAAATACACACGCACATATATATATATATATATATATATATATATATATACACACACATATATATATATGTATGTGTATACATATGTATGTGTATATATGTATTTAAATATTAATCTCTAATATCTCCACTTATTTATTTTCTTTGTTTAAAGCACAATATTCACAGCCAGTGTTTCGTTACTTTCACAGTACTCCAAGACTCCCTTTCCCACCAGGACTTGTTCTTTGAGGAAGAAAGTGATAAAGAATCAAAAGCCTGTTGTTGTCACTTCTGGATTAATTAGGAAATGCCGAAGGAACCTGGAAAGTTCATTTCAGTTTGCCTTGCCAAGTGAGCTTACAAATTTACCTGAACTTTAATACTCTTGAAGAACTTCATTTGTTTATATATTTATCTTCTCTGCTAAGAAGTCTTTAAGTACCTATAGGCAGAGACTGATTGAATATATTCAATGTGTAATGTTGAATGTTCAAATGAATATATAAACATGGACTATAAATGCAAAGAAACTGGAAATTTTTAACATAATTCTTTTAAGATCTCTTTAAAGAGTAAAAGATTAGTAATATACCTAACATGTAGTAATTTATTACTTTTATTCTTAGTTCAGTTGTAAGATATCTGTATGAAAATATTAGGTTAAATCATATGAAATTGATGAGGCTTGAGCATTTTAACAAAAACAGCAATTTCACATGGTTAACTTACGTTGGAATGGAGTGGGATCAGTCCTGAATCTCTAGAACTTAGTGTTAGTGCTGAGGATCTGTGTGCATCTGGTTTTTTTCTTTACCCTAAACTTGTTTGTTATTTTTCTTTTGACTCAGCCTGTGGAGATAGAGTGCTAATTAGTAATGCTATTAGTTTTTCTTTACTGGTAATTATTGGCTTAATTCTCTGCTAGTTATTGGTTCATATTAGTTCATAATTAGTTGGGTTTATTAAACTAGTAATTAAAATATAAAATTAATTGAGTATTTCCTTTACTTTGAAGTTGGCCTAAAGGTATATACATGCCATGTCATGACCCTGACTCAGTAACTTTCATGCTTGTTGATGAATTATGCTCTTAGGCTCATCCATTCATTTATGATTTCATTGGCAAATGTTTCTTGAGCACCTACTCGGGCATGCTGTCTCAGACAACATAGGGTTCCTGACCTCAAGGAGAGATGGTATGAAAAATGCTTAGCTTATGATCTTTGCTTTATAGTCACTGTGGTAATCATTAGTATGATGATAGTCACAATCTCAACCAATAGCTATATTTAAAAATTTTCTCTTCATAGTACAAAAATCATTGATATATTAATTTTTTCCTTCTGAAATTTTCATGACTGAGGAGATTGAGATGGCTTCATTAAGTAAATGCTCAGCTTTCATATTAGTTTGTATCAGCTTTATCGGACTTTTGCTCAAGGTAATCAGAGACAATTGAATTCAAAAGCTTGCCCCTCTTTCTGCTGTTCCCCTGTTTTAAGGTTCTAAAACATCTGCGAATCATTTCATTGATGAGAGCATGGTTCAAAACCTGTACTACCAAAATCTTCCTGCTTGTGTCTGCCTTTATCACCTTCTTGAGATAGAAGAAATGAAGTATACAAATGAGTGTCTAGGGAACTTTTTGTGCCCTAATGCTTGGCTTAGTTGGCAGTAATAAAAACCAAGTGTGATTTCAGGCCCCTAAGTGTCAGGTAGATTCACTGTGGTCCAGCCCCTCTTCCAACAAAAATATTCCATTGCCCACAAGAGCAACCAGACTGTAAGATAAGATAGCAAGAGCTAAGCAAAACCTATCCCTAATTCTAGAAAAGCAGCTCAGCTCATAAGCTCTAGAGCAGAACACTGAAATTTCAATCTTGGGCATCAAAGGCCACATATTTGTTTCTTTCTTTGTTTAATTTGTGCTTGCTTTGTACATAAGAATCACATTTCCCAAAATTTAATTGGAATTGTTATGAAAATTATTCAGAAGAAGAAAATATGAATTTTTAGATATACTTTCTTAATTTCTATACCACTTTTTTCTGACACCATGCTTTGATTTTTATGTCTCTGCAACTTCATAATTTACAGGAAATCAAGCTTGAATGAACTCTAAATACTTCTGTTTATATTAGACTTATTAATTCTGTTTTATTGAGAAAACTTGACCCCTCACCTGCATGATCACGGGAGTGAGCTGTATTTTATAGTATTTTCTTTGATATATGTACAGTAAAATACCAGACCTTAAAATAAAATCCCTTGCTGAGCTTCTTCTCCCTGGGAAAGAATACACTTTATGGCCAGATGGAATGGCATCATGTCTCACTGTTGGGGTAGCACAGAAAAGACAACATCACTGAACACTTTTCGTTCTCATTCAGCAGAGGCTCCTTAGTTTTGTCAGGTGCTGTAACTTGGACCCAACACTGAGCTGCAGCTCAGGAGACAAAACAGTTGGAAAACTTGGGGAAAGGCTCTAAGGGTCAGTGAAATTTACTGTGGGCAGCTGCTGCTTCAAAGCCACTCTCTGTGCAGAAGCCTATTAAGAAGTAGTAGGTTACGTTCCTGCCGTTTCCCCCAGCATGATGGATGATGCTCTGAAAAGAGAAAAGACTTCCTGTTCCATGGAGGTGGCTTTCCTCTAGGCTGCCTTGCCTTGTTTCTCAGGCTCTCTCTGTTCCGTTTCTAACCATTGAATTCACTGCTCCACTACCTTTAATAATAACCTGGGTTTGTCAGAAATGACTGACTGTTACTCACCAGTGACTGCTTGTCAATCAGCAAGACCTCCCACTCTCAGACGAGGGGCTTAGATGTGCCGTTGGTGCAGGAGAGAAGGGCTGTGAGGGCAAACAATCAGGTTGCAAATAGACGAATAACAAGAAGTGGCTTTAGAGTTTGCTTGACCTTTTTTTGCCTTCAGCAACATTTTCACTTGACCTCATGTTAAGAAATGTTTCCTCCCTGGCCTTCTCTCAGGCCCTGGTACTCGCCGGGCTCACTCCTGCTACACAGCTTCTGTACATGCCGTTCCCTCGGCTCTGCATGCTCTTCCCTCCTTGCTTTGCCTTCTTTACTGTGACATCTTTCCATTTTCAGTTTATGGAGAAGCCCCCCGGCTTTCTTGCTTAGGCCAGAGCTCCTGACTCGAGGTGCTCATAAGACGATGCCCCTTCTTTTATATGCAAAGACTGTCCTCCCCACCCCAGCTGCAAGTTCCTCAAGAGCAGGGACAATGGCTGTCAGCTCCCATCATCGTCCACTCCCTTCAGTGCCCACTACTCAATGCATATTTGTTGCAGTTGGCATTTAATTTCTATGTCATTAGGAAAGCAGAAACTTATATCTTTTTCATAGACATTAATAAATACACAACATTCACATTATGTGGTACATTTTAAGAGCAAGGCCAAGTTTCTTGCGTAGTAACAGGCAAAGCAACCCTTCCTTTTGTTTGTGAGGAAAAGTTGTTCATAGTAAATGGACAAAATGTTCAGTATTTTCATATCAAATGAATATACCTATTTCAAGTAAAGTTCTCTCTTATTATTCACACTATCAAACAATGGCTACCAGGTGCTGGTGTTTGTTTAGGACAGTCCTTTGCTGTTGTGACTAACGTAGACAAGGTCTCTGCCCTACTGAGGCTTAAAGTCTAAACAGGGAACGTCAGGGAAAGACTAGAGAAGGAAGTGTTCACTTGTGGGAATGTGGGAGAGTCACAGATACAAAGGAGAGGAAGGTCTAATTCTCTTTCCTCCTAAAGGGTCTTATCTGTGGACTCATGAAGGATAAAACCGACTCTCAGTTAATGGTGATATATGTAGATCTACAATCTATAAATCTTGTGATTTCATTCTAAAATTAACCCAATATTCAAAAAGAGGAAATAACATGATTCCTTAGAAGATTTGGGGGTGGCAGCAGGTGCATTTTGTTGACCGTTGTGCTTAAATGCAGCTAAGGAGTTAAGTATTTAGGGAAATAAAAATTCACATGGAGGTTTCCCTTTGCTGGCTAATTTAGAGGTTTTTCATTCCCTGTGAAATCCCAGCAGAGGCTTATGAAGGTGATGTCAGGAAAGGAAAAACTCAAGGAATAAAGGTCTGGTCCCCACCAGTTCTCCAACCAGAATGGCTCTGTGTTGAAACCTTTGTTTTAGAATTTTAGCATCTCATTAGAAGAAAGAGTTCATGACTTGCTAACTTTTACTTAAACTGCAGAGCCCAAGATTTCTTGTGCAGGGAAGATGACAGTAGTTAGTCAATTTGAATGTTGGAGGAACAGACTGTTAGTGAGCTGGGAGGTATGAGTATAGTGTGTAGACAAGGAGAGAAGCAGTAACATTTCATACAAGAAAAGTAAGGAATTGATAAGATCTTGACACTGATCCACTGGTCCTTTGAGACATTAGGTCAGACTGTGCTGAATCTACTCCAGGACACACAAGGACTCTTCTTTGAGGTAACTGAGTTGAGCAGAACAAAAAGACTGAAACAATTCCTTTGGTCAACTGAGGAATTTTCTCTAGTTTGCATTCGCATTGCTTGGAGGTCCATTCTCTATGGTGAAAACAGTGGGGAGTGTTAGAATGTCTGTGAGGTCATGTATCATTTGTTGATGCCTCACTCTTTTGGACACTGTCTTGAAATGTTTTCTGAGGTAGTAAATGAGGCAGAAGAACAGGAGGAGAGAAGCCAACTTGAAATGGAGATTCAGCTGTCCCTCATGACCGTGATATCTCCAAGCTACCCACTCTCTCACATTCTGTGTAGTTCTTATCCCAAACCAAAGGTATATTTACAAATTGTTGTCAGATGGTTAGGGCTTTCTTATAGACTGTGATTTGTTTTTATTTTTGAATATCATGTTAAACAGAAATATAATATTTTCACAAGAATGTGAAAATTATTTGTCATAATTTAACAAGAATCTATCAGAATGAGAGAGCAGGAAATAAACCCAGAAAGAAGTTTCTGGTGTATACTCTAAGAAATATTATACTTGCTCCAGAATAGTCTACTTTTATTTCAGCTAGGAATAAATAGGAATGCTCTAGTTCTTATTTGGAAAGTATTTCTATATATAATTTATATGTATCTATATACCAAAACCAAAATGAAATTATGTAAATATTGAGATGTTAGAGATTATAAAGTTCTCCGTAAATATCATTATCTCGTGGGATCCTTGTCCTTTGTTAAAAATTAAGAAATTTAAATGTCTATCGACTATTCTTAAAAATAATAAAATTCTGAATCTAAACTATCAAAAAATTGTAACTGAGATTCACTGAATCTAAACTATCAAAAAATTGTAACCGAGATTCACTGGTTGGGAAGAGAATTACTTTAAAAAGAGGATAACCTAAGATTGTAAATTTAGCAGTGTGGAAAAGATGGACAATAACATAGAATTGTGAGTTTATTTTACATGGGAAGTCACGGTGATTGTGATATAAAATACCATGTTCTTTGACTAAAACATAACTCTATTCCATAGGTCAAGATGAAAAGGGAGCATTTTCAGTTTACCTTCAATTTGATCAATTCTGGGGGTTCCAAAAGGGAAAACAAAGCTAGCAAGTATTTGCAAAAAAGAATCAAATTAGCACAACAGCTAGCTAATTGATCCATATCCCTTGAAAGTAACCACAAACATTTAAAACTGAACATGGAGTAGATAATTGCAAGACAGAGTCAAAGTTCAACCTGGCCATTCCTTGAAATAACTTTAGAAAAAAGCCTTATCTCAATTTATAGAAACATCCACATAGCTAAAAAAAAGAGGAAAAAAAAATCTCAACTAATAAAAAAAATCAGAACTAAAGCAATGAAACAGATATAAGGAAATCATTACTCTCCCCATCGCAAGCATATTTGTAACTCTAGTATAATAAAGCCAAACAGATATGCCAATGTTGAATAGTTTATCTTCTTGAAATGCATAACTGAATCATAGTTCTGGGTGAGGACATGGAGTGGGATTATGTGATTATACTGCAGGCCCCGATTCTACTTATATTTATATTCACTTTTGCTTAATACTTAAGCGTATTGTTTGAGTGTTGACAAGGTACCAGTAATATTACTTTTTCTTTTAACTGTACCTCTCACGAGAGGATCTTTAAGAGCTTTACTCACATTAATGTGTTATTCCCAGGATTATTCTTCCTGTTTTATAACTGAGGAAACTGCTTCCCATGGATATAAGTAACTCGTTCAAAGACTGCAAACCGAGTCTCTAATGTGGCTACAAAGTTGCTCTCGAACAGGGCTTGACTGTTCCACCCTCGAGGTTAACACTTGAAGAAGACATTCTGCGATGGCTCTCACCCAGAGAATGGTCCTGTGGACCCCATTTCATTAAGAATTTGTGGACATACATGAGGGATCCATCTTGTAGAGTCCATACAGAAAGGCTTTGCTGAGCAAATGAAGTAATGTATAGAGAGAGAGAAGTGGTTCACTTGTTGCATCGAAAGGTTGCCAAGCATTTCATCTGCATGGGCTTACATTCCACAGGCTGACTATAAACAAGCTATTGATTCACAGATTAGGATGTATATACTCACAAATATTTTATTGGTGTTTGGTTTGAGTCCATGATAATTAGTATTTATGAGAAAGTAATAAAACTATTCCTTTAAAAATATATTTACCCATTTTGGTTTTTCATGGGTTTAGACTAGAAAATTATATTTGTGCATAAGAAGTCTTATAAATGAAAGCACCAAATACTCTTTGTAAATATAGCAAAACTGCAATGTCAGAAAGACTTTTCAAGGGAGAGATAGAGAAGCATGCTGTGGAATTGTGAATGCAGCAGACCTAGTAGACGGGGAAAGCCATTCTTCACTAAGCATTTTGAATGTCTCTTCACTTCAGTTAGCAACTTTCTTCACAGATAAAAGACAGTGATATTCTATCTAGGGTCTCTTTGTGTTGTGCCATGGAATGAGGGGTCACTGGGTGCCTGGCACGCTTTGTGCAGGCTTGCGAAGTCAGAATGAGCCTGGCCCGGCTTGGAAGAAGAGAAGAGGTGCTTCTCTGCATGAACATTTGACAGCTCATTTTGCAGGCAGGATTAAAGGTTGTAGCTGCCCCATTTTTCACCATCGAAGAGTCAAATATGCCTTCTATCAAGAGGGTACAGGATACCAGGTAGGATGGCCTGTATGGCCAAGCACGTTGATTCAACTACTTTGATCAAGACCCATGCGTGGTCTTGTATCTCTCTGTGCTGAATGCAGATAGAGCTATTATGGTCCCTGCATGAATAATTATTTTAAAATATAAAATTTCTCATTAATCTATCAGCCATAAATACCTTCTTTGCTAATATACTGTTCAGAACCACCATAATCTGAGGTGGGCTATAGTATATCCTCTGTTCACATGATCTAAGCAACATTTCTGTATGACTTTGGGGAATAAAACAGGAAAAGGGGGGAATTTTAAAATAGAATAAACTTAATGGCTTTTTACTTATCGTTTCTTTAACTACTTTACTATACTAATGCGGGGGGTGCGGATAAGTACTAACCTTTGGTGGAAAGGGGGCCCTATATATAACCAAAAGAAAGTACAAAATATTTCTGGAACATTTTAACTTTCTTTCAACCTCTTAAATGACTCAAAAATATAGAATGATAAAATAAAAACTCAAAGGCTGCCAACTAAGGTCTCACAGTAACTTTTCTGCCAAAAACTAAAATTACTGCTATTCATATTAATAGTTCTATCCCATTTCCCCCAAGAAATTCTGGCTTAGTCAAAATAACATATTGGCCATCTCCACCTCAAATTTTAGAATCAAGGAAAGCGGTAAAATGATAAATTCTTAAAAGTGAATTTCATTGCGTTTGGTCGGTCTAAACCTTAAAAGAGACTTATCCTTAGAGTCAAGAAGGGTTGGAAGGTTAAACGGCATTTTATTATCTTTAATCAAACTGGGGAATAATTTTTAGGTTCCTTTCTGGATAAAACATACATTAATACTACCTTTTCCGGTTATTTTCCAGATATTTTAGCTATAGATTTATATTTGATACTATTTGATTGTATTTTAAAAACATTATGCTAAAGAATAGCGTGGCAGACAGAAACAAGGATATTGACATGAATAAACAATCTATATGTGAGAAAAATAACTTTGGTAGCAGGCTTGAGAAAAGATTAGTGGTAGGAGAGAATGGAGGCAGCGAGGTACCTTCAAAGCTATTGCAATCGTCCTGACAAAAGATAAGGAGATCTCAGGCCAAGACTGTGCAGATGGGGTCAAAATACTTCCAAGAAGTGACATTGCTCATAAGCTAGCCTACAGCTTTAATTCCCTTTGTATCATTTTTATGGAAAATGTTATTTCTATGCTTCTGTGGAATATTTGTTTTAAGACATAGAGGAAGGAGGAGACATAGAGGAAGGAGGGAACACATCTGCTTTGGAGATAGTTCTCACAACTGCCTCGGCATCTAGTGGATTCAAAGAGTTTATAGTTGGGGGTCAGGGAATACTTCTTATTTCCTCAACACTAGGGAAGGAGTGTGCCTCTCCACTTCTTGTATAATATTCATGTGCAAAGGGTGTTATTGAGGCACTGTTTCATCACTCTGGAAGAGCCTGTATTTCCCTTGCTCTTCCCCTACAAAGACTATAGCTTTGGGTGTCAACTAGAGAGTCCAGATGCCATCTACTCCATGTCAGCGAGGGAACATGGATGGCAGGAAGGGGAATGGCCCAGAACTTGTGAGACAAGACTGAGGCTAAGGTCAGTAAAGGGGTCAGCACCAAGCCTGGAGCTAAAGTGAGCCTCATAGGACCATGCCGTCTTAGAAGATCTTGCAGGCCTTATATAGTAGTGGCCATTTCCTCAACAAAGCCTTAGAGCAGCGTGTTTCAAAGTGTGGCCCTTGGACATCTTTCATCTGAAACACCTGTGGAAGGCTTGCTAAAGCAATACATTCCCAGGTCTTACCCCAGACCTTTAGAGTCAGACTCTCTGGAAGTGGAATTTTATGTGCTCACTCAGATAATTCTGCACACGAGAGTTGGAGAACCATTGTCTTAAACCTCCTTACCTTAACAGATCGTGGTTAGTTTAAAAACTGATCCAGTGATGGCAGTGTTATTGCTATCAGAATTTCACACGAACAGTTAGGCTCTTGTGTTCTGTACTGTGTCAACCTTCCCTTTTCTGATTATTGGCACAAAGTGAGAGTTACATATCATGAGAGTGGCTCCATGCTCAGGGTGGCTTGGGGAGTGGAATCACCAGGGCTGTTTAGATAGGTGTTCCCATGGATTTTCTTGCTTATTTTGGCTGTAACTGTGTTTGGTGCTGCTGAGCAGGGCTGTGCATATAACTGAAGCCCACAGCTTTACATTTCTCACTCTAGAAAGATTTGCTGTAAAGATACCGGCCAGAAAAGAAACCAGAGAATAATGGTGTGACCATCTTCACAAAGAGTGAGTCAGAGAAGGTTGAGAAGGAAAGGACTGAGGTGGCAGTTGAGGCAAGGAGGATAAAATGCTAAAGAAAAGAGACAAAGGGCAAAAGCATGACATCAGCACAGAATCTGCATTATAAAATAGGAAATTATGAAAAAAGTATTCTTGAGAAATAGAAATAATTATTATACTATTATGATTTGAAGAACATAGGTGTTTATCTGGTGTTATCTCTGTCTCTCTTCTTCTTTCTCTACTCATCACTAGTCCCAGGGAGATCTAGTTCTATTTTATGAAAACAGATTTTCTTAATCCTGGCTTGTTCTCATTGTTATCCTAGAAATTCCAGATAGCTTTCTCAGTCACAAATACATTTCTGTGTGGTTAAGTGGTCAAACTACTGAAATAAAAAAAAAAAAAAAGTGTAATTGGCAATAGGATTCGCAAGACTAAAAATAGAGATGACATAAATTGGCCATTGAAAATGGATTATGATTATATAAACACCTGGCCATATTTTGGATTAAATAATTAGATCCCATTTCCCCTTCTAAATTTAAAACAACAACAACAACAACAAAAAATAAAACAAAACAAAACAAAACAAAAAAAACAAAGTACACTCATGCACCTGTGTACCTTAGGCTTTTGTGTGTTTCACACCTACCTCATCTCATTTGATGCTGAGAACAGTCCTGTGGAGAAGCAGGGAGTGAACTCTTATCCTAATTGGACAGATGGGTAACCTAAGAGCCAGAAACCTTAAGTGACTTGTTGGATATTTTATGATCAGCAAGTGGCAGAAGGCACCCCTCGCCCATTTCTTCTGGCTCCAAGTTCAACCTTTCTCCAATACACTGTCTTTTCTCTTGTCTTAATATTCAAGAGAACATAGACATTTAAATTGCTTTTTAGTCACTGATTATATTATTACTAAATATTTAGTGGAACATTCATTATGTGTTGGTCTGTTTATTGGGACCAAACAGAGGAACTGCGGTCTAACTTGTGGAATCTAGATTTGGGAAATACATACAAAGATCTGAAGGTGAAAATGAGCAAAAATTAAGTTGCCCTTTTTTTTCATTTTTTCCCCATAGATGTCTCAGAGCAATTGGTGGCATGTGCCCTTCCTTCTCCGTCTCTTTGGCTTTGCGGACACTCTGCCCTTAGTAAGGGTCCTTGGGCCCTTGGAAATGGGCAAAGACTGGGCCTGTGCAGATTCAGAGCCCTTATTTCCCAGGCTGTTAAAGCAAGTGAAGCATTACCTCCTTTACTTGCAGCCAGTAGAGGATTATAGAGGATTAGAATATTTAAAGGCATTTCTTGGGGTTTGTTTTTAGAAAATGTGAAGAGGAGAATGTCTTGATTAGAGTGAGTAGAACCGGATACAAAGAGCTTGGAATCTAGCAGTCAAACCAATCCCCTCTACCTGCCTTCACTCCATCATAGGATTCCGGCTGGAAGGGAGGAAGGAAGGAGAGCGGGGTTATTAGGTGGAGGATGGAGTGAGTCGGCTGCCCTCAGTCAGTGTACCATGGAGAAGATACCCACTGAAAGCAAAAATGGGCCTTGAGTTCGTGCCACACACTCTAGACTCCTTCAAAATACATTTTCAACTGATAGTGAAAGCAACCACAAGAAGTACATGGCAGTGATGTCTTCACTCCAAGTTTTGAATGGCAGAATCATTTATTTACTAAGCAACTAAAAGGCTGAAAGTTTATGAAGTCAATATGATTTAGTCTAGCAAGATAGTTTCAACAAACAGGCCTGAAGAAGTGTGTTAATTTATCGAGAAGCTGGTTACAGAAGACAGTGTTGAAGCCTGGTCTTATTTCTGGAGGCTTTTTCATGTGGTTTGGCTCTTTCCACTCTGTTTTGATTTATCTGTATGGCAGCCTCGTGTAAGCTCTAGAAAACCAAGTGGCCTCACTCAATGTCCTCCTCCTTCTGGCTTTTCTTTTGTGTGTGTGTGTGTGTGTGTGTGTGTGTGTGTGTGTGTGTCTATACACGTGCAGTGTGTGAACCTGACAGAGTTATGTGGGAGGAGATTGTCAGTCTCCCATATCTGGGTAAGGCCTCAACACCTGGTGACAAGGCTAGTTTCCACAAGGCATAGTTAATAACTCTTAATATCTCTGATGTCAGGAAGCTTGCCTCTGAACTAGTGCTTGGTATTCATTGTGTAAAGGAACATAATGAAGCACATACTTGCAGGAGGACTTCAAAGGAGTTTAAGATTCCTAAAAGGACTCTTAAATAGTTCCTTAATTATGAAACTTTGTTCAGACTCACTTTTTATTATGTAAAAAAAATGTGTATGACCATTGCATAAGGCAAAATATAAAACTGAACGTGGCTGGAACTATAGTTATCTGCATTTCTGAGGATGTATTGTCTGTCTTAGCCAGGAGGGCCCAGGGAGCTGGGCATGGTTACTTTCTTATAGCACACACAGACAGATAGGCATTATGGGATGAGGAAGATAGTCATAGGCATTATGGCAGTTTGGCTATCTGTGGGAAACATACCTGGAGTGGCCTAGTTGAATTATCCTCAGTAGCTGTTTATGTGTATGATAAAGGCCAAATGAATGGATAAGAAAAAAAATAAGACTTAAAAAAGTAATTTCAAAGACCAAGACCTCCTTCCATTATTCTCTGCTGACATGTAACCCAGTCATGTCCTATGTTATATATGTTAAAGTTATTCGACACTATATTTAATCACCTCCAATGGAAAGATTAGGCTTTTGCCTAGAGTTATCGAGGAGAGAAAGATATATGAATGTGTGTGTGTGTGTGTGTGTGTGTGTGTATACACACATATGTATATATTTGAACATAAGCAAAATTCTGTATAAATGAATATCATTATAAGAACAAGGTCTATATAATAAAATCATTTTTTTATGAAGTGGCCTGAAGCCTATGCTAATGCTAATTGTTAAGAAAGACATAATTATGTTAAAAAGAAACTATTTAGCAGGCACTTTTTTTCTCATCAGAAATATGGCTGTTTCAATGTGATATTTATACTGGCAAATGCATTAGAAATCCTAATCAAAGTTAAGTTTTGTGCAGGCAATGTGATTGGTTTCTCAAATTCGAGAGTTTTATATTATTTTAGTTGTGATTGATGCCTTTTGGCTGTTGGTGCTTGTCAGGGAAGGGGGCTAACAGGTCATAGAATTGACTGTAGAGCAAGAAGGGTCTATAGAGCTTACCTGTGTTATCCCCACCCCCACCCCAAACAACTTATGTTGTAGATGAAGAAATTAAAATCCAGAGAGGTAGATTTCCTTATCCAAGTTCAGTAGCATGTTAGTGAGTGAACAAGACGAAAACTCAGGGTTCCAGCCTCAGTCAGCCTGCTTCCCCTCCGGCATCAGCTGTGAACACAGACGTCCTGATGAACCCTGAGGAAGGCCCCTCTTGCTCGCTGTAGGGCCTCTGCCAGTTGCAGTGCCCCTTCTGTGAGGGCATCTTTCCCAGAAGCAGCACCTCACCTAGAAATGAGGGGGAAGCAGGAAGTAAGAGGGGAAAGGATGGGAGGGGGATGATGATCTTGGAAGAGTGTCCCCCGGTTATGAGATGGATTTGTGACTCACAAAGTCTCTCTGATGGCCACTTCAAAGACAAGGGCCAAAATGCTTTGAGCAGCAGACAGCATCATTTGGATATGCATTCAGCCTTTCAGAGTGGTGCCTTTTAAAATCAATACGAATTTTATTGCATGTATGTATCATATCTTCTTTATTCAGTCGTCTCTCAAAGGTGCTAAGTGAAATAAGTCAGACAGAAAAACTTGAGAACCATATGATTTTGCTCATATGTGAGATGTAAAACTGAAAGCAACAAACAGATGGGACAAACAGACTCATGGACGTGGACAGTGGATTAGTGGTTACCAGCAGGGAGTTGGGGAGGGGGAGGTAGATACAGGTAATGGAAGTCAAATAATTGGTGACGGAAGGAAATTTAACTTTGAGTGGTGAACACACAATGCAATATACATATGATATATTATTGAATTGTACAATCGAAACCTATTTGATTCGATTAACCAATGTCACCCCAATAATTTTAATAAAAAAGTAAAAGAAAATTTTTAAAAATGCAAATTTTGATAAAAAAACTCTGATTTCATTTCTGTTTGTATGAATACAAAAACATGAACTTGGTAATATCTAAGAATTTTGGCCTTTTTTTGCATTATTTATATATACTGCTTATGTTACCATGGCCAAGCCACATGACATAATATATAAATGAAGGTATCTATTTTTGTCACTCTGAAAAATAATTGTTAGATGACAAGTCATTTAGCATAAAAATCTCATATAATCAAATTTCAAGGGTTTTTTCTTTTAGCTTCAATGGATATCTCTGTGATTAGTGAGTTACTTCTGCTGAGACCCTTAGGGAACTCATAAATATTGATAAAAATGGTTTGAGTTTCCACATATCTAAAAACTAGCATAATTCTTCTTCAGCTACATAAGGTAGATATGTGATAAATATTCTATTTGTTGAAAGAATAAATGAGTGAATGAATGAGTGAATGAGTGAATAAAGGAATGCTTGGGAGCTAAAACTGGCTGACAAAATTAACAGAGATTGGCTACTTTAAAAAAAAATTGGCAACATTAACCTGATGTTATTTGGTAGACACAGTAAGGTATCGTATGCATTACTAACCTCATTAAGTTCTAAATAAAACTGTACACTTTACACCATTTCTACAAGAGGTTTTATTAGATTTCCTTAACTGGTGTCATATTTTTTTGGCCAAGGCATTTTTAACCAGCTTCACATAAATAAAGTTCTATTTTGTCACCATGTCATAGTAAAATAAACTGCTTGTACTATGCATCCCTGCCAAAGCCAGAGCAGACGGAGAAAGGATATAAATGTGTCAGTATCCAGGGAGAGAAAACACATAAATGCACATGGCGACTCTCTTAACTCCGAGGCTCAGCATGATGCTAATTCATCTGGGTGACATTCAGAAAGCTACTCCCAACATAAATAATATGTATATGGTGGGGGGTATCTCTGACAGACACAAAGTTGAAAAAAATGGCCTGAAAGAATGCACATCAGATTTTACAGGTGTTCGGAACATTAATGTACAGTGATGGATGACCTTTTTGCTGAAGGTTGACATAATGTTGAATGGAATGTTTTGTTTATATTTGGTACCAAGTTTATTGACCAGCACCAAAGGGTAGGACCAAGCTGGGATTTGAACAGTCTCTACTTTTTTTCTTTTTGTGGAAACTGTTTTCTATGTCCCACCCCCTCACAGGCAACAGTTTTTAAGTCGTTTCACAGATATTACTCCACAAGATGGATTACTCTCTTAAAAAAAAAACTCAAGCCTAAGCATTCATTACCAGAGGTGCAATTGTTGATGGGTAAATATGAAAAATTAAGCATAGAAGGTTTTTACCACATTTATCTTACATCTTTAATCTTGATTTGTCATCTCTGTGTCTACAGTAAAAATTCTCATGATTAATGATGAGTCGCTACTACGAGTGCCTGTAGATAAAAATCACAAAACCCAGAAATATAAGAGACCAACAAGTGAACCATCTGAATGGCAGCATAGACTTTTCTCCACAGTGGCCTTTCCCATGTGGATGGAAATAGTTGTGAAAAATATGAAAAACTTTTAGTATCAAATAAAGTGATAATCTTCTTTCATCACTAAGTAGGAAATTATTGCTATACAAAAGTAATCCCTTTGGGAAAATTTTCCAAGTACTTAGCATAAATTATTTCTTTAAACTCTCAGCCATTAGTACCTAGTTATTATAACCTCTTGAGCAATGCTGTACATTCTTCTTTCTCGATGATTACACCTTTCAAGTTAATTTTACTGTTTCCATCTTCAGTCACTTTTAGTTTGTTTGCTCAGTTCATTCTTTTATTTTTTCATTCAGTAGGCCTTTTTTGAATGCCTACTGTGTGACAAGTTTTGAGGAAGACATAAAGATGCATTAGACAAGGAACTTTCAAATAACTTAAAAAGTAGTAGAGTAGCTAAAACAAGTGCAAAAATGCCCCAAATATAAGGTAGAATGTGATCCACGTCCTTAGAAAGCTACAGATAGAGTTGAGGGGTGCAGCTGCAGAAATGATCATTAGTTCTTACTGGAGGGCTCTGGAAAGACTTCCTAGAAGTGGCACTATTTCAGGTGGGACTTAGAGGATCCCTAGAATTAACACCTACAGAGAACAGGATGAAGTAGAGGAAAGTGATTGCAGGCACAAGGGAAATGAAGATAGGCACATGGGAAGGGAGGAGAAGTGAACGAATCAGAAAATAATAGAAACATTAGTTGGGGCCGTATCAGCAAGGACCTTGAGAGGCCAAGCCAAAGATTTTAGGCTTTCTTCCATAGTCAGTAGGGATGAATCGAAAGTCTTTAATAGAAACTGGCTTGATCAGAACTGTGCTACGGAAGAGCTGTCTAGGATGGGGTGGTGGATAAAGAGACCAGACGTGAAGAAGCCAGTTGAGAGGCCTTTATGGAAGGGAGAGAATTCCTGTAAAAGAATATGGGCAGAGGGTGGGAGTGGGGTGGAGTAGGAGGCAGTGCAGTAGAAACATGAGGCAGAGGTCACATCAGAGGATCATTTTTTGCTGGGAATGATGCCTTAAGATTGATCTTCAGATTTCAGCTGAGTGACTGGAAGTATCAGTAAAATGGAAGCCAGCTCAGAAGGGATGAAATGACACGTTTGGTTCTGGACACCAGTATAATCTGGTTCCACAGAATTATGTTGTATATACCTTTGAATCTTCAATTTTTAACAGTGTGTGGATGCTGAATAAAGTCAGAATGTTATTTAACAAATATATTGCCCCATGTAAAAATGTCCAGTAGGCAGTTGGAAAATCAAGCAATTCATAATTTATTTTCTCTCTTTACAGTGTCTGATATATAGTTACACTTAAGCATGTATTAAATACCTAATAAGTTTTATTTCTCAACCAAAAGAGTAGTTAAAATGCATGAATGGTAAATCAGTATTTTTGAATAAATTTATTATTGTGATAATTTCCAAAGTGATAGATTTATACCCTCTCTTCCCAGTTAACATGGAACACAATATATGAAATATATAGTCTTATGCTGAAGAAATTTTTAAGATGAAAAACTGTCAGAAATAGTTTCTGCTAGTAAAGATTGTTAACTTTCAGCCATTTGTTTGCAATATGAAGTAAAGAAAATTACCTAAAAGTTTTTATCTCTGTTAGTTTCACTATCTATTCAATATTAATTTTAGTAGACAGAGGTTCTAATTTTTCAGTTTGAAACTAACCACTTATAAACTTTTATATGTTGTTTTGTTCTGTTTTGACTTTTCCTTGGTATTCCATATTCCTGACTTTATGTATGCTTTAAGATTTGTGACTTGGTTTTATCAGCTATGTATGCCATATTGATGTTATAGACAACGTGAATCTTATGTGTTATTAAACAGCGATATTAATATTATATTTGTAATTTAGCAACCTGCCATTTACACAAAGTAGTCCAAAAGTATCCTGCTGTATTTATATGAAATTCAAAAGTTGATGATTAAGAAACATATTAAAGTTCAGGCACATTGCTGATTAGTAATAGCTTATAGTATGTCTTGTTATCATTAACCAAATATTTTCTGACATTCAACCCTTGATAAGCAAAAGCAGTGTTTAGACATGGACCATAATACAGGCAATTGATACTTCAAAACTAAATAGGTAGAGGTAGAGATAGAATAGCGAAATGATAAAAATCAAATTCCATAACACCGCTGAAGGTTCCAGAGAACACCGGGCAGCCACAGCTTGATGATAGATGAGTAACCAGATCTAAACGTTCTGTAAATACCCGGTCATTTGAGAGAAGTCTTCTTGAATATCCTGTTCTTCATACCTGAAACATGACAGCTTGGAGACTGAGACCAAACTATAGAAGGTGTAGTCTTTTTGCCCAGAAGATGTGTAAATATAAGAATCTTTAAGAACATCAAATATTAGACAACCACCCCCTCCCAAAATAGATGCTCTGTTTCCTGCTTTAATATCTGTACTTCCAAGAACTGAAAGGATGAAGACAATCTTTCATTCTATTGTGATCCCTTTTTTTATTATTATTAATGTTTACCATGTATTCATTGTACTTAAAGCAAAACTACTTGAAGCATGGGCAAAAATGAAGTCATTGCAGGATTCCCCTCCCTGGGGTATACATAATCAATTAATCATTCTGGTGTATAACCAGAATGTAGAGTCTTAGCTGGTGAAATCTCTGGATAACCCAAAAACCTGTAATCAGAAGCTCTGGATTGATTCTGTGTTTGTGTGCCGAACTGAGCTATATTTCCATAAAAGGAGATCAAGATTGATCTCTCAGTTATGTATTTCCTGGGCAGAACATATCGGGATCCCTCAGCCATCTATTTCTATAGTGGGGAAAAACAGGCTAACCCATGGAATTGAGTAAGTGCATTTTGTGTACCTGGGTTTCATTCATTTGTTTATTCCACTACTGATTTATTCTCATTCATTCATTCATTCATAAAAAAGATAGACAGAATTTCCTATCTTAGGCACTGAAGTCAAAAGATGAATAAGATGATCCTTATCATTGTCTAGTGGGACACACACAAATAAACAATTTTATGATACAACGTGATTACTTATACAATAGAAATAATATGAGCAAAACGTTAAGAGAAATAGAGTGAATAAGAAAATACTCTGGTGGGGTAGGATTAAGAAGAGGCTTTATAGTGTAAATCAGTGATTTCCAAGTGTTGTTCCCTAAAACCATGCCTATTCATAATGGAGTCTTCACTCGTTTGTGTGAAATAAGGAAAATAAAGAATACATCTTCATAAAATAAATTTTAATCAATTCAAAGAACTGCCATTTTAAAGATTCAGTCCTTTCTATTTCTGTGCAATTAAAAATTTCTTTAATGAAATAATGGTGAGAGTAAGTAATGGTAATTAAATTTTTTTTCTTGCTTAGTAAAATAAAAAGTTGGCAGCTCTATATTACTCCCTGTGATTAAAAAAATTTTACTGGTCTATGATAGTTCAGAAAACACCTGAGGTGGGCTTTTGCTTAGGTTTACCTGTTTTCCCAACCTTTACAACAGTTAGAAACTAGTAAATCCTGGCAGCTTATTTTTTTCAAAAGGTAAGATTATCTGAAAATATAATTAGCTTTAAAGTATCTTCACCTCACAGACAATTCTTAGGCAGAGTCATCATCGAATAAGCTTTTGGCAAACGTTCCTTTTCTTGTCTTCTTTGTGAACTCATGGTGGTCAGCCATGCTTTACCACAAAAATGACCCTGTATCAATATCAGACAGAAGAATTTGCAGTATGGACTAATGTCTACTTCAGTGAGACATATTTCTGTAATATGTGGATTTGTTTGTGATTCCATCATAATTCTAAAAAACTCCAATTCATCTGCCTCGTTGATAAAGAATCACTGAACTAGATGAGGTTTATTAACATCTACCACTCATCTGAAAAACCAGTCAGTTTTCTTCACTGTAATCCACGCCCGTGACAGAACTCTGGAGTCGTAACCAGATTGTTACGGGTCTCACACCCAGGGCCCTGGTGCGTACAGGTGGAGAATGTCCAAACAGAAGGGCCAAGCTCCACAGCCCCACTTCCTCTGGGTCTTGGGCATGTCCAGTACAGAACAGGGATTAAAAGCAATAAATATGTCCTGAATGGGATAATTTTACTCTGCATAGTGTCATAAAATTAAATTTAATCAATTCATAAATTGCCAATTCTTACCTAATTACAAGGCAGAGTATTTGAAAACAATATTTAATTGTTAAAATTAATAAAACATTTAATTGTTCTTATACAAGCACACACATAGTTTATTTTTACAAATATCAGACTTATTCCTTCCAAGAGACTGGCTTTGAACTATTTCTAGACAAAAAATAGTAGCAAGCAATTGGCATCGTTTTGCTTTCTCTTGCTGTTCAAATAAAAACCACAGCTCAACTGGATAGTTTTGCAACGGCTAAAATTTAAGTAGAATGAGCCTATTTTCTTAGTGTATCATGATATGCCTAAAATTTAGAATTGCAGAGTATAAGAGGGAATGAAGTTTTAAAGAGAGCTTCACATTTAATTCAAGAAATAATTTTTTAATGCAATCACAGCACTTTGGGATATTTTAGAAATCAAATAAACGTTTCCTTTTGCTTTGAGTTCGAGGAAACTGAGATGTGGAGAAGGTAAGTAACTTTTTTCAAGAAGGAATACCCGGATCTAGACTGTATCACCTCAATAGCAACTGAATTGTTTTATATTATTACATTTTAATTGTTTATCAATGTTTTTGCAAAACAATTATTTGTTTTAAAAAAACCTGTTTCTTGCACAAATATTTAGACAAAACAAATGACTCTGTTTAATAAACAGATCTGTGAATAAGGAGAGCCCTATTTATTTTATTTGCTCCAGTGACGTGGTCCGAGTAATAGAGAAGATCTCCACATTGGTTAGTGGGGAGTTTGGCTTTTGAGATGTGGAGAGTTGAAATGATTCAGAGACAGTGCTGTGCAATAGTAGTGAAATAATATTATTAATCAGCAGTCCCAAAATTCCTTGTTATATTATTTTTGAACATCCTCACTCTATTTTGTTATTATCTTGCTTAAACCCTAATCCTGAGCACAATTACTGATTGCTTACAAATAAGCTATTTATCTTGGTAATAATTAGCCGTTTTCTTGTTTTGTAATGGCAGGAGAGAAGTTAAATTATTGCTTTTTGTGTAATTTTATAGGAAGGAAGGATAGTTCATGGTGTGTGGCTTAGTCACCAAAAGACTGTCTCTGAGACAGATAGAGATGGCTGTCTCTGTAGGCTGTGGGAGATGGGGTTGGTTGACTTTAGATTGCCTTTTTTTCCCTTCTGGAGATCAAGGGCAGAAAGTGCTCACAGTGGAGTTACAGCAGCCACAGCTGAGGAAATCTTGGAGTTAAGATATGGTGTCTTGCATTTGGCCTCCTGGATGCTGCTGTAGCAAGGGAGCATGGAGTGCCTGCTTGGGATCTCCTTCCACACTCTATGACAAGGGTGAAGGACTCAGGCTTTGATTCCTGCCATTCCAGGTGTTCCTAGAAAATGAGAGAGAAGCAAGAAGTCCGATTGGCCTATTTCTTCAAGTAAATATTTACAAAACAAATAATTTGATTATCCCTTGCATGAGAATGTTAAGTTGGAAGTTAAGCTGTGGGGCAAGTTGTTGCTGATCCTAAGTCAAGTAACTGATTAGTGTAACATCAGAAAGTTACTGTTCCCCACATGGCCTTGAACTGGAATGCAAACTCCTAGGCCAAGGACTGTGTGTGTTTGTTCACCTAAAACTTGAGAGGAGCTATGTATTAGTCTCCTAGAGCAGCAATAGCAAACTACCACAGACTGGGTGGCTTAAATAGAAACTTATTTTCTGCAGTTCTAGAGGCCAGAAGTCCAAGATCAAGGAGCCAGCAGAGTTGGTTTCTGGTGAGATCTCTCTTCCTGGCTTGCAGACAGCTGCCTTCTCGCTATGTCCTCACAAGGCCTTTGGAAAGTTAGTGAGATCTCTGGTGTCTCTTCTTCTTATAAAGACATAGTACTATCAGATTAGGGCCCCACCTTATGATTTCCTTTAACCTTAACTATCTCCTTGAAGGCCTTAACTCCAAATATAATCACACTGAGTTGGTTAGGGCTTTGACTTATGAATTTGGGGGTGGCACATTACAATCCATAACAGGCTAATAAGTTCATGGGATAAATGACTGAATAAAATAAATGGTGTTATTCAGCAATAATACAAAGGTGAAGGGTGATGTGTGGTTTTGTCTTGTAGCAAATTCCATGGTCCAGGGTTTCCCCAAATATATTCTATGGGATACTCTCAAGATGCTCTGTGAGAACAGGATTTACATGGTTTAAATAGGTTTGGAGAACTCTGCATACTCTGTTTCTCGGAGAGTCAGATTATACATTGGCATATTAAAGTTTTTGAGATGTACTTCAAGAAAGAAAGCTGTTTAATTGTATTTAACCCAAAGTTTCATCCATATGTTGTATACACATATTGTATACATAACCATATAAATACATACGTAAAGAAGCCCATTGCTGTCTATTTGCCCACTTTGGAAAATGCTTCAACTCGTGCTGAAGGATGGTGTTCTCAAGGTCGCGGGGAGATCTCTAGTTTTTCCTGTTTTCCATTTAGCATCTCAACCCAACTCCAGACTCTCGAACAGTAGGAATCTGGAAATGGATGTTACTGTATAAACTTAAAATTAGTATCATGAGAATAAGGATAAAAATTAAAAGGTTTGTCTTATTATAAAGACAAAATGTATCCCATAGATGTGGAAATGACTGTAGAAAGGAGAAGCCCATCTGTTGGGCACAGGACCTCGAGACGGGGAGGGGGAGATGGTGGAAAATTCCTGAGAAAGAAAATGAACTCATGTGAAAGATGAATTAGCCTTTATTGTGCCTTAAAGACAAGTCTGAAGCTTATTTTAAACTGGTTTGGTATGCAAACTCGTTCACTTTCTAATTAACTTATTTTAGTGCCTGACATGAATTTAAAGTCTTCATTGAAATACATACAAATAATGTTAACAGTACAAAAAAGGCAAGTCTTTGGGTAAGTGTCCACCACCAGACTCAAGAAGAGAGTGAAGATAATTGCATAGATGACTGTAAGTCAAGATCAAAGGTTCTTACATTAAATCTCAAAAGATGAGAACAGGGTTTTGAAACTGCCTGAAAGTAGAATACTTTTTGATTGTGGTGACTGAGATAAGTTATTATCTTTCCTTCATGATACTCTAATGAAAAGAAAGCTGGATTGGTAGATACTGGCCTTTGAAAGAATCCATAGGTAATTGTAGACTTAACCAGAACCCATCGCTTTAAGCTTCAATTTCCTTGCTGCTAAAATGTGGGGGTTTGGCCAAGATGATTTGTTTTCTCAACCAGTTTTCACGTTCTGTGACTTTATCCTTTAGATCACTCTTGTAAAACAGATAGATAATGCAAATCACACATGTAAATCCAAATTTTTGAGTAGCCACATTGAAAAAAAGTAGAAACAGGTGAAAGTGATTATAATAATATTTATATTTAATGTAATTAATTCAAAATATGAACTTAATGTGTAGTCAATTAATGAGATATTTTACATTCTGTTTTTAATACCGAGTCTTTGAAATAAGTGTGTGTGTTCCACCTACAGCACATCTCAGTTCAGTCTAGCCATACTTCAAGTGCTCAGATGACACTTTTGTTTAGTGACTGTCATATATGGCTGTGCAGGTTCAGACCTAGAGCTCCAAACTTTTCATCACTGTTTGATACCCTGTAGTAACTTCACTGTGCTATTCAATGTTGGTTATTTTATTATATTCTGCTAGGTGTCCAGTTACTTCCATTATCTTCAAGTAGGTTTTCATTTAATGATTTCTTATTAATTTTTCCTACCTCTTTTCCACTTAGCACAACAGAACACTTTTCTCTGAGTGCAGACTTATTGCTTATGCCAAACTATCCATGATGGATTTGTAACTTATCATGGCTGAGAATGAGAAGCTTGACAGAATCCATTCATTTTCTTATTTAGCATCTGAAATCATGCTACCATGTGTATCTAAGGAAAGTATATAAATCTCTACACTAGCTAACTTTAAAAATCTATTTTCTGACTTGCATTATCCCAGCTAATTAGGGTAGCAAGTTTAAAAAGCTGGAGGCTTTGACTTTATATTCATATTCTGTACACCTAGGTATATCATACATGAGGCAGTATTTATAGCTGTGTCTGAAGTTGAATGTGTTCATGATATAAATTTGGAGGCATAATTGCATACTTAGGAACTGGGATTTCTAAACTGATGTGCCCAAACTTCCATCAGAACTAAAGATCCTTCTTACTAATACTATATATTTATTTTTCTGTGCTCTTATAAAATATTTATACTTTGGAGTAATGATGATTCCTTCTTAGAGGAAAAATGAATAGTTACTAATTCAACATTCCCTGAGAAACTTTCATTTATTTCCACATATAGACCATTTAAAATAGAGTAATGCCTAAAATGTATTTTGGATGCAATACTTCTAAGTCAAAAACAGTCCCTTCTTAAAGGAAAAAATGAATATCAGGTTACTAACCCAATAAAACCAGAGATACTTTTGCTATATGTGTTCAGATATAGAAAGTTTAAAATTAAGTACCCTCTAAAAATGTGTTTTGAGTGTCATATTTGAAAGGGAAAATGTGTGCAGGTGACCAAAACTTCTGGTTTTAGTGGCACTAAAGTAAATCAGACCTAAAATACCATCAGATGTGTGTGTCTATATATGAGAGAAACCGTTTTGGAACAGACTGTGTCATGCATTTCAGAGCAGACATGGTAAATCATCGTAAGCTGGGGACCACCACTGTGTTTGTGGAGCAAAAACTGAGCCTTTCTTTGCTGGATAATAAATGACTGCAGGGCTGGAAAGCAGTCATATGTTTCAGACTGCCAAAGACAAACTATCTTTGAATCCAGTCTTCTTAATTCACCTGTACGCATCTTACATTATTACTCAGGTGCAAAGCAGAAGTGCTTTTTATCTTCAAGGCTGAAAGACCCTTTAGTTTAAATTATGAACCTTCCCTGGTTTTCTTTGAGAAAGTAAAATAAATGCTATAGTGGTTGCTAGTTGTAAAAAGTTGTTAAAATACACAAGTTCTGCCCCATTTCCAGTGAAATGCTGTGATTTAAGAATGCCTGTTTATTGTTACTTGGTATGCAGCTGAGCTATGCAGGTAGATGTAATTGGATTCTCTTTCTCATTCCTTTATCCATTTCATTATCACTTACGGGCTGTTTCAAAAGGCGAGAGTTGAAATAGCCTTGGAGCAAAGTATTAAACAACTTTTAGAAACTTTTGCTGAGCACGTGGGGCGGGGTGAGGAGAATTGGAGGATGTAGAATTAAGTTCTCAGCATTAAAAAAGAAAATTATTGTAAAAGAGAAATAGTTTCCAGAATGGGGTTGCTACGTGACAGACTGACAAAAAGTTGTAATGTTATGCCAAGTAAACATATAAAATATTAAAACATGGTCTGAGCACAGATTGGTTTGTGTTAATAGCTCATTTCAATTATCTGTCAAGTTAAATTTCATGCTCAGGCCATGACATGCTGACAACTTAGAGGAATTATTAAGATTACAGGGGTGGCCATCTTTCAGTGGACTGTTGGGGTGGACAGTTGTTGAGTAAAACCAACTGTTACTTGGATTTTAATTAATTGGACATTTGAGAATTGTGACAACACGTTTGAAATAATGATTTATGGAACAAAAATTTTACCTACTCGGTATTTAGCAGGTCTTTTTTCTTAATGCTGATTATATCAGGCAGGCAGATGCGTGTATAAAATAAAAGTTTAAGGGGACATGTGTTATTATCATTGAATGATTGAAAAACACAAATACTAAGCTTTTGTTGGAATTACTATTGCTGTTATTGATCTATAGGGTTATATATTTATTGGCATTCATAACTGATAAAATAGGAGTTTATTTATGGTATATTTAATTAAACTTAACGAATTACACTTAGAGTAAGCACACAAACTTTCTTCCTCTTACCTTGATAATGGCTGGTGGCTAGTACGTACAGAAATTATTTAGAAGAGGACTTAATCCTTAAATGCATCTATAGTTTGTAAGATCCCAGACACTGTTTAAAGCTTTTAACATTGTGTTTTAATAATAAATTTCTTACTATATCAGTACAGTATGAAAACAAAGAAATTTGCATCTTCAAACTTGTATATATTATTTGTAATTGATAACATCATTCTGCTTGTTTCTTGTTCTGAATCTAATATTACTTTTATATTCACAACATCCTCAAGGTAGATATTCGCCACTTTGTCTGATGCCTTGGTCTTGTACCTCATTCACATCATAGGTACATCATAGGGCCAGAGAGTTTGTTGCTAGCTTGCATATGTTCATATGCTCAAACTCTTAGATTTTGAATAGTGAAATTTGTCCTTTTTCCAACTTTTTTCTTTTTTGAGTATTAGGTATGTCTTTTATGTACACATAACATAAAATTTAGCATCTTAACTATGTGTAAGCGTACAGTTCAGTGGCATTAGGTATATTTACATTGTTTTGCAATCATTAAAATGCTTTCGTCTTGCAAAACTGAAACTGTACCCATTATAACAATGACTCTCCATTTCCCCTCCTCCCAGCCCCTGGCAACCACCATTCTGCTTTCTCTTTCTGTTAATTTGACTACTCTAGGTATCTCATATAAATGGGATCATACAATATTTATCCTTTTGTGACTGGCTTGTTTCATTTAGCACAGTGCCTTCAAGGGTCATCTATTTTGTAGCATGTCAGAATTTCCTTTCTTTTTAAGGCTGAATAATATTCCATTGCATGTATATACCACATTTTGTTTATCCATTCATCCATCAAACACTTGGGTTGCTTCTGTCTTTTGGCTGTTGTAAATAGTGCTGCTATAAATGTGGGTGTAGAAATCTCTTCTAGTCCCTGCTTTTAGAAGTGGATTTGCTGGGTCGTATGGTTGAAATTTGTTTTGAATAGGCTAAAAATGAGATCTATAACTTGGGTATATGGTATCAATTCACATTTCTATCTTCTTTTGTAGCAATAATCTTAACTTCAATATCTTACTTTCTTCATTAAATAAAGATAGTTTCCCTCATTACCCAAAAGTTTTGAAACGATTCTGGGAGTGTTTTAGAATGAATAACCACCTCTGCTTTTACACTCAAAGGTGGTCCGGAAGACCTAAAAATAATAATTTGGTTCAGAGGTAACAAGGTTTTTTTTGTGGACCCAGTTTTAGAAGACTCAGTCTTGGTTCTCTGTTTTGTTGGTTTAGCTTCTGAAGTAATGCTCATAGTACTTCAAAAATGACAAGAAATGAAATGAGTTTGGAGAAAGAGAAACACGGAATTTATCATTGTTAATGAGGCCACAGGTAAATTCTGTAAACTTAGAAATACTTTACAAATGTGCAGTAGTTTTCTTGTGTGTTAACTAGAACAGTCATAGTCACTTGTCCATGCCTGTGCCTGAACTGTACACTTGCAGCCCCACCCTTCTGATGTTAGAGCAGTTTGCCTTTCTCCTCAGGCTGTCTGGCTGAGGGGGAAACAGATCTTGTCCCCATCTGCACTGTTTCCTTTTACACGGTTTGCTTTTCTCCCATCATGGTTTCCGAAGTCCTGACCACTGCTAAAGGCCCAGTTGCCTCTTTCGAGGTGTCTTCCTTGACACCGTCATCCCCAAACCCCCACCCAGAGCTGAAGGCAGTTCTCTTGCTCTGAATTTTCATAACAGTCTATCTGAGCCCACTGTAGCTATCGCTTTTTTCAGCTGCTTGTCCGCATGTCTTTCTCCTCCCACTACTGGCAGGCTCTGGCTCTGGTTCATCCTGTCCTTGTCCCATAGCATGCTGGGCCAGGGTCCCACAAGTGGACAGGTTTCAGGACCTGATCCTGACAACTGGCCTGCCAGGGACAGAATCCTTTACCTCTTCATCAAGGTCACCTGAAAAAGTACAACAGTAGACAGACTGGCTCTATGATGCGAGTGGAGTGGAAGTAGGGCAGAGGTTTTATTTATGTGAATTTGGAATTTCAGAAGGAATTAGGATGTTCTTTAAAGGAAGCCTTCTCTTGCCAATGAACTAGGACCTATCAGTTTATTTTTTCTCCTTCTATTCCTTCTCCTATGATAATTTCAAACTTAATATAAAAAGTCTATTACTATATATTATCTCAATCAGTTAATCAAACTTGTTTCTAGGAAGTGTCCTAGCCAGCCAAAGGATCCTTGCTAACTGGAAGGCAAAGTCAGGCGCATCTGGGACCTGAATGCTGTGCTCTTTCTAAGTTTTCTAAGAGAAACCATGCTGACCTGACATGACGGCTTTCAGGTTAGGTACTACGGCAGCTGTATGGCGCCAAAGGGGTTATGCTGGTATGAACATGGGCGTCCAGCAGTTCCTGCAATTTCATGAGAATCAAAGTCACAGTTGGTCTTGTTCTCTCATATTGCAGCAGAGCAGGGACCTAGTTCATTCCAACAGCCTCCAATAGTGCGATACTACGAATAGTTCATTCGTAGTATCAAAAAATAAGGGATAGGTGTAGTCATTGGAACACTTATAGAGACGATGAACTAAAACCCATCTCCTAATGTAGAAAAATATAAAACTTTTTCTTTAGGAAATCATAGGAGCTCACAAGTGGAAGAGTTCACAGAGGTCACTGGGGGAACTTGACTGATGTATGACTCCCCCTGGCAAGAAATAGTAATTCTGCCTTTGCTCACTCACATCTAATTGGGGACTCATTGTCTTCTAGGGCAGATGCTCTCCACCAGAATCAGACCTTTTCTCAGTTGCAAAAGGTATGGGAGACAGGGCTCAAATTTAAATGTACCTTTCTACTAAAACTTCTGTGAAGGAAAAATAACTATACTTCTGCACATAATATTGACATTTCAAAATTCCACATTTAATGTTAGGTGTGTGTAAATGGTGTTTGGTGACTTATGTTCCAAAAATGGACAAAACTTTACAAACAGGCTGTCACTTGATTTCATAAAAATTGTTTGCTCGATGAAGAATAGACTAGTGTTACCGGGTTTGGCAGAACATATCAAGGGGAAAAGAAAATTGCACAATCCTTGTTTTTGGTATGTTATATTTTTCACCACAGCGGGTCTTGTTACTCCTCAACCACCCTTCCCCCTCCAAATTTTCTTTTTGTCTTTGTGGAAAATTAAAATCGGAAAATTCAGTTACACAAGTTATCCACAGATACTTTTCACTTATCTTTTTTCAGATGCGTGTGATACAAAGTGTAGATTAAAATAATTAAAATGTATTCTTTTCCCAGCATGCCTGGGACCCAAAGTAAACGACTCTTGTGCTGCCTTCTCCACTAGATGCCAGCACAGCTCTGCTCCCTGCTTTGCCCTTTTCTGGAGATGTTTATTTCACCTAATCTTCCATCCTCTTTAATAACACAGACTTTGCATGCATGGTGTTTGTTTGTTTGTTTATTTGGTTTGGTTTGGTAATTTTGACTAAATTTTACCAAAAGAAGATTCTCATTAGACTGCCTTTCTAATCACTAAAACTTTCATTTGAAAACACTGTTCAAGGTATGATGAATTTAACTCATTACAAATAGCAAGATCTTTTATTTTTAGTCCAAAGTCAATATTCATTGTGAAACAATGAATAATTGTCAAAATAATTAAAAACCAAATAACTGTGTAATACGAATAAATTTAAAGAGCTGTAGCAAATTTCTAAAGTAATAACAACAAAATTTTAGATGCTTACCAGTTTTGTTATTCAAGAATTAGTTTTTTCATCAGATAACAATTATTCCTCTTTTAGTGTTGTATAAATTTGTTGTATCATTTGTTCTCCTTCATCCAATTACATGTTCAAATTTATTTGAAAGAATACATTCCAAAATGAAGATAATACTACCACATTTGTGCTCAGTCATTTACTTGCTTTAGTATTCTATATATGTAACAACTTCTAAAATTAGGCATTTAGAAGTACTTTGTTATTTACCCACTCTCAAAGGTAAATAACCTTTATTTTTAAATTTAGTTTTTGAAATAAAAACTTGAATTTTTCAATAATTAGCAGTTAATATTTTGACTATCAGTGAAGAATAGAATGTAAAATTATTCTGTGAACAAAGGCATAATTTTAATCTTGTATATCCTCTGCTATATAAGAAAACACGATAAAAATATTCCATGGCATAACTAAATATATACCGTAGATCTTCTACCTAAAAAATACCCTCAAAATACAAATTAATGTGGTAAAAGTATTTATTTAAATGGTGAGGATGATATGATTCAAAGTTTATATCAAAATTATATGACTTTCAAATTTATTTGATGTAGTTATCTTGATAATATAAGTTAAAGCTATAGTCAGTACTGTTGTCATTCCTGTTTTTTGGTCAAATATACAGTCAAAACATTTTCTATAGAATTGTGGGTAGCACAATGTTTGAAAATGATGAGAGTCATTAAGTGTTGACTGTCTAAACTGGAATAGTTCGATTTCTAAAAATGTGGGATGATTTCTTTCCTCTGGTCTGTGGTGTATTATGTGATAGGATCACTGCTGTTAGTGATCATACATGTTGTGGAAAAGACCATTGTGCGTTCGAGGATTTGGTTTGATACTACCAAATCAAACAGTATTTTGATACAGTATTTTTGATACAGTATTTTGAGTAAATCTTAGATTATTCAAATTTCAGAAACCTTCTGGAGCTATGTAGATATAATATATACTGCGTAATTCTATTTACTTTCATCCGGATTGTTTCTTTTAATCTGGAGAAGTATTTTTATGTTAGGCAAAAAAGAAAACGGAAAGCAATGAAGTGCTGTTTAATCTGAAACAGAGGTTTTTAACTTCGGTCTCAGAAGCAAGATCAAATGACCTATCCAGTCATTCTGTATCTGTAACTCCTTCCCAGTACT
The DNA here is from genome assembly GCF_902729225.1 of Pteropus medius. Lineage (NCBI taxonomy): Eukaryota > Metazoa > Chordata > Mammalia > Chiroptera > Pteropodidae > Pteropus > Pteropus medius. The sequence goes on from NW_024354911.1 coordinate 16,585,079, forward strand.
TTTCTCTAGTTTCTCAGATCAGCCCAAATCCTGGTTGGAGTGCTGTACTCTGTACTCTGTCCTTTTTCAGTATCAGACAATCATAGTATGGTCAGGGTTCTATCTAACTTCAAAGATGGTCATCTGTAAGTTTGAAATTTTTTGTTGCTGTGAAGTTCAATAAAAGGATTTTAGTGTTGAATTCAACCCAGACCACAAAATAATTAAATTCATTGTTTTTGATATGTTGCATGGGAAGATATTATGTATTTTAGTTGCTGGCCTCTTTGCAATTTTTTTAAAAGTCAAGCTATTAACTATATATGGCAATTAAAAGAAAGTACACTGAATAGCCTGGCAATACATCACTTTTTTCTGTGTTTGATTTAGGCGTCTGTAAAAGGACACCACTCATGCCTTTATAGTTAAAATGTTGTCATTTCCACCATAAACTCCAGTTTTAGGAGTTTTGGTTTATAACAACCATTTTTTAAAACCTCCAACCTACATTTAGATTAGTAAATTTCTTTTTTCAATCTGACAGAAAACTTTACCAAAAACTTCAAATCAATGTAGTTTCATTCCTTCAAATTTGGAAGAAATCAAGTGAAAATATGTCAGTGGTTTCAAATACATTTTTGTTCTTTTTCAACTCCAAACTAGCTTAGTTGTGTAGGAAAATAGTGTTATAATGTATTAATTCAAGGAGACTGCTGATAGTTTTTAAGGTTGACTGAATTGAAGTATAATTATGAAACTTTTGCAATAAACATTTTAGAATATACATTTTCAAATCTCGTTAGATTCCCTTTCTGTAAAACTATGTGGGAAAGTAGGTGTGTCCATAGCTAAGGTGATTTTTATAAAGTCTGCTTCAGTATATGGCAGAGAGCTAATGGTGGTGCAGATCTCTTTAGGAAAGTCCGAGGCGAAAAAGGACCTCGTGTAAAAAAGAAATGCAAAATAATCATAAACTAGATTTCCCTATTTCTTACAGTTCACATTCTTATTAACTAAAATTGTCCATGTTTTTTTTATTCAAGATTTTTGTTCTCGAGGTGTTGCTAATGGTGCTCGTTCTTTCAAGTTCCCCGTGTCTTCTGAATCCATTTTGTTCTCTTTTGCGAGATTAATAAAACCTAAGTAGAACTGTACACGCACAACTTATTTACATATATATGCAGATATTGAATACTTTCCCTTCGAAGTACCCATTGATCTGTTTGATATAAAATACGTTAAAAAATAAAAAAGTCTTCTTCACATAGGACAATAAGAGGCAGGTTGCTGTGAAAGTGCAAGAAAGGAGAGGGGCCGGATCTGGGAGATTTGAGAAAGCTACAGGTAACCTAGAGATGGTATGTCAGAAAGATTTAGGTGGACAGCAAGAAGATTGTGAGAATGAGAAAGAGGGACAGTCGTGTTTACTCCGACGGAGCCATTTAACAAAAATGCTGTCTTAACAAACAATGCATGTGAATATATTCTTTTCGATCACCTTTAGTTCGAACCCCTCGCAAGAGGAAATATGCATGATAGAGAACTCATATTTACATTTTCTCCCCTCTGGTTCCAGCTTATTGGATTAGGGAAAAAATGAGCTGTCCTCCTTCACTTCTTTTAAATAAGAAACATGGATTTCTTGTGTTTTTTCATAAGTGTCTGACCACAAATTTAGGTTTACTAAAAATCGTTACAAATCATATGGGAAACAGAATTTTGCAACAAAACCTCACTATTAAGCAAAATCTCTTATATGAAATTAATATAGACACCAGAGACATGTTTGAGGGACTTCATTGATTATAAGCAGATCCATAATTTAAGTAGTAAATTCTTTAGTGTATTTAAAATATGATTAGAATCGCAAAATATTGGTTTACACACAACTTTTCAGAAACACAAGCCGAAAGTAGTGAATGACTACTATCTAAGTACGAGAGAGTTAAATTTAATGTATTACATGTTGATCTATTTCAGCGATGCAATGAGAAAAATAGATTTCTGATGTTTTTTTTTTTTTTTAATTTGTGTTTTACTCATCATATAAGCCATACCTGTATATACACATCCCAATTTGACTGTTTTTCATCAGGTTCTTGTTTAGAAGTTTGTGTGATTAACTGATTGCTAAGGAGCCCACATTTCTTCATGGTTAATTCTGTTTGGTCATTAAAATAAGTAAAATAACCAGATGTGATCTTGGTGATCAAGTTGGATTGACTGTTCAGTGATCCAATTGATTGTTTGGCAATCGTTTGTTATTATGTATTGAAAAATCAAAATCAATCAAGCAGAAGAAAGCCTATTTGATCCTGCATATAGACAAAAGCTTAGTGGGATGCAGACTTAGAAGGGGGCTGACACAGAGATGCCAAGGATCCCACCCAGCTCTTCTTCTAACACTATCCAGAGATCGATGGTCTCCAGCAGTACCTTGCCCTATCACACAAACAAGGTGGTCTTTCCCTTGTGAAGAGCTGTGTCATCTGGCATCAAGTAGACCTGCCCAGTTAGAGTCCTAGATCAGCAAACTCCTGTGAAGTCTTTCTTGGTCAAAGCCCTGGGCGCAATCTACCCTGTGCCATTGGGACCTGATTTGTTGGCCTCCATGGATCAGTTTAAATCAGTGTACAGGTGTTGCTGAGAGAAGACTTCGCTAGAAAAGATAAAGTAAGAAAAGATTCAACAGTGGCACCTGTATGAAGCTTAACAACATGCTTTCAGAGTCTGTGTTTGAGAAAATAATCTAAATCAATAGTAAAAACATAGACCTCTCAGGCCTTGTCACTGTATTTTTCTGAGCACTCAAAGGGAAAAACAAGCCTAATATTTTATTCAATCCCTGGAGGCCGGTGGGCGGGAGCGGGGGGGAATAATAAAGTGTTCCTCTCTCCAGAAAATGTCTGAAATAATAGATTGATTTAAAAAATTTTATTTAGTTAACCTGTACTTGTTTATTATATACTTTTCTTTATTTCTTAGTTATTTATTAGATACTCAATCCTAAAAACAATAACAAATAACCTTTCCCTTTGTGCCATGACTTTTTGAGCATTTTCTATTCTTTGTTACCTCATGGCCTTTCCATTTGCTGTGCTCTCTGCCTGGGTTGCTCTTCTGGCTCCTTGCACGGTGAAGAGCCAGAAGATAGATTTTTTTTTTCCTTTTTATAGAATATCTTATCTATAATAGCTTGTTCCTCTCTGCCCTATTACTCTTCCTATTATTTCTTGTTTGTTTCCTTTTTGATCCAAAATTGTGTTGACATGGTTTCCTTTCTTGTTTCTTGTTTTCTTCAACCGTATTTCCTTCATCTTGAGCAGTGCCAGGCACATAATAGGTGTTGAGAGTCAGAGGAGTGAGTGCTACCCTTTTAAATTTATACATCACATACTTGCTGCCAGTAGGCAGCCCATGTCCAAAGGAAACCAATGCTACTTTCTACTCTGCTGCCCCATAAGTCTGTTCCTGTCATTAGTTTTTTAATACGGTTAAGCAAAAGCATTTTTTTTCTCCGTTTGCATTACTTGCGTAGGCATTCTTAACTTAGTCTAGTATCCTTTGGGGAAAAAAAGGTTAATCGGGGAACGGCAGTTCACTCCAAATTAACCCAAGTGAGAACACTTCTGAGGGCTCTTCATTAGCCTTATTCTTTCTAGGAGCCCAAGATAATTTCAGACAATATGGGACAACACCCTCAGAATCACTCCAGTTTAGTTAGACACACACAGCAGCTTTTACAATGCGACTGCAGGGTTTTGTCCAGCGATAGGCATTCAATCAACCAGCCAAAGAAAACTTGGCAGTGCTCTGAAAGGCGGCAAATATTTACTAAACTCTCCTGTCTTTATTTTTTCTTTTTGTCTCTAAAGCTGAAATGTAATATCTGTCTATCCTTGTACCATAAAAAGAATTCTGGCTGCATCCTTGTACCTCCAGTTTCGCTATTGTAAACGAACCTCAAGCGGCATGAGTATACATGCAGGAGAGTGAAGGGAAAGCATTTTGCTTTGATTTCCTGCATATAAGCATTTATTATGTTTCTAAATGAAAATCAAAGTTTCATTCATAGACTACCAAATTGAGAAATTATATGATTTTCTTCTGGATAATCTAAAAGGAAAAAGTGGAAAAAATAAAATTCATTTTAACTATCACATTGAAACCAAAAAACAAACAAAAAAAAGAACAAAACAAAAACAACCTGTATATATATACCTATATTACTGTTCTTGGTATTTCCACTGATTACAGAACAATGAAAATAGATCTTCACATGCTTCGAACACATCTGTGGGTGAAATCCTTAGGAAAAGGTTCTCAAAGAGCCTTTAGGTGACTTCCATTTATTCTGAGAAGTTCTGGTCTGTGATTTAATTATCACTTTACATTGTCAACACTTCTATCACAAATTAATTTCCAAATATGGAAAAATTGTCAGTGGCTTTGAAAGCTAATGGAGGGTGGTAATCATTTAAAGGGCTTATCTATCTGCCTTGAGCAATACAGAAACCAAGAAAAGGCAAACAGTACAAAGGGTGGCCGGTGGCCAGTGGCCAGTAGCCAGGGTAGGGTAATGAGGAAGGGAGGTGGAGAGGGGCTCATGAAAAGCATTCCAGTCAGTTTGGGTTCCTCACAAATCCTAAGGAGATAATAGCTCATCCAGTCAAGCCCATTCCTTACTTTCAGGAAGTGCCACACAGGTAAATGAAGAAATTATTTAAAGAGGGATCATGATGGGTGTGGACTGTTTGTGATTCAGCTTCAAAGAAATGCAGATGCCAGTTTCTTTAGCCTGACTAGGATTGATTTCCCCTCATGGAGTTCTCTTAACCTCTTTGATTGTCTGGCCTGTGGTTTGCAAAACTGATAGCACTGATAGATAAAAACCAAGTACCCGTAGCTGAAGGAATTGTGGAAAAACTTACCCTGGAGTAACTATTCTATCATTTAGAAACAAATTGTTTCTTCCTTGACATCCAAACCATGCAGAATTCTACTCTTTAAACTTTCAGGACTCTATAAGTTGGCTCTATTAAAAATGGAGGTTCAAGATACACTTGTCATTAAAAAAAAAAAGAGCCTAAAAATACGTTCTCTTACAGACACTGAAGTTGAAAATAAAGAAGATGAAAAAATCTATGACCGTACAAATCGTTTTGTGTGTGTGTGGCAGAATCTCAGAGTTAGCTATAAACATTTATCATGATAAGACTTGAAGGGTGCTCCCCTTTCAGGATTCTTTGGTAGATTTGCAAACAGTATTTTATTCAGTTTCAAATATGCTCTAGTATGATATATTCAAGGAGATGGCAGTGAGGAAAACTGAGTTAAATCGTCTAATCAATCTGATGTGAAACAATGACAATAAGAAAATAATGTAGCTCTATTCCTCCAAAAATCATGGTTAATGTAGATATTAGGTAGCTCCCATATGAATCTGTTTGCTTCTAAAAACATAATTTAGTTATCAGGGCTAACTTAGAATCATAGTGAGCACAGTGTTGTCATCTTTCACGTAGTCCAGGTGAGAGAATCCTTCAAAAACGGTTACCATGTGAGAGTTGGGGTCAGTGGGCAGGGAGTCCTCTCAAGTCAAGCTCTGGGTCAGCCCCCTGCCTGGCCACAGTTTGCTCAGTGCCAGAGTAGATTGAAAGGGAAAGAGGTACCGGATGAAGAAATTTAATTAAGATTCAAGATTGTCCTATTAGGAGATTCCTGTAGGAAATTAAGGGGCTTAGTCAGGACAGCATTCTGATCACTGTGTGGGAAGTTAGAAAATCTAGACCAGCCCAAGGCTTTAGGATCATGAATAGATATTTGGAGGTGGCAGTGGCAAAGCGTGGAGTTTAGAGTGGATTGAAAGCCTCTGAGATCTCTTGAATTACCTTCCTCATTTACAATATGCTGATAGGATTACTGAAAGCTGGTGACAACCCTTGGGAGAAAGATGAGGAACAGCAGCTAAAACCTCCTGGATATGTATGTATATGTCTGTCTGTATTTGACAGGAGTAGTGGTGGGTAGGATGTATGAAGTATCTTGGGGAATGAAACCCCTAAAAGTGAAAAATCCAGACTACTAACATGAAGATAGTACCTAGAAAACATAGTAGGTGCTTAATAAATGTTAATCAATGTATCTTGAACATAGTTTTGGGAATAAAAGGCATTAAGCATATAAAAGTTTCAAAATCTCAGCTCCTTTACTATGTATGTGTGTGTGTGTAAAATTTAATTAGAGACCAAGAGTGAGAACTTTAATAACTACATTTTATAAACTAAAAGCAGAGAGTTCTACCACTTTCTTTTTACCCCAGAAGTCCTGGAGAATTGGAAGTTAAGTAGAAATGGCATAGGAACTGGGATCATTAATTTAAGTCAGTGGTTGGCAGCCGGTGATTTATAGCTTTAATATAAATGAAGAGTTAATTCCCAAAGGATGACATTCTTTTAATTTTTTTTTAATCTCCCGAGATAAAAGAGATATAGATTTGGTATAAGGGAGAATTTGAGTCTACGAATTTTAAGACTCTGGAATGTGTTGCTCACAAAATTGTGCAAGTTGCTAGAATTTGTGGGCTAGCTTTTGCTTAGATACTTTAGAGATTCACCTTTCTAAAGATATATATTCATCTTTCCAAAAAAGGGGGTGAGGTCCCCTGGATTATAATCAATAGCAAAAGGCATATGCTTTGCCTGAGATTCCAGCAGTGCTTCTCTACTCAAGTCCTAAAATGTAATTTCCACTTCTTATCCACATAAGCCTCTTTTAAAAATGATTTGCATTTAACCAAATATGGATTTTAAAAACTATTTTTGGAACTTAAAAAATCCAGTTAAAGTTTGGTATTTTTCTGACTAATCTTTTTGCTTTATCCACTCTCCCTGAATGCTAGCTTCTGGTCAAAAGCAGTTCCTGAAGATTTGCTTTTAACTTTAGCCACACTTAGCATCAGAGAAACTGGTTGTGCTAAATTCTTGGGATCCAAAAACCTCCTCGACCATGTCTATTATTGATTACCTCTTTTAGTAACTAAAAGAATTGCCGTCTGAGGTGAAAAGAAAAAGGAAACCCTGCTCTGTTCTCTTTTAACCTCTTATCTGCAGTGCAGGAGCAGAAAGAGAAAGAGTTACTGTTATATTGTTAAATCTGTTGTTTTCCTAATCAGGAAGCTCTCCATCCTGGGAGTCCAGGATGAGACTCAACAGTTTCTTGATTCCTCTTTCTGATCTCAGAGATATTTCTAATGTGGAGGTGAGTGGAGGTTTTGTAAGTTTAGCTTCTCCATTTGACGTTAGTGTCTGTTTTAGCTTTGAGTATCTTAGCGCAAAAAAAATTTGTGAGAAATTATCTTCTTCAAGGGCTTGGTTATTTTATAACGGAACCTTTGAACAAAGCCTAAGTAAAGTTTTTGACTTATTACAATCGACCTCTCAAGATTAACAAATGTTCTGTTGTTGAAGGCGACATGCTTCAAATACCTTGGTTTGGAGATGTTCCCGTTTTGGCACTGGCAAGCTGGTAGCATAACCTTTAGTGGAGGCATGATCTCCACCAATTAGGAGTTTTCTCTAAAAGCTGCAACCAGATGAAGATTCATTTATAAATTCCAAGTGTGATAAACCCAAGTGGAGCTCATGCTCGCCTTCCCAATTTTATGGATACAAACTAGACGTCTTGTAAGTTCTGTCTTGTGTGAGGAACCATCTTTCAGTCATGCAGCTAATTCCAGTTTTAACTTTAGTTTCTAACTAGATCTTATTTGGGGTGTGTCCTAATTTTAGTTCTTCAACTCACCCTGCTTTCATCTTGGGATTTAAACTTCCATTAGAATAACTGCAGTAGGCTTTTGACTTGAATGTGATTTTATGTAATGCTACCAAACAACAATACCTAATATTTATTTAGTGCTTTTTTTAAAGCTCTAAGTAGTTAGTGTGTTTTTACTTATTTAATCCTTATAATATCCTGGGAGGAATATTAGAAGTAGGCTTTATTATCTCCATTCTGTAGGTAAGGAAATGGAGTCACAAAGTAGTCAGGGAGTTTGCGAATGTTCCAAGTGTACTCATGATGATTTTTCACTTTTCCTGCTTCCCCTTCTCAGGAGACCTTGTTGCCTTGCTGTACACTATAAATACATTATACAGTGTATAGTTTTACTATTCTCAGGCCCATCAAGTTTAATGGGGTAGCCTGGCATGGTTCCTAGAGCAGGATCATGTACATGATAAATATTACTTTATAAGATGATGTATTTTGGCTTGAATATGGTTTACAGTTTTAAAATGCAACAAAAGGGAGCATGTCTTATTTAATTTTGTTTCTTCGGCACCCAAAGTGGTGCCCGGCGCATAGTAGGCACTCGATAAATATTTGTTAGACAAATGAAAACATCTTATTAAAGAGTAGCATGATAAAGAACAGAAGACTATTAAGACAAATAAAAGGAAGTACTCCTTCACTCAGCAGGAAGTGCTTAAATAGGACAACTTACCTCCACATAAATCCCTGGGTTCTTCTTGAAGATCAACGCTGATCTGGGTAGAATGTGGCTCAAACAGAATGTTCTGACTTACGGAGTCACTGATTTTTAGAGCTGAAAGGGCCATTTGAAATCACGTAAGCCTTCTTCTTTTAAAAAAAAATTTTTAATAGAGGAGGAAATTGAGATGATATTTCCTATTGCCTTTAGGAAACAAATTACCACACAGACAAATTTACTTTTGAAATGCTTCATTGAATTATCTGGGAGGCATATATTTTTCCTTATCTGTAAGGAAGAATTAGCAAGACGGAGGTACAGATAGTTTAAATGATTCTTTGGATAACACAGAATTCATAGCATAAACCAAAAGCATCATATTTCATGATTATTTTATAGTAAATGGACAGTGTCAGAATCACCTCTTTCAAAATATCATGCCCCTTATTTTACAAAACATCTCTCATTCGCTCAAAATTCATGGTTAAGTTCTCAAATATCCTCAAAAACTAATTTAACTATATTCTAATTTGGCATCGCCATCCACAAAATGATGCAGAGTAAAATTCCGAGAGGTATTCTAGTTGCCCCTACCTTATATCCAGTCAGTTAAATCTTGTCAATTCTAATTCCATGTCTTTTGAATTTACCTGAATTAATGCCTTAGACTCCTAACTGTTCCTCCTTTCTATCCCTCCTTTAATCAATTTCCCACACTTAAGCTTTCTGTCATGTAACCCCAGTGTTTTTCATCTGCTTAAAATCATTTAATGGCTCTCCATTGCCTCCACAATGAAGTATAATGTCCTTCTCAGAGCCTCCCATCTTCTGGCTTCTGCCCGTCATACTAACCTCATATTCTGTTTTTCAGAACGTGAGATCATTCACCACACTAATCTGCTTATGCCACCTGAACTGTTTCTCTCTCGCCTCTATACCTTTGCAAAAGCTTCTTCTACCAAGACACTCCTGCTCTCCACTCCGTCTGGCAAGCTATCGTAATCCTTGCTAAATTGATCTTCTCTGAGAAGCTTCTTATTCACTTCTAATTTGAATTGCACACCCTTCCTCAGAGAAAAAATTTCCTGCTCACAGTTGGAAGGGATATTTATGATTTTTCACTGCATAAATGAAAATATGATGGCTTTCAATAATCCATTTATTTCTTCAAGGAATAGTTATTGAGGACCTAATATGTGTCAGGCATGATCCAGCCTCTGATACTTTAAATAAGGGAGTCAGGAAATTAGCTCAAGGTACAGTGAACTCACAAATAGAAAAGCAAACTAGTCCATGGGAGCCAACAGGAGAGGTGTCAAAATTAGATAGACCAGTTCAGGAAGCCCTCCTAGAAGAGATGATTTTTGAGTTGGATTTCGAAGAACAAACGGAGTTATTAAAAAGCAGAAGGATGGGTGTTGTAAGCAAAGTACAGAGCATTTGGGAAACCAATATTGAGGTACCTAACTCCCTCAGAGAGCAACAAGAATTTTGATGTGGTTAGATGGACATATTGAGAGAGGCCTGGTGGGGCTGAGGCTTCAGAGGTAGGAGATGCCAGATCGTGAAGGCCCTCATGTGTTAGACTGAGGAGTTTAAACTGCATTGTAACAGTTATTGAGAACTATTGAAGGATTTCAGGTAGGAGTAGTGGTGTGACAGATATATGGGGTTGGGTTAAAGATGATAGAGCAGGAGTTTGAAGGGGGACTTATAAGGTCTGAGGGAAGGAATACTAGTTATGTATTTAGACAAGAAGTTCAAATTTTACATAAGGCAGGGGCAATGTGGATGAGGAGGAGTAGATAGAATCAAGTGATATTAAGAAATTCTGTGGAGAACGTGGTGATTGATTGGATGAGGGGATTGAATGAAAGGGGAGAGTTTAACATGACTCCCAGTTTCCTGATTTTAGCAATTTGTGGAATAGTGAATATCAGTTAGGTTCCTACCTTATATTATTCTAAAATCTCACCAGTTTTTAAAACATTCAGCAATAGAATACTGTTGAGCGTTATTCTGAAAATCTGACTAATGTTAATTTTTGTGTGATGTTCTTTAGCTTGCCAAAACTTAGTGACTTAAAACAACAATTTGTTAATATGTCTCCTGTGTCTGAAGATTAGTAGACTCAGCAAGGCAATTCTCACATGAGATGTAGCTAGATGCAGTTGAGGCTAGAGCCATTTAAAGGCTTCTTAACTCACATGTCTGGTGCCAACCTATAATGGCTGGTTGGACATTTCTCTCTCAAGAGACCTCTTCTTGTGGCTGTCTTGGGTTTCCTCACAGCATAGCAACCTCAGAGTAGTTGGACTTTTTACGTGGTGGTTGGCTTCCCCCCGACATGAGTGTTCCAAGAGACCAAGTGGAAGCTACAAGTCTTCTTATAACCTAATCTTGGGAGTCATATGGTGTCATATTCTATCGATCAGAGTACTTATAGACCAGCCCAAATTCAAGAGCATGAAAGAATAGACTTATTCCAGTTCTTAAAGGAGGAATGGGTTGCACATATATGGAAGGAAAGAATTGATGGCAGCCATTTTAGAGAAACGATATGGTACAACCTCTTGTCACAGTTCTTAAGTGAATCAAGATGACTTTCACCTTTTCCCCTTACTTTTTTTTTCTGTATACTAAAGGTAAGAGATTTATAGAAACACTTTTTATTTAAAAACACAGGATATTTTCCAATATTTAATATTTACAAATGTTTATTCTATTTAACATTGTAGCCAAGCCTGCTATTTCTAACCAGTACAATTTCTATCACTTTTCCATTATCCCACATAAAAAAAAAATCTTTTATTTAATATTCTTTAATTGGAAACAGACTTACCTTTTAAGAAGAAAAAAACAATTGCAATGTTTACTTTTCTCATTCTTCTCCAAGTCAGAGACAGCCAATGAATTAAAGCAATGAAAAACACATTTAAAATATTATTAATCCAAATAGAGTATCTTTATAAAAGGCCCTGTTAAAAACTACTTAAGGTGGGAATCAAATTCTCTACTTTCTTGTTAGGAACAAAGGTCCCAGGAACTGTGAGTGGGTTATTCCAGTATTTGTTTGGCAAATATTTATTACAGACCACTGTGTCCCAGGCATCTTGCTAGGTAAAGTAGTTTACTCTTTTCCAGGAATCTCAGAATATGCTTGCTTGTTTATAACAGATTTTTTTTTTCAATTTATTTTTTATGGAGGCTTTACATGGTGTTAGGCACTAAGTTACTATTACTTTGAAATTTCTGTAAAACATGAGGATACTAATGTAACTATTCCTTATATGTCAATGGAGTCACATGAGATTGTTTTATGGTGGTTTGAAGTTTTCAAAAAATGCTTCAAAATCATAAATGCAGCATTTCCATTTTCTATGTATAGTTATTTCTAACAAGCCTGCCATTATGCAGAATGAGGAAATTCTTTCTTTACTTCCCTCTAAGTGCTGTTGATATTTATAGTGTTAGTTTTTCCTGCAAATAAACTCCTTGAACAACAAGGCAAACTGTTCACATTTCTCCAGAATGATTCGTAGCCAGGAAAATGGGGTACATTTTAGGAAGAAGATTTTCTTTGCAGGGATTTTGTTCTGATTGAATAACCAGATGGAGAGTCATGGATTTGAAAATGTTTAGCTGAGCAGTTCGGCATTCTCTACTGGGTTCCACAGTAGGATGCCAAATAAAAATCACAATTTAAGCTGTTATGAATTAATGAGAGTCTGCAATACACATACCTACTTATTCTAACCCAGACCTAAATGTGCATGTATTGTGGATAACTACGTCTGAGGATAAACACAGATCCATAGTGTACAATATTTAGCCTCCCATTAGTTCACCAAGGTAAAGTTTGGAAAAGTGCTTCTATTATTAAACACACACACACACACACACACACACACACACACACACACACACACACACACAATTCTAGAAGCTTAATCCTGCCATAAAAATTGATTGAAATCTGGCAAAAAATAAATAAAATTAATAGTAATCAAATTACCACATTTTATTTAAAAGCAAAACTATCATATTTAATGTTTCTGGCATTATTCCTTAAATGAATTAGTCCTCTTTGGAGTACCCATTTATTTTTCACGTGTGACTATTATAATTTCTTATGCTGTGAGTATTGCCAGGACTTATGAAATATTCTGAGTTGTTTTAAAGATAAATGTATTCACTTGTTGTTGTCATAATGAGCCAGACTATCTCAGGAGGGAGAACTTCTCTCTGGGAAAAATTAGATGCTTAAGGAAGTCAGCATTCATGCTTCTGGGCCTCTAAGGTATCATTAAGAAATCATTGTTTTAGGGCCCCAGCTTCCATTGCCTCCAGTTGTATGCTAGGTACCAAGAATTCCTAATGAAAGCTAATTTCTACAAAGTAAGGGGCATAGGATGATTTTTCCCCCCAAATAATTGCTTGTTCTCTACTGCCAAGGCTTTTAGCTGTCAGATCTGTGATGTCAGACACCACAGAGCAGATATTTCATTATTCATATTTTGGGGGAAAGGTACAAAGCTGGATTCAAGTCAGTTTTGGTTGCTATTTCCATGCTTGGGTTAGGCAAGAACACTATAGATATAATGAGTTTGCTTTAAGAGATAAAGTTTGTTCCACACAAACTGTATATTGACTGTATATTGACATGTTACTAGAGTTGTCTGTTTCCTCAGAATTTATATTGAGTAAAATAGCGATACAGTCAAAAATTTTAAATGTATGCTATTGCTAGACTCCCACAGGAAATGCCTAGCCCTGCTGCAGAGCTGTCAATATGCTTAGTGTTTGCCAAGAAAACAAAATAGGAGAGAAGCCCCACTGTCTCTTCATGTTTTAATCTTTAAAACTCCAAACATAGAGGTGACCCTTGGAAAAGAGAATAAGTGATAAAGAATAGGTTCAGACTATTCCTGGATCGAAATAGCTACATATGTATTGAAAACGTTCATTTTTTTAAATGTCTAAAATATCGTTTTATGAATTCAATAAGTTGACTTTTTAAAAAATCACCAATGGCATCAGTGCAACCTAGGAAATACCTCTAATGTGCCAAAATGAAGAAATGAGACATTCTATAAGGGCTTCATTATTATAACTTTTCAGCGGCATAGAATTACTACATAAATGCCCTCTTTAGATTTAGTTGGAAACAGAGCAGATACTTTTTGCAATTCATTCTTTGGGCAGGAGGGCAGCATACAAAGATTAAAAATGTATTCCAAAATATTTAATCTACCAATGTTGTTAAATGTAAGTGCCGACGTAGTTAAAATACCCACACTACTGTAGGAGCCAACGTTCTAAGTAATCTCTTTCAAATCCATTGAGTTGGTGCTCACTCAGGTGCTCTTTCACATACTAACTTTAGTGAGTTTTATTACCTGTGGTGTCCATCCTCTCTACTGTCTCTTATACATGACCTCTTGGTTTTATTTGCTACCTTAAGATAAATACCACTCCACCTCTATCCTTAGATAGTTCTGAGAAGTTCCCTGCTAATGTCACAACTACCTCTACTGAATTTTTTGTTCTTCCTCTTCCAAGTGTCTTTTTATCCTCTAATGTCTTTGTTTAAATTCTTTGTTGAAAAAAATCTTTTTTTTTAGTTAATGTTTTTTGTCTTAGCTAAGAAATTGTTGTTTACTCAAGGTCAAATTTTGATACGTGCGTTTTCATTATTCAGCTAAACATATTTTCTAATTTATGTTATGATTTCTTCTTTGTGACATGCGTTATTTGGAATTGTTTCTTAATTTCTAGATAATTAGGGATTTCCAGATATCTATCTATTATCGATTTTAATTTAATTCAGTTATAATAAACGAACATACTCTTTCTTGTTTCAGTTTCACAAAATCTATTAAAACTACTTTTATGGCCCAGCATATGGTCTATTTTGGTAAATGATTCTTGTACACTTGAATGAATGTGTACTCTGCAGTTGTTGAGTGCAGAGTTTTATAAATGTCACTATACTCAAGTTGGTTGATGGTATTCCACTCTTCTATATGGTTACTAATTTTTTATCTTCAACTAACAACTATACTTGTGAATTCATCTATTTCTGTTTTCAGTTATAGCCGTTATTGCTTCATGTATTTTGAAGCTCTGTTATTAAGTGAATGCACATTTAGGATTATTGTGGGTTTTTTTTTAATGAATTGACTCTTTATCATTATAAAATGTCTCTATCTCTGGCAATATTCTTTAATCTGAATTTTACATTAACATAGCCATTTCGTTTTTTAATAATTAGTGTTTGCACAATATACCGTTTTTGTTCTTTCAGCCTATCAGTGTTTTTGTATTTAAAGTGGACTTCTACTAGAGAGCGTATAAATGGGGCTTACTTTTTATTATCTAATTGGACAATATCTGCCATTAATGGTTTAAACCTTTTACATTTAATGTAATTATTAATACAGTTGGGTTGAAGATTACTATTCTGCTGATTGTTTTCTTTTGTTCCACTTTTATTTGTTACCTCATTCTCTATTCCTGATTTCTTTTGGATTGAATATATTTTACTATTGCGTTTTATCATCTTTATCACTTCATTAGCCATACATCTTTGTTTTATTTTTATAGCTTTATTCAGTTTTAGCTGATATACAAAAAAACCCTGCACTTATTTTATGTGTACAATTTGATGAGTTTGTATATACACACATACCCATGATTTCATGACCACAGTGAAGGTAATAAACACATCCATCACCTCCAACAGTTGCCTATGTCCCTTTACTTTTGTGTGTGTGTGCATGTATATGTTAAGAACATTTAACATGATCTCTCACTCTTAACAAATTTCTAAGTGCAAAATACCACATTGTTAACTGTAGGCACTAGATTGTATAGAAGATCTCTAGAATTTATTCCTTATAGTATAACTGAAACTTTATACCAATTGAACAACTCCCCATTTCCCACTCCCCACATTTCCAGGTAGCCATCAATCTATTTCTGTTTTTATAAGCTTACCTATTTAGATACCTCATATAAGTAGATCATGAACTGTTTGTCCTTCTGTGACTGACTTATTTCACTTAGTGTAATGTCTTCCAGATCCATGAATGTTCTCACAAATGGTAGGATTTCCTTCTTTTTTAAGGCTGAATAATATTCCATTGCATGTATATGTCACATGTTTTACTGATCTTTCTGTTGATGGACATTTGAGTTGTTTTCATATCTTGACTATTGTGAATAGCGGCGCAATGAATACAGAAGTGCAGATATCTCTTCAAGTTCCTGATTTCAATTCTTTTGGATATATACTCAGAAATGGAATTGATGGATCACATGATAGTTTATTTTGAAATTTTTGAGGAACCTCCACACTGTTTTCCATAGCTGCTGCACCATTTTATGTTTCCACCAACAGTGTGTGTACAAGGATTCAATTTATCCACAAACAAGGTATAAAAGGAATGTTGTTTACATAATAAAGGTCATATATGACAAGCCCACAACTAACAACATAATCAATGGTGAAAACCTGAAAACTTTTCCTCTAAATCAGGAACAAGACAAGGATGCCCACTCTTACCACATCTATTCCACATAGTACTAGAAGTTATAGCTAGAGCAATTAGGCAAGAAAAAGAAATAAAAGGCACCCAAATCTGAAAGATAGAAGTAATAATATTTCTGTTTGTAGTTGACATAATATTGTACATAGCAAAACCTAAAGACCAAAAAACTGTTAGAACTAATAAATTCGGTAAAGCTGCAGGATACAATATTAACATAGAAAAATCAGTTGCATTCCTATATATTAAAAATGAACTATCTGAAAAGGAAATTAAGAAAACAGTCCCATTTACAATAGCATCAAATAGAATAAAATACTTAGGAATAAACCAAGGAAATGAAAGATGAACACACTGAAAACTATAACATACTGATTAAAGAAATTAAAGAAGACACAGATGAATGGAAAGACATCCTGTGTTCATGAATTTGCTTTATTTTTTTAAGTCCTTGCTCAAGGGCTTACAATATGTCAATATGTATTTTTACCTTAATTTAGTCTACCCTCAATTACTCTCATACCACGTTCCATATTATATAAGAACTTTAAAACAGAATGTTTTCATTTTCCACATCCTGTTCTTTGTGCTTATTGCTGTCATGAATATCACTTCTACATATGTTGTAAACCCCACAATACATTGTTACTATTTTTTGCTTTAAGCATTCTATTGTTGTTCAAGTAAATTTTAAAATAAAAAATATTATTTTACATTTACTCACATTTGTCATTTCTGATATTCTTCATTTCCTTGTGTAGATCCAAATTTCCATCTGTTATCCTTTTTCTTTTGCTGATAGGACTTCTTTTAATATTTCTTATAGTACAAGATGGTGCAGACAAAATTTGAATGCTCTCAAATTTTGCATTGGAAAAAACCTTTATTTTACTTTTGTTTTTTAAAGATATTTTTCTCTGGATATAGAAATCCAGGTCGTCCTGTCTTTTCCATCAGTACTTCAAAAGTGTTTGTTGCTTTGGGCTTATAAATTTCTGATAAGAATTCTACTGTCATTTTTATCTTTGCTCTTTTGTATATAATGCCTTTTTAATGGCTGCATTGAAGCTTTTCTCTTTATCATTGCTTTACAGCAATTTGAATATAATTTGCCTTCGAATGGTTTTCTTTTTCTTTATTTTACAAGGGATATTTTTTGCTTCTTAAATACATGAATTATATATAGTTCCATTAACACTCGATCATATTTACTAGAGCTGCTTTCAAGTCCTTTTCTGCTAATTTTATTATCACTGTCATTTCTGGGTCTGTTTCTATGGACTGAGTTTTCCCCTGGGTATGGGTTGTATTTTCCAGCATTTTTATGTTTGATTGGGTGCTGGACATTGTAAATGTTATGTCCTTGTGTATCTAGATTTCACTGCTCTCTTTTAAAGTGTTTTTAGTTTGTTTTTCAGGCAGTTAAGTTACTTTTGGATGATCTTGATTCTTTCAAGGCCTGTTTTTAAGTTTTTAGTATAGATCGAGTGTATTTCTTATTCTAGAACTAGTTTAGCCCTCCTAGAGGTGTGACCATTCTGGAGTCTCTACCAAATGTCCATGTTTTCAATGACATCTCTTTACTTTGGCTGTTTAAAACACGTGAACATATCCCAACCCTAGTGAGCTCTGTGAATATTTCATTTTCAGTATCCTCATAGTTCTTTGCCTGGTCTTGTAGAATTTTCTTATACATACGTACATCTTACGATTCAGCGAAAAACCAAGAGCATTCCCATGAAGATATCTAGAGCTTCCTCTCTGCATAGCTGATTCCTCTCTGGTATTTTGCTTTCCAAATTAGAGATGCCTTGGCCTTCCTGACTTCTAATCTCTGTTTCCTCAATTCAACAGGACCACTGTGCTTTGGTTGGATTGCCCCTCCTTACACTGTAGTTTAGAAATTATTTCCAGGAGAAATGCAAGGGTAATCATAGTGATACCTTATTTATTTCCTTTCTTTTAGAGAAAACAGCTCTGCACTGCTTGTTACCCATTGTCTGAAAACAGCTCCTCCATATTTTGTTCAGTTTTCTAATTGTTTTTAGTGGGAGGGCAAGTTCAGTTGTGAGACTAAATGGACAGAATTGGAAGTTTCCATACTGTAATTTTCAAAGTGACTTTTAAATCAAAGTATAGCGTACACACAGAAAAGTACAGAAATCATAAATGTTCAGCCTAACAAAATTTTCACAAAGGGCACAAACCTATCTAAACCAGCATCCCAGAACATAATTAGCATCCTAGAAGTCCTCTTTTGTCCCCTTCAAGTTGTTACTTCCTCCCCAGGAGGTTTAACCACTATTCCAACATCTACTGCCCTAAATTAGTTTTGCCTTCTCTTTAGAACTTTACAGAAATGGAATTATACAGTACATGCTTTTTATGTCTGTCTTCTTTAATTTAATATTATATTTAGGAGATTACTTATTTTGTTTTATTTACTTGTAGTTCATTCATTTTCATTGCAGTAGAGTATTATCATGTAATGTATTCATTCTGCTTCTGAGGTCTAGTTTGAGGGAATTACATTTATTACATTATTACTAATGCATGTCTTTTGACAAATATATATACCTCTTTCTGTTGGTATATTCTTAGAATGGAACTGTTGTGTCATAAAATATATGTATATTCAGCTATAGCAGATCCCGTCAGTTTCCCAAAGTGGTTTTACCATTTTACAGGTCAGCAATATATGCGAGTTTCAGTTGCTCCACATCTTTAATGACACTTTGTAATGTGCGTGTGTGTGTGTGTGTGTGTGTGTGTGTGTGTGTGGTTACATCCATTCTGATGGATGTATTGTGATATTGCACTACGGGTTTAATTTGCATTTTCATGATGGCTTATGAATTGAACTTTTTCATATGTTTTCTTAGATGATGTAACTGTTAAGGCTTCTGCCCTTTTTTTCCTGACTTTTTGTTATTAATTTGTTAAAAGTCACTTACATGTTCAGGATAGGAGTCATTTGTTGATATACATATTGCAAATATCTTCTCCCACCCTGTGGCTTTCTTTTTCATTCTTTTAATTGTTCTTTTGGTGAAATTTTAAAAAAATAATATAAGCTATCAATTTTTCTTTTATGTAGCACTTTCTGTGACTTTGTTTCATAAATCTCTACCTCAAATTTCTGAAGGTTGTCTTCTATGGTTTTTCTTTAAAGTTTTATTGTTTTACTTTTGATGTTTATATGTACAATCCATCTGGACTTGATTTTTGTATATAGTGTAGTGTAAGATTCAAGATTTATTTATTTTTTTTCTATATGGATATCCAATTGTCCCAGGACCATTTATTGAAAAGACCTTCCTTTTCTTACTTTTCCTCAGTGGCACATTAGTTAGAAACCATGATCCTATAGGCATAGATTTATTTGTGA
The DNA here is from genome assembly GCF_902729225.1 of Pteropus medius. Taxonomy (NCBI): domain Eukaryota; kingdom Metazoa; phylum Chordata; class Mammalia; order Chiroptera; family Pteropodidae; genus Pteropus; species Pteropus medius. The sequence goes on from NW_024354911.1 coordinate 16,604,487, forward strand.
GTTTTTAAATTTTCTGTTTCATTGGTCTGTTTATCCTTATGTCAATATCACATAGTCTTAATTACTATAGCATTATCATACATCTTGATATGGGGCAGTGTAAGTCCTTTAACTTTGTGATTCTTTATGATTGTCTTGGCTCTTTTTGGCTTTTGCATTTCCATGACAAGAATTGCTTGTCAAATTTTCATAAACGCGTCATAATTTTTTCCTTATATTGTTATTTCATTGAAGGTAAAGACTCTATTTTAGCATCTCAAGGACCTGGTATCTGCCTTACATGTAAAAAGTACTCAATAAATATTCTCTGAATGAACAAATGAAATATTATACTCTTTAATGGAGAAATCATTGCTACTACTATTTTCTCATTCGAGTATGGAAAAATCACTTATAGAATATGGCTAGCTAAAGTTCACTTAGAAACAAATCCAGTTCACTATCAGCATAGGCAAGAGTTCATTGGGCCACAATTTCTAGCTTGTTAGAAGAGGTTGCTAAACAACCTTAAAGGAGAACTCAATTTTTAAGCTGCATTAGAATTACCATATGACCCAGAAATCCCTCTTCTGGCTATTTACCCAAAAAATTTGAAAACATTTATCTGTAAAACATATACCCCGATGTTCACTGCAGCATTATTCACGGTAGCCAAGACATGGAAACAACTGAAGTGTCCTTTGATGGATGATTGGATAAAGAAATTGTGGTATATATATACAATGGAATATTACTCAGCCATAAGAAAGATGAAATACTGCAATGTGTGACAACATGGATGGATCTTGAGATTATCGTGCTAAGCAAATGAGTCAGAAAAAGCCGAGAATCATATGATTCACTCATATGCGGGATATAAATCTGAAAGCAACAAACAAACAAGACAAACAAACAGAGACTCATGGACATGGACAACAGTTTAGTGGTTACTAGAGGGAAGAGGGTAGAAGGAGAGGTAGATAAGGGCAAAGGGGGTCAAATATTTGGTGACAAAGAAATTTAACTTTGGATGGTGAACATGTAATGCAATATACATATGATGCATTGTAGAATTATATACCCGAAACCTATTTAATTTTATTAACCAATGTCACCCCAATAAATTTAATTTTAAAAAATAAAAATATGTAAATAAATAAAGACTGCATTAGATCTAAAAATCCTAAAGTTGTTTTATGAAACAGTTAAAAGCAAACGGATCCATTGTAAAACATGAATCAATAATTACCAATGCAATTTGTTTTCCCAGTACATAGGTAGTATGTGAACAATATTTATTGAATAAAAAAAGATGAGTGAATTAACTTTGGTTAATTTTAGAATTTCTTTTGAGTTAAATGCCATGACATTTCCTATAAGATCTGTAGAATTGCTGATGCTCCTCCTTTTCTATTTTTGTAGCTTTTTGGATCCCAAGAATTTAGCACAACCAGTTTCTCTGATGCTAAGTGTGGCTAAAGTTAAAAGCAAATCTTCAGGAACTGCTTTTGACCAGAAGCTAGCATTCAGGGAGAGTGGATAAAGCAAAAAGATTAGTCAGAAAAATACCAAACTTTAACTGGATTTTTTAAGTTCCAAAAATACAGATAAATGCCATGACATTTCCTATAAGATCTGTAGAATTGCTGATGCTCCTCCTTTTCTATTTTTGTAGCTTTTATCTAGTGTAAGTATCTGTAAAACCCAAACTGCAAGAATGGAGGTAAAATTCATTTAAATTATCATTTAGTGTAGCATCACTATATAAAACATGTTTGTCTTTTCTATTTTATGGCACTTCTCCCAGGGACACTTAAAGAAGGTATGATGGAAAGTCTATGCTTCGGAATGGCCCAATTTTTTTTTTAAGACACATGGTACCTTCTCAACACATGGAGTCTCTCAAATAATATTTACATGAATTTATTAGGGAGACTGCCAGAATAGCTGTCCTGATTCTAAAGAATATTTAACTTGTCATGATTTTTAAATGATGTAAATATACACATAGTTAAAATGACTAGAATCCATATTTAAAAAAATTATATCACATTCCTGCCACCTGTGTGTGACATAAAATTTCAAAGGTAGCTTATTTTATAATTCTAAATTTTCTATGGAAATAAGAGGAGTTATTTTGCCAGAATCACTGTTTTTCATGCATGTGTCTCTGTAGTAGGATAGATATATTGTTTAAAGAATATCTTGTCCTGCCATAAATGTATCGAGAAAAAACAGTTTTTAAAATTAACAGTGTCTGGGAGAAATGTTAACTGGTTTACTTCCATAATACAGTAAAACTTCAAATCTTGCTTCTTCACCTACATTTTGAGTTTGTGTTTATTTGACTGATTTCCAGAATTGAAATTAGCAATCAGAAAAGAAAAGTTTGGAGAACTGACAAAACAAAATATCTTCAGGACATCTATACAGAATAAGAGCTTTTATAGTAGTGTAATTTCACTTAAGAGAATGAAATTCATTGGCAAGATCTTTACTTTCATTCATCACCATTATTTGTCTTTATGTCTTTAAGTATATGATATGATAATGTGGTCTGTGGTCTTTAGTAAGGAAACATTTTGATTATGAATCAAGTGAGTGTATATTCTTGATTCAATCAAAATTCCTATCTCTTCTTTGGCCTCCTGAATAATTACCCAAATTTGAATATTTCAAGTCTTTGGGCTGATATATCCCATTCCATGCAAAGAATATCAAGGAGAAATTTTAGAATGTCGGGAGAGAGAGAAATTGCTTTGGACATAAGAAGTACCATTATGAAATTCTGACCCTGAGATAATAATACTATCTCAATGTCAGTTTGCTTTACTTCTTATCTCATTTCAACGAAAGTTAAAATGCACTTAGAATTAATTCACTGCTTCTGAAGCTGGATTAAGTTTTTAACCCAAAATATGACTCCATAAACAAATCATGTTCAAATATAGATAAAGAACTCTAGTGAAGATGTAACCTAATAAGCAATTCCTTAATTTCTAACTTGGAAATGGCCATTTAAATCTCACTCTGAAGCAGCTTATAGTAAAGTTTTATATCTAATGCCAAAGTGGATTTGGTAAAAAAAGAATTTTAGTTTAAAAGGACTTAGGACTCTAGCATCTGAGGTTATAAGAATGATAAATTTATCTTTTTGAGATAAATATTTCTAGGAGCAATGAGAAGCACATGAACTCTGTGTGGGACTCTTCCTCCTTTTACTGTCTCTTTCTCTCTGTTTTAGTTACTATCTACAAGTTCTGACTGATCACATAAAACCTTTTTTAAGAGAGAAGGGTTGTTAAAAAAAAGAGAGAAAGAAAAATTTATGTGTCTTACACTTAAAAGGGTCTTTTGGGCTTTTCCTTTTACAGCTTCTCTCTTTTTTCCCCCATTTGGGTTTGTGTGCGTGTGTGTGTGTGCGTGTGTGCGTGTGTGCGTGTGTGTGTGTGTATTGTTATTGAATGTTTTTCATTAGTTATTTTTAAAGGTAATAAACGTGTGACAAAGTTATAGCTTCTCTATTTTTTTCTACTTTTACAGTTGTATTGGTTTCTCATCATTTACAATGAGAAAGTATGAAATTTATTTTCTTTAAATCAAAGGTGATTTCTAAAAATGGGTGTAGATTTACACAATTATTGTGGACAGTATTTCCTTGCCCTGGGAGAAATCCCTTTAAAGCCCTCTGTATTGGGCTTTCTTGTCCTGCAATTCTAAAAACAATTCTGATTCAAGTCCAGCCAATTGCCTAGGTGCAGATCGGAAGTCTGTAATAAATTTTGTTTTTCAGGAAGAATTTAAATCAACCTGAGGATGATAGCTTTTCAATAAGTTATTTAGGAAACTGAGGATGCTTGAGAAATATTTGCTTATCATGTTAAGTTTTGGCATCTTGGAGGAAAACCATGGCATCCCATAATTGTCCCTTGATCTCTGTAAAGACATGTGATTCTGGGGTGGGTGACCCATGGGTCTGACTTGGTGTAGCAAGGCTGTTTGTGGACATCTGGAGCTCGAAGTATGTCTAACATCTGCTCTACTGATGTTAATATTTTTTGCAACTTTTTCAGCTCAATCTTTGTAGTAAATCTTAACACAATAAGAAAGCTGGCCTGAGCTAAGAAACTTATGAGTCTTTCCATTTCATATTCCATTTTAGAGAATGTACTTCTGCATCACAGTCACATAAAGAGTCTTTGTTTCTTCCCTAGGTCTAGTGCCTTGAGCACTATAGATATTCATACACAAAAAGTGATGCTAAGCTACACACATCAGACCCTGAAACACTTAGATTCATGAAATGGCAAAAAGTAATAGGATTATGAAGCCAGTTTCAGTTTTTTAGATGAGAACATTTAGTTTGCCCTTAGTGAAATGTAAATGGTTGAAAATAAAATCCGCATTTCTTGAAACTTCATCTGTAAATATATTTTATCTTTTCTACTAATGGCATGATACAAATGTAAGATACCTCCTGGCTTTTTATATAATTAGCATTATGTTTCTAAGAAACTTAATTTTTTTCTTTATAAATAATATTTCACTAAAGTTTGATTAGGAGCCCTTCATACCATAGATGTCATCAGTTTACCTCTATAAATTTTGTCTTATTTACATAGCTTTGAACCCAAGAAGTGAAACATCTCTCATCGCTTTATTTGTTTATTTACCTGTTCAACATTATTAAATTTGCCTACATGCATTGTGATAAATGCTGAGGACAAAAATATGGACAGCACATGGATTCTGTTCTTTGAGAAGCTCAAGGTTTAGTAGTAAAGGGAATAGATATGTACAAAATTATTATAAGAAACAAGGAACTGTGGAGAGGGGGCTTCACTATGTTTGGAGGTGCCCAGGTAGCATTTAGAAGGCAGACAAGGAACACAGGGCATTCTGACCCCAAGTGTCCAGAGGGCCAGGGTCAAACAAAACCTGCAGCTATTTTTGTAGCACCGGAAAGCAGGAGGCCCACCCAGGAGAGAGTTTAAGAGTGGAGTTGAAGACCTGGACAAAAAGATGGAGTTTGGACAAATCATTGTCCTGTGAGTGGTGGGCAATCACTGAAGTAATGGAACAGCAATATTGGATATGCATGAAGAATGAAGAGAAATTTGAAGCAGAAAGAGCCATAGTAGAGGCTATCAATAAAGTACAGTCAAGAAATTATGACAACCTGACATTTGATAAGGATAGTAGAAATGGAAAGAAGGAAGAGATTTAAGAGAAATCAGAGTTAGAAACCTCAGGATTTAGAGACTACGTGGATGTTAGGGCTAAGGGAATCTAGGATAAAGTCCACGTTTTTCATTTGAATTATTGCATGTGGAGTGTATGGGGAGAACCAAAGGAAGAACAGTTAGATTGGAGTCGTGGGGCTGGGAAGAGAAATGAGAGGTTCTGGGCTGGTCAGATCAAGGGTGAAGTGCTGGAGAGATATTCAGGTGGGGGTATCTAGGAAGCAATTTAAAAGCTGGATCTGGGCCCCAGAGAGATCAAATCTAGATACATAGATCTGGAATTCAGCAGTTCAAAGGCAGTAGTTATAAGCTAATTACCTTAATGATTGCTATAATTCTGTCAAAGTCTGTACCTATTCTTCAAAATTAATTGAACTTTAAATTTATGTTATTTAAACAAAATCAACGATTTATGCTATTATGACCTACAATTAGATAACATCTTTTTATGTTTCAGTAGACCCACCAGCATACTGCATTATTCACAGTTGTTAAATAGTGGATTTAAATGAAGCCTTAATCAAAATTATGTTGGAAATACATTGTGGCTTGTTTTGTGCTAGAACAGTGAGTAGCTTTGAACTATATATGCACAAGGACTATATATATATGTGTTCATTCTCCTTGACAGTGGGTGTAAAATAAATTAACTTTTGAAAGGACAAAGGATAAAGAACCCAAATGAGAAGTGACCTCAAGAGATATCATCTGAGCTCTTTTTCATGCTATTTTGTGATCCCCAGGATGCTGTTAGCATTGTCAGAAGCCACTTGTGTTGAAGACAGTACAGATCTTTAGATCTCTGTTCTTTTCTCAGTGAAATTTCCTCATATTGCTCAGAATTCAGGAAATGTTTTAATCAATTGTTTGGTTTGGTTTTTAGTCTGAAAACCACCATTTATTTCTTTGTTTTTCTCAAATTTTACCAAAAGTTTTGGACTTTTTTTTTTTTATTTCCATAATCTTTCCTTATAGATCTACTTCTTACCTGATAAAGGTTTCAGGTATGCAGGCAGCAATGTCCCTCCAGTGTATGACTCTCAGCTTGACTCTGACAAATTATTTAGAGATACCGATTAGGTTACATAGGGGCCATGACCTTCAGGGTCTTTGCCGATTTGTCCTGTGGTTACTGGTCATTTTTCAAGGTCAACAGACATGGGACAGTGCTAAGAGAAGCTATCCTATAGTGTTTAACTTGGCTCGAGATAGAATGTTGACCTCTTGTCTTTAAAGAGGACATGGGGCATATCACAGGCAACGCCGATGCCTGAAATTGTGATGATACCTCTAGGATGTCACAGCGGGAACCTCAATAGCTGTTCAATTAAAGTCAGATGTTCCACAGAGGAAGCGACATGGCACGCAGCACAATAAGCTGAAGGGCATGATCCTTTCACTTTGTGGGGACAGAGAGTCTTACATATGGCCATGTGGTTCTTAATTAGAAGAGTTTGTTCCCTGACAAGACGAACAGGATCGTTTCCTAGTTTCATAGTAAAATGTTGATGGTAGATTTTGTGTGATTATCATATCTTTTGGTATTTGTCTCTAGCATCTTCTCATCCAATACTCTTCACCTCTTTTTTCTGTACTTCTGCTGTAATTTACTTTTGAGAGAGAAGAGAGAGTGTGAGAGTTTGCCCTTGTTAAAGACAGGTTAATTCTAGACATGGCTTTGCATGTTGACATTTCCCAGTTAGCTCACAGCTCATAGTAGAATTCTGTTGAAACTGTGCCATGATATACTGCCAGCAAGTGGGAGTGGTGAAAAATACTAGGAAGGCTAGTGACGGCTAAAATAACACAAAATAGTACTGCTGTCATCACCTGCTTCGACAATACAGACTTTACCAAAAGTGCAACAAGAAGATCCCTACATATTTGATAGTGCTTTAAAGAGGAATAGTTAGCTTGCATCATTTTGATCATTTTTAGGATAAAAAGTAGTAATGTTTTTGTGTTTTGTTTTTTTTTTTAAAAAAGAAAAACTAAATCATCTTATATTAAACAAGCTGGCCACCGGATGGTTTGCCTACCCCTTTTATTTATTTTCATTTAAAATGCTTTGTCTCTATTATTCCTTGCTGTTTGAAATCAACTTTCAGTTTCTTTCCTTCAGGGAAAAGACAATCATTTAGTCTTTTAAGTACTTGCTTTGTGTAATAGCCAAATTTTAGGGAAATATAAATTAAAACCACTTGCTGTGATTAAATCTGAAACTAACAAATACTTCCATGCATGCAACATAACCACTTTTTTTTACTGACATGATTATTTGGTGCAAGATGCCCTATTTGTAAAATGTTTGCATTTGGCTCATCATAAAAGGTGTTTTCCTTTTTTTCCTCTGAAAAAAATACCAATTAGCCCTGATTATGTGTTGTCACTCACTTTATGTTCTTTTTCCAATGCAAAGAAAAAATAAACAAAACACAGAAGTTGGTCTTAAATATCAAAGATCAAACAAGATGAAGAAAAAAAATCCACTACCCTATGGACTCTTGGAAATTAAAATATAAAAGTCTCCTGAAATAGCACTGCTTTATGTAATGTTGCTGTGAAGCACAGGCAAAAGCCTGTTTATATTAATCATCTTTTCCTGTAGCTTCCACTGGCAATCAACTGCTGCATTTGAGCTGTAAGAGCTTATCTTACCTATGTTTTCTGTCACTGGGTAGTACTGGAAAATGTTTTCACAAGCCTCGAATATACCAGATGGAGACTATACCGTCTCATAAAGCACTGACAAATCATTTATTAATTTTCATTACGGTGATTAAAACCAGTCAGGTATAAGGGCATCTGGAAGCAGATTAAACAAGTACTTATTCTAAGTTGGAAGATTTCCTTAAAGTCTTTCTGATTTTTAGAAAGTTTATGTTTATTTGTTTTTGTTCGCCTTCTGCAGTGTCAAAGTGTTCATCAGTTTAGCTTTTAGGTAGAATATCTGCCTTGGAAAAGTTGCTTGTTAAGGGAAATTCTTATATAATTGCAACTGTACCATATGATTATGACTTCTTATTACATGACTTAGTAATATTCTGTATTATCACATGTTGTAAAAGCCTAATATTTTGGTAGTCTTTTCATCCTTGTTACCATACTCTTCAGTCTTACTTTGTTGTGATAATTCAGAATACTCTGACTGCTCTATTCTGAAATTCCATGCCTATCAAAGACATATTAATGTAGTGCTTTCCATTTGTTTCAATATTTAATTCGATATTTAATATTGATTAATACTTAATATTTGCCACAATCAGTTTATTCTGCTGAAAATTAAATGATCCATAAAAGGTTATCTTGACAACATATGATTTATCATAGACCAAGAAATCTCTTCACTCAGACTCTTTAACCCCCGTTTTTCTGTCATTTATGGTGGAAAAGATTGCAAGCATCTACTCAGACAACTCATTCTTATCCTTCGAAACTCAGTACAGACATAACTACTTCTACCTTACTTTAAGGTGTTTTTTTTTCTTCCTAAGATAAGTTTTGGATTTTAACTATCTAAATAATACAGAGGCCTATACAGTATCCTTTGTGCTAAGAATTTCCCTTTGTTTTTGTATCGTTTCCATTCCTTAAACCCATACTCTGTAAAAGTCTTTTGAAATGAAATGGAAAAAAAGTGACCTAAAATAATGAAAATTTAAAGTTTTATTATTAAAGTTACACTATTACTTAAAGTTGTGTTATTACTGTTGTCTGTTGTCTCTCAATAGAACAAATAGATTTCCATGGCCAGTGGCAGGTGGAAGGGCAACACAGGTGGGTGACTGCTAGGGAGAGGAAGGAGAAGTGTTGGAGGGAATTTATACCCTCTGCCCAGGGATTTATTCTTTTACCAAATATCCTATGGCAACATAGATTTTTTGAAATGCACTTCTTTGTCTCAAAGTCCTCATAGTCCAGTGTGGGTAGGAAAGAATTAGGAGGTAGTTTGGTAAATAAGACATTGGAATTCACTGTGGTACACTATATGAGAGATAAGATGTGCACCTAACTTGACTGGGATAGTCCAGGTTGGTTAGTTGCCTAAGCAGCAGAAGATTGAGCTAATAATTTAAGCATTGACTTTAGCCAGGCAGGGCCTCAAAATCTTTGCAAGCTATCATGTGTGCAAACTTTTACACACAAAAAAGAATTTTATGCATTAAACATTAATTTGTGTGTATATTAATTTAGAAATAATCTATAGATTTATCTTAAAATGTAGACTCTATCAATTCAAATTGAAACTAGGAATAGGCTCTTTCGAATGCCTTTTTAATGAGACTAGATATTCATTAATGCAGTAAGATTCTAGGGCCTTACCTGCCATAATCCACTGGGATTTCATTAGTGCCTGCTGCTTGTGTGTGGCAGCACCAAGTGCAGCAGAGAGTGAGGGGAGAGTTTGGACTCTTGAAGTTAAATGGACTTCAACCTGGATTCAGGCTCTGCCACTTACTAGCCGTGACCTTGAGCCCAGATCCTGGTGCATCCTCGTTCCTTGTACAACCTCGTGGTGGTGAGGAGCAAATGTATGTAGACTGCTCAGTAAATGTTAGCCATTTATGGAATGATTGAATAAGTGACAACATTGTTATAAAGTCTTAGCAGAGTTAGTGAAATAGATTTAATCTTTTCTACAAATTAGTTCTTTTGGTAAAACTGAACTTTCTTGGCAATAGGCAGGTAGTTTGTTAGTTATTAATTCCTAGGATACTTTTTGAATTAAGGGAGAAATTTGTAATAATAAGTAATATACTATCCCACATGGAGAAGACAGATTTGATAAATACGTATTTTAAATAATAGGTAGTTCTAATAAGCACACAATAAATAAATCAAAGGTTATATATCTTTTATGATTATTTAGGAAGGTAACTTCAGCTCAGGACAGCAAAACAGTTAAGAGAATAGAGTTTGGAGCCAAACCGATTTGGTCTGTTTTTGTTTTCCTACTGCTGTATAACAAATCACCCCCAAATTTAGCTGTTTAAAACAACAATCATTTTGATCATCTCTCATCATTCTGTGAGCCCCCTGGGCTCATGATTCTTCTGTTGGCCTTGATTGGAGTCTTTCAAGCAGTTGTAATCAGGTGGTGGCTGGGGCAGCAGAGGCCAAGATGACTCCCTCGTATGGCTGGCAGTTGGTGCAGGAGGTTGGCTGGGACTGGAGGGCATCAGTTCCCCTCCGTGTGGCCTCACCATGTGGCTGGGGCTTTATAGCACATGACAGCTGGGTCCCAAAAGGAAGTGTACTAGTTGAACAAGCAACAACATGTAAGTGGCTTATCGTGCCTTTCCTTGAATAACACATGCTAATGTCTTTTTGTTCAAAGTGAGTCACGTGGCTAAGCTTGGTGTCAATGTGAAAGGGCATTCCATCAGGGCAGGATTACCAAGGTTTGGTTTTCTACCAAAGTGACAGTCTGCAGCAGGATTGGAGAGCATCTTTGCCCTTTAATAGACGTGTGACCTTCAGCAAGTTATTTCTCCACCCTGTGCCTCAATCTTCTCATTAATAAAAGAAAGAAAATAGCGATACTCTCTTTAGAGTGCTGTTGTGAACATTATCAAGTCAGCAATGAGTTAATGAATTAATACATAAAATATGTGCAACAGTTTGTGGCACAGGAAAGCACTTAATAAAGTAAGCCAATTTTATTAGTGGTGGTGATGATAATAGTCGTTGTAGTAACAGTAGCTATTAGTAGTAGTGGGATAGTAGTACCTCCTTATCCACAGTTTCGCTTTCCATAGTTTCAGTTACTGCGGTCAACTGCGGTCCAAAAATATTAAATGGAAAGTTTCAGAAATAAACAATGTATAAGTTTTAAATTGTGGGCCATTCTGAGTAGGTGATAAAGTCTTACACTGTCTCACCCCCTTCCACCCAAGACGTGAATTACCCTTTTGTCCAGGATATGCATGCTGTATATGCTCCCCACCTGTTAGTCGCTTAGTAGTATCGTCTTGGTCATCACAGTGCCTGTGTTAAAGTAACAGTTATTTTATTTAATAATGGCCCCAAAGTGCAAGAGTAGTGATGCTGGCAATTTGGATATGCCAAAGAGAAGCCATAAAGTGCTTCCTTGAAGTGAAAAGGTTACTACTGTGCAATAAAGTGTTTTGAGCGACAGAAAGAGTACATTTACATAACTTTTATCACAGTATATTGTTATAATTGTTCTATTTTATTATTAGTCATCGTTAAATTGCCTAATTTGTAAATTAGACTTCATCATGGAGAGGTATGTGTAGTATAAAACATAGCGTGTATATATATATTTGTAATATATATATTTGTGTATATATATATTGTGTATATATGTATTTCAATACTATTCATGGTTTCAAGCATCCAATGGGGACCTGGAATGTGTCTGCTGAAGGGGACTGTCATATTAGGAGTAATAGAAAAAATATTATCTTTGGAATATACTAGAGCTTCATGACAACTGCTGATCTAGTTTTACCAGAACTTTTAAGAGCTATGGTATTTTTATTCCTTATAAAACTAACAAGTTGAGTTTACTTTCTCTTTTACCGTATTAAAAACTAAAATTTTCCTCGCAGTTCAGGAAATAGAAAATACACACTGAAAGATAAGTATAATTCATTTAGAGAAGCAAATAAGAATTTACAAAATACGATAAATGGATCTTTGATTTAAAGGCTTCATTTAAAGAGCTCTTCCCGGTTCAGTTAAGAGTTTTATAAATCATTAACTACTTGACAGGGCTGTTCAATGAAGAAATGATTATAATTCCAAAATAAGCCACTAATGAGTACTTAGCACTTCCATAATACTTCTTAAGGAAGAAGTACCACAAATAGAGGCTAAGATACTTAATAATATCTTTAGATATTACTAGGATCAAAAACACCTACTCAGTCCTCTCAAGTAATAACCTCAGGATTATTTCTCAATTCCCACATCAAGTAAATATATTTCCAATTAATCTGTTTCTCCCTGTCCCCACCACCGTGTCCCAATTTCAGGCACTAGTCTTTCTACATACAAGTTTATGTTCGTACCTGGGCTCACAAATCCAGTCTCTCTGCACTGTAACTCTGCTGCCAGTATTCTCTTTCTGAGCACGTAGGTGAGATCCTGTTACTACCACATCCTATCTCATCTCCCACCATTTTGATGCCTTCTTTTCTCATACTTGTAAAATCAAAACTGCTTAGCATGATGTTCAAAACCTTCTATACTTTGGTACTTTAGGAAATGCTTAATGAGAGGTAGTCAAATAAAAGAATGACCCAAATGGGATCTATTATTATCTATTTATGGAGAAGTGTCTGTTGGGTTTTTGAAATAAGAATGGTTCATAATGGCCCCTAGACATGTGCTTGCATTGTCAGCTAGGGTTTTTTTTTTTTAATATTTAAGATGCAATAGTAATGTTATCAGTTAATTTATTAGCTATGCTTCCCCAAATAAGAGCATTTGACAGTCTGATAATACCTAAATAATTGAGAGTAACATTTACACACCTTCACCATATGTGACCACGAGTTTTTTGTGAGAGTGATGGCACCCTCCATTAAGGCACTGATTTACATAGTAAAACTGTTGATAAAGCAAAGTAAACTATTCCAGGAAACTAGTATCATCATTGTCTGTACTAAGCTAGAAGAGTTTGTGTTATGCTTCCACTTTTAAAAATCAGTATGTTTTCTTGTTTTGTGATGTAGTTGTTGGCGGTTTATTTGATAGCTCACAAGATGTAGGAAGAGCACATTTGTTCGTTAATAAATTCATAGGCGAGAGAAACACTTGTGGCATTTTTTGATGACTTATTAACTTCTTTTAAAACATGTTTAACTAATATAGTTTCTGTCACCAGCATGTTTTTTTTTGCATTAGAGTTCACTCTTTTTTTTTTTCTAGAATTATGTCCTGAATGGAAAAAAACAAAACAAACAAAAAAACAACTGAATTTAGAATAATGCTTTTCATATGTCATTGTGTCCTGAAAATGGAAGTGGGGTGGGGAGAAAATCCCAAATGCTTGCTTGTTGAGAGAGAGCTGTGGGGTGCTGAGACTGTGAGCTTGGGGTTTTTATTTAAAAGACTCACAGTGCGTGCAGATTAATATGGCTTGCTACAATATTCAGGAATGCATATGAAACTGACTTAAACACACAGAATCATGTCAGGGTTTGGTGTTCTTCGGAGTTTTGTCCTAGGCCCTCTTCTTTTCACTTGCAGACTCACCTTGGATGTTCTCATCCCCTCCCATGGCTTCAGGGGCACTCCACATGTGCATGGCTCCCAAATATGTATTATCCCATTTGGGTGCCTAGCAGGCCCCTCACATTCAGTGTGTCCGTAACTGGGCTCGTCATCTCTCAAACCTTTTCATCAGTGTGTGGCATCACCATCTATCATTCTCAAGCTTCATACATCCATCTTTCAATCTCCCTCATTCTTAACATCCAATCCATCCTTTCTTCCACCTCCCAAATGTCCCTTTAAGTCTATTTCTACCTTTTTGGGTCATGACATCTCTTGCCTAAATTATCCAATAGTCTTTTTCCCTGGCACCCCTGCCTCTAGGGAAACCATCATCCCAAACCTAATCCATTCTTTCACTGCAGCCTGAGGCCAAAAAGAAAACAAATTGATTATGTTAGTTACTCCCCCTCTTGAATCTTTTCATCGGCTTCTTATTATGATCCTTGGGATAAATTTAATGCTTTTTAACATAGCTGAAAGACTTTTCAGTATTTAGCTATTGCCTCCATCCCTATTTCGCCCACTCCATGCTCTGTCCCGCACTGTCCAATATGATATCTCCTACCCACATATGGCTATTTAGATTTAAATTAATTGGAAGTAAATGAAAACACAGCCTTTTTTCTTGAGTCAAACTAGCCACATTTCAGTGTTCAGTAGCCACATGAGGCTAGTGGCTACCATATTGGATAGCAAAGATTGTAAAATATTTCCGTCACTGCAGAAATTTCTATTGGACAACATGGTGCATACTGAAATTCTTTCATTTCTGGGAACCTTGCCTTCTTTTGCCTGAAATGCTTTCTAACTCTTCTTTTCTTTCATTCCCTATCAATGTTTTGTGCTTTCCCATCACTGCCCCCCCCTTTTTAATAGACTCTATATTTTAGAGTATAAATGAGGAGAAAGTACAGAGGGTTCCCATATACCTTCTGCCTCTACACATACACACAACGCTTTCCACTATCAACATCCCCCACCAGAATGGTACATTTGTTACAATCTGATGAACCTACATTGACACATCTTCCCCTTCATAGTTTATATTAGGATTTACTCTCGGTGATGTATATTCTTGGGTTTTGCCAAATGTATAATGACATATATCTATTATTGTAGCATCATAAAGAATAGTTTTGCTGCCCTAAATATCCTCTGTGCCTCACCATTATTTTTCACACATGATTCCACCTCCCGAAATTCATTCTTTGTCTGATCTCTTGTCTATCCTTCAATAACAAATCAAACCCAAATTAGACTGTAAAGCTTTCTCATATCTCCTGCTCTGAAATTCTGTGCAATTATAGGGTATGAAATAAAGAGATATGAAGAAGAGATCAGAACTTATTCACTCAATTGAATATTGCCCTTTTAACTAGTAGCTATTTCAAAGCACTTCCTTAATCAAAATATTTTTTGGACACCTACTCTTGTAATATTCTTCAGAAATAATGATCAATTTCATTATTCTGTGGCCACATTTCTTTTCAAATCTGAGATGGTGTGATCCAGTCTGACCAGCATTTGTATTCACCCTCTTGGTTTCATCTCATAACTTGATTCTTTCCAGAAACTGAATCCATCTTCAAAATTATCACTTCAGTTTTTTAAAAGTTACATACCAAGGCTCAAGGGAATCCCATAAAGTCCAAAAATGTTTTAAACAGTGACAATACCTTTTTAATATGGTTATGGATGGTAAAGATGATAACTTTGAAAAGGGTAACTCTCACTTGTGTTGGTTAGTTTTGATATGTTTATTTAGAAAGGAATATATAAACCAAGAATTTATTCTCTACTTTGAAATCCCTTCTCAGATTTTTATAGTTGATTTAATGATTACCTGGCACACTGCTTACATTGTAAAGTTGAACCCATTTTCAAATTTTAATTAACATTTTATTTGTTTATATACTGTACTTCCAATTACATGATAAAAACTCCTTGAAGGTAGGTCTTTATTCATTTTTAGTGTCTTCCACAGCAACTCGATTACTGCTAATAATAGTTATTAAATAATTAGTGCATTTTAATTTCCGAAGCATTCTGAGGAATATGATCCCTGATTTCCTTACACAGTCCATTGAAATAGAGATTTTCCCAATGATCCCTAATCTCTTCAAGAGAAAGTGGAAGTTAGGGGATAGAATGTGCCATTCTAGGCCCACAACAAGTAAGCTAACAGGCAGACACAGGAGCTGTCCAATCACTTTGGGGATTATAGAGAATGCAGTGGCTTCTCTTTTGTTCAGGCTGGAGAAGCATTTTTTAAGGGAACAGTGCAGACCCTGACAGCCATTTTCTTGGTACCTATAGACGTTAATGACTTGCCAGAACCCAGCCCTTTCGCTCCATCATTCCATGCTTTGTAGCCATGTTGGTCATCTACAAATACAAGCACCATGCAGCTTCACTGGTTCTTTTGGTAGTACATACACAAAATTTTTCTCTTGATTTAAATATAAATCATAACAGGATTCTCTCAGAGTCTGCGTTTTGGGGGAATTTTATTTTCTTTCTTACATGTCTTTGGGATTTTTCAAGAATTTAGAATGAACATATATTGCTTTTAAAATTAGAAAAAGTTATCGTTTTATTTGAATGATTTATATTTTAATAACATTTTTAAAAACAGGAACAATCGTAATTTTTTAAAATGCAAATACTGAATACTGTTAAGAGTATTCTTCACTTTCTTTCAAATCAGAGCAGGATAAGTATTGCATTGCACGTCTCCAATGTTACCTTTTATAATCTTATTATCTACCTAAGCCTTTTTATAACAAAACACTTTATTTTCAATGTGAGAAAAGACTCACTTCTTTGCAATAGACTCTTCAGGTGACTTCTCCTTATCCCAGGTAACTTTACTTTCATTGTGTTCTTCCACATCACTTTCTCTTTTTTAAGCCACAGTCTGAACATTCCTCCTTTTTTTTTTTTCCATTAATGTATAATTTTCTTTCCATTAATGTATAATTTGAGACATATCCATTTCTCAGGTTTGGCGACAGTTCAGGACCAAGGGACAAGGTCACAGAGATTATAGACTGTCGAATGTGTGATAAGGCGGCTCATAAAGAATCTAGTCAGATGTCCTTCATTTGTCTTTAATTAACTACAGCTGCTTTTTATGTTTCGAACCAATCTTTGATCTGCTTTCCCCTTCAGACCTCTGTGCACAAGGTAGTTAAAAACAAACTAGGAGGCCAATTTTAAAGACAAAAAAAAAAGAAAAGGAAAAAGAAAAGAAAATCCCTCTGGGGTAATCAAGTGACAGTCGAAGCAGCCATAAGCTGTTAGCTTTATTCATTAGAGAACTTTAAACATGTCAAGAAATAGAGTAATGTCCCTGCTGTTAGATCAGCTTCAACAATGAAGATTACAACAGCTTTGGGACGCATGAGTGGGCAAACTTCTTGTGAAAACAAGTTTATTGAGGAGCATTTTACTACAGTGGCACAGAATCTGGCTTACACAGTTTCATAGCGGGAATATTGGTTCAATATGCATTGAGAAGTTCAGCTCTCTAAGAATGGCAGATTTACAGTGCAACCTTGCTCTAACCCAAATGGCCCCTGCAGTTAGGTTTAGAAAAACTTCCTACGGGCTATATTGCTCGAATGGATGGTCTCTGTTAAACCACATTGCTCTTGTCGAAGCATTTAGATGATCCAGTATAAATTTTAGTTTTATGATGACTGTATACATCTTGAAATCAGGTATAGATAATTGATACAGTCTTCTTTTGAAGCAAAATTTCAATGGCAATATCATCAATTAAAAAAAAATAGAGTGTTCCTTAAAGTGAATCATATTGCATTAGAGCTTAAGAACTGTTTTTGGAAGAGAGTGCATTCTAATCACATCTAATGGGTTTCCCCACGTCATTTTTTCTTCTTTATTGTAATCTATAGCAGCCGACTCATTATTTGGGTGCCCTTAATAACATGAGAGAATAATTGACTTTAAAAGGGGAAGACCAAGAACTTCCCAATTCTTAATTTTTTACCATGCATTTTTAATTTTTATGGCAGCTCTTCCTCCTTGTAAGTTCCAGAGAAAAGTCAGCCTTGTGAAATCTCTTGTAATATTGTGAATTTCCTATGAAATCTAAGGAAAACAAACACCATCCTACATTTCACAATGTTCTTATCCTTAAAAGTGATATTTTTATTCAAGACAAAACTAGGAGGCCCTTTGAGATGCTGGTTCATTTTAAGTTCTCCCAAATGGTATGTAAGAAATACGTTTATT
The DNA here is from genome assembly GCF_902729225.1 of Pteropus medius. Classification (NCBI taxonomy): domain Eukaryota; kingdom Metazoa; phylum Chordata; class Mammalia; order Chiroptera; family Pteropodidae; genus Pteropus; species Pteropus medius. The sequence goes on from NW_024354911.1 coordinate 16,622,213, forward strand.
TCTTCACTCCTATTGATTTGTGTGCATGGGCAAATTATGAATCAAGGTCAGGACTCCCCATTGGCTAACCCTGCAGCTTTTCCCCAATCACATCGCTTCCCTCTTTCTTGGATCTTATAATCACGTCATGGGTCTTGCCTTTCAACATTTCTGTTAGAGGATATTCTTTCAAAGGATAAGAATTCACTAGTAGGAAAAGCAATGTATATGGAAAACATAGATACTTTGTCCTCAATTACTTGAGTGTTTATTCTAACTATATTTGAAGTTTGAAAAGAACTTTCTAAGAACAAAAAGGGTTTGGGAGGGTGATACCTTATTTTACATATTTTCAAAGCAGAGCAACTATACTCAGTTGAGATTTAAAATTAACTTTTATAAGCTAGGGGCACTTATGAAGCCCAACAGTGAAGGGAGGCAAGAAGGAGAGCTAGATTCAACTGAAGAGGGGAGGCGGGGCTTATATCCGTGTACTCAGCTCAACCAGTTGTTGCATTACAGGAAAGAGACTCAGGGATGCCAGATATTTCAGTTATTCAACTAACCTGGAAATCTGATTTTTTACATGAAAACTCCTGGTTTCTAAATGTTGACAACCAATTCATTTTAAAAGAACATTATGTGAACTGAACAAAACACATCTGTAGACTATTTTCTGAAGATAAGGCTTCAATCTTCTTTTCAAGGTTTAATGCTTGGGCGAGCTATGACATGGCTTTCAAAAAGCAGATGGAAGATTTTGAGTTTTTTGTCGACACTGTGTAATCAGAAATGTTCACACAAACTGATAAAAAAAATGGCAGCGAGATTAGGAATAACAAATGATAGCATGGTGATGATTTACAGTATGCTTTCACACTCTGTTCAAATAGGTCCTCAGAATAACCCTGTAAGGCCAATAGGACTATTTTTTTTCTCTCATTTTACAGATGAGGAAATTGAAGCTCAATGAGTGGTTCTTGATCATTTTCAAGACATAGAATCTTTGGAGAAATTGTTGAAAGTCATGGACTCCGCTTACGTAAAAACGAACACTAAAAAAAAATTTTAGCATATAATATTTAGGAGCTTATGGACACCTATCTCTTTCTAAAGTCTAACCACAAGTTAAGAACCCCTGGCATAAGTGATCTGTGAAACTTGATACAGAACTCAAACTGAGGTTTTCAGAGCCGTGCGCATGCATGTATGTGCGTGTATGTGTTTGTGTGTGTGTGTGTATCTTTTTCTACTCCACGATGCTTCCCTCCTTAGAGAAGGGTGAGACAGCAGCCACCAGAGTAGAGCCTGCCCAAGCTGAAGAGTCATCTGCATTCCCACCTGTGCTACTACCCCTGGGATGGCATGACTGAGATGAGGCTGCGACTGGGAAGGGTGACCTCAGCAGTACATTCGGAACCCTCATCACTACAGAAATTTAGAACAGGATTGTCTGAGAAGCCAGAGAGTTACAAATAGTAATAGCCACTATTTATCCCAGGCTTGTAATATGCTAGGTATTGTGCTGAGTTCTTAAATCACTACAGTTTTTACCTCCGTTGCACAGATAAGGAAACTGCTAAACCAAGATTATCATCCTGACTCTGGATCCAACACTGTTCATCACTCTGTGATTCTGTTTTTTATGTTAGAGTGATTTAGAGTGAGCATATGGAAGAGAAAGAAGTGCAGAGGATGATCCTGTGTTCTATCGTCATTCTTAAGATACATGACAGTATAAAAATTCCTGAAAAATCAATTGGTTGCCCTTCTAAGACACAATGATTTTTTTGTTTGTTAAAGAAAATAGTATACATTTAAGACAGTAAAGAAAAAACCTTAATTGTACTCTAATGGGAATTTTCATATGTATAAAATCATTCATTGCTAAACCCTTGTTAAGCTGCCAAAATCAGTGATAATATGTGTAAACATCAATGTCCCTTAAAGGTCAGTCATATCAAATTCATTGACAACTCAAATGAGTATCCAGTATTTCCAAACAATTGGGGAAATAATACATTTTAGATTTAATTTCTTTACTTTCCATGCATCCTGTTATATGTGTCATGTAAAATGAGATACCTGACAAATTAAAATGAGCAGATGCCAAACATAAAACTCATACAAGATACAGATTGAGTCATATCTTTATGTGGAAAACTTCAGTACTCAAGAGTATATTCCCTTAAAAGAAGTGCATAAGTCTTAATGAGTTGTGTAAACCACTTGTTAAATGGATAATCTTGGAGTTCATGGATCTTGAATAATGTTTGTTATGCGAACAGTGCATAGAAGATTAATTTGCTATGATACTTGAAATAGAAACAAGTTTCAAGTGAACATCCAAAAGGGAGAATTTGAACTTTAAAAAATATTTTACTGTTATTTAAATGACAGGAAACCTAAATAAAGAGTCTAAATTTTTTTCCTCTATATTCTTGGGAGTGATTTCCACTTAAAAATTTTACTTAGATTTAAAAGCAGGTTTTTACATTATGAATCCAGTTTAACTACAGCAAACTTTCTGTTGGCATTTGTCAAATTCAATTCCCCATTAACTGGTACTTCTAGGACTTAAAAATAAAATAAAAAGTGATAAAAAAAAAAACAAGCGAGATTCTAAAAGTATGTGGTCTAATTTGTTTTCTTAGTATTAGATCTATTTTATAAAATTCTATTTATTTTTAAATACACAATTTATGTATAGTGTTTATGCTTATGAAATTAGCTTTCACAGTACATGTCATACTCTAACCTTTCTAGATAATAGTTCACTACAATTTAGATTAACTCAAAATATATTATTTTATTACCTTTATCCCATAGTAGTTGAGATTACTAATCCTGTGTAATTATACCACTACTTTAAAAGTTTGTCAGCTTCCACTTAATACTTTTCTGTTTATTTAACTTCTGCTACTGCTTCTTTGGCTCATATAAAAGATTGTCTTATTCTCAACTTTTTTCGGTATTTTAACTTATCACAGATCCATTTTTAAATCTTGCAAATTAATGTGTTTCCTTTCTTATCAGTCTTTCCCCCTCTTCCTCCTTCTCACCCCTGTGGTCTGTGCCTCCTAAGTTCTCCTTTGGATTTTCATCTCATGACCTAATGCCTTAGGTTTTTTCTCTTATTATTTTTTTCCATGAGGCAATGTTTGCACACAGCTGTTCTGTAATATATAGCATATATTGGCTTGAGAATGGAAATTTCACTTCTGTAAAGTGGTTTGGGATACACTTTTGTGCAAGATGCTATGCCAAACTGAATTGTGGAGTGTAACATGCAGGCAATGGTACCTCTGTTTGCCCCACCAGGAAGCAGTTTACAGTTTTGGTAATTATGATGCCCTATTGCAATGGCTTCCAGAGTTATTATGTAAACCTTTCAAGCAGGGATTATGTCTTCCCTATTTCTGCACACCTTTCCTGATACAATAAATGCTTTATAAGTGACAAGTTTAGGTGGGCCAGGGCGTTATCCACAAGTTAACATAACATCTTATGCTGTATGTGCATATTTAAAACTTGAGCCATTTCATTTCCTTTCCAACTTTGCTAATCTCACAGGAATATAGAATAACCAAACTATAAACTAGAGCTCCTTATAGGAAAATGTTTTTTTGAGATGAAGTGCAATTAATTACTCCCAGTACCATTGCCACTGGATGGTTAGCAGTTAGAAAAGGCGTCAGTTAATTAGGATTTAAACTTAATTATATGATAAGGAAGCAGCGAGAGTATTTCTAAACCCAGTTTTATTTTCCAAATTACGAAGAAAAAGATGTTACAAAGAGATTTAAAACTCTGAAATTCTCTTTACTGTAGCCCTCCATCCCGGTCACACGTGTGACCAAAGCCCCACCAATCAGAAGTCTACAGCCTCCTGCCCACAGTGATTAGCCTGGGGACTTGCACGTGATCCAAGCGAGGCCAATCAAAGCCCTTCCAGCAATTCTTCTGTTGCCTCCAGCAGAGCGGAGTCCTGCTTGCCTCTTGCATCTTAAAGATGACAAGCTGGAAATCGGGGGCTCTCCAAGGCAGGATACCTCTCTGTGTGAGGAAGGCTCTACAGCAGGAGCGAATAAAGACAAGCAGAGACAAGCAGATGAAGGAAGGGGAGAGAAAGTCTTAGAGCCAAGCATCCCTGCCATTTCCGTCATTTCAATTATGAGCCAACAAATTCCCCTTTTGTGTTAAGCTGATTTGTGTTGAGTTTTTCTCAAACAACCAAAGGAGCCCTGACAAATGATTTTTGTTGGAATTGAGTACCTGCATGAATAAGAAAGTATTGTTTGTCTCACATAAATTCCTCCAGCTCGTCGCTGGTAAAGTAAAACAGAAAACATGGAATACATGTTCACCCTGGAAAACACCATTTTACAACACAAATTAAACTCTGCAGTGGAAGAAACAGTTTGTTTCACTTTGTAGACAGTGGCATTTTAGACTCTTGGTTCATTTTAGTAATTGTGTCATGGTCCAACTTGAGCCATATCTTGTACCTCAACTTTAAATCTCTTGTTTTTAAATTCAGTTTTCAATTACTAGTGCACTCTGAAACCTATTCCAAGGCAAGAGAAGCCTGAGGTGCAGCCTGAGTAAACTGGCCTCAGTCTCTACACTCTTCATGATGTCACCTTTCTTCTTTTTGGGAGAGAGGGGGAACCCTTTTTCCTCCTTGGTGGTAAGTTAAATTTAGTTCAGAAGAAGTGCCATTTGTGAATTCATAATATAGTTAGCAACTGTGTGATGACACTCTTTGATATGGCATTTGTATGTGTTAGGGTAATGCTTAACTGCTTCAAAGAAACCCAACATATAGTGGCTTAAAGAATAAAAAGTTTATTTCTCTTTCATGTAACAGTCCTGATATTAGTAGTTCAGTCCATCATGGAATCTCTGTCCCTCATAGTCATTCTGGGATACAGGTCCTTTCCAATGGTTTTTCCATCATCCACCAGGATGCTTTCTTGTCATCTGTGAGGTATAATACAAGTCACTACCACACCCGAAGTTCCAGTTAGTGGGAAGAGGAAATTAGGTATAAAAGAGGCACACTCATTGTCTTAGGCTCTATGATTCTCGCATTCCATGGTTGAGAACTTAGTGGCCACACACAGGAGATGCTAAGGAAGGCTATCTTTCTGAGATATCATGGACCATGGAAAGAAGAGAAAATGGATTTTGATGGAGTGCCAGTATTGTTTCCAGAATTATAGGTACCCTATTAGTTTCTGCCATTGCTTCATATGTCTCTTATATTACTTTAATGCATAAGAGAAAAATAAAGGAATCGATCCTTGTAGCATCAAAGTAAAACATGAAGAAATTGAAGTTATAACAAAAATATTGCTCTTCACTTTTAATTTATTCAAAAATATCTGGTAGCTAAATCTAGTCCTTGAGTGAATATAGAAATCACACTTCTCTTATGAAGTCATCCACAGAGTTATTTATAAAGTCTGGAAAATAGGTAAATGTTAATTTACCTTTTTACAGATTAACAATGCCTTCACAACATTATGTTATTATCTATATTTTCAGACTTTGTAGGCACCCTGTAGAATTCCAGGATACATTGTCATAGTTTTAATATTTATGCATGAAGAGATTCTTCTAGTGAGGAAATATTTTAAGTTGCGTGACAAAAAGTTAGGGCCGCCTTCCCTAAAAAAGATGATTTAGTCTTTTAAAATATGTTTCCTTGATTGCTGTCTAACTTTGCCTCAGATTATGAATACGAATGTGTCAATTTACTTTAGAGGACTTAATGGTAGATGCAAAATCTTTCGAAGTAGTTTTGTTTTGGTTCTTAAATAACCCATCTTTGGAGTCTTATATTTGTATAATTGTTTTATTCTATGTTTCATACTTTCTACATTTCTATATGATATACGTCAGCTATTAAATAGATTAACTTCTTAAGGTATACACATTCTGGACATTATAGGATCTAGTTAGAAATTTGTCAAACTATAAACTCAAAGGAACCGTGAAGGTCAAATCAAAACAAAGAGGATATCTGCTGATTCTAGTTCAGGGAATAGAGAATGTTATATCCATTGATGTAATTGTTGTTCACATACTTGGTATTACTCAATTTTAGGATCAAAGTTTTGTTATTCAACATTTTTATTCGATGTATAGATGATGTACCATACCTTGTGCTAGACACTGGCGATACAGAGAGAAAGAAAAATCCAAACTTAAATTACTACGTATTAATAAAAATGGCACTAAGTAGTTACCTCAATGTTAACGCCATCTCTTATCTTTCCAGCTCTCGCCTCTAGTATCCTGACTCAAACAGGATCAGTAAGCTCTTACCATCATCTCCTCATCCCTGTCATGTTCTCACTTTCCTCCTTTCTAGCTTAAGCTTCATACTCAACCATTATAATCACTCTTCAGCGCACATTCTTTCCTTCACCCTCTCTCACATCCTCATATCCGTTTGGCAAACCCGATCCTGGTTACATCTTGCTCTGCCTGCTCTGCCCCCACCATTAGCACTCACACAGCTGAACGTGCAGAAAAGGACACTTTAAATTCATAACTGTTGGCCTCGAGTGGACCCTTAATGCAACTCAATATTACTTTTCCCAGGTCCCTCCCTTCCCTCACTGCCATAGACAACTATTTCATACCTTCTCTCTGGTCTCACCAACATCCCCTCCCTCATCCTCACTCTTAGTTGATGACCTGGTTTCCTATTCTGAGAAAATGGGAGCCAGCAGAAGAGAACTAGCATCTAGAACTGTGCTAGAAAAACCATGCACACAGTAGGCACCCCCAAAAATATTTGGTAAATGAAAACCTGCCTGGGTGTCCAGCACCTAGAAAACTGAGATAAAGCACATTTAATGTTGTGCAGTAGCAAAGAAACATCCCATGGTGCTCATTGGGATAGAAGCCGTGAAGGCAAATATTGTTTCTCGAGTTAGTAATTTAAGAATATTAACTGAAATCAAACGATTATTATTTAGATAGCATTTCTATAAGTAGTAATACAGTTAATGCTATTACAATTAATATTTCTGTTATGAAATTTATCATCCTTTATGTTTATATAATGTCTTACACTTCAGTATCCAAAAATTATTTTTCAGCTGGTACTTATTTTATGTGAAGTCAGTTTAATTTTTGCAAATATTTTTGTGAAGAAATAAAAATTGACTTAATCCATACTTAGTAGAAATCCTGTGTGATTAAACTGTGTGGATACCTGCATACCTAACAGAGAAGCCCTGAAACTGAGTCAGCTTTCTTCTTTGTTTTCCTCTAAGCCAGACCTTGATAAAGAATATGGAATATGGGATTTACCTAAAATACTTGGCACAGTAAGCTGGAGTTCATGGGAGCAGGGCACAGAAGCTGGTGCGGAATAACAGTTCAAAAATAATAATTTATGTAGCTATGGTTCTAGGTCATTTAGCAAATGTAAAATTAAGAGCTAACACCTAAAAGCAGTTATTAAAAGCAGTGTGATTATTTAAATGCAGGAAACTCGGCTATATATTAATCAAGGCAATGGTGGCAAATATTTTAAGTCATAAGCCTTTTACTCTATTAAGATGAATAATATACTCAGAAGAAATAATACTAATTAGAACAGGGAGAAAAGCATTATAGTTTTATCCTGCTTTTTCTTTGATGGTAATTGGTGTTAGTGACTTATAGAAAAGAAAGACCTAAATTCTTGTGACCTAAATTCTTCACTTAGCAAGGTGCTGTGTATTTACCTAGGGCCTTCTCCCTGCTTCTGGACTTTGGTCCAATGACTAAGAGTGAAGCTGGCTTTGTAGCTACATTTCTTCTCTTCTCTTTTAAGGTGCTCATACTCTTGGAAGAGGGCAGGGGAATGAAGTTGTTTTCCTGAGAAATGGAAGACTGTTGCTTTCACTACCAGATCTCTATTTGGTCAAGATGGTAGAAGCATCTGCACAACAGTGTGGCGAATCATAGGTGTAGTTGATAGTTTGCTGGGTTGGTCGGTTTTCTTGGATAGAAATTCCTAAGGATTCCTTAAAAATTCTGATGTAGATTCATGATTCTTATTAAAGTATGGCTAGCAGAGAGTATAAGCTAAAGATGAACTTATGGCACCTTTGGGAATTAGTGACCAGCAGAGGTAAAGAAGTATTGGAAGTTAAAAACTCTCCGTATATTACTATACTTTTAAAACCATTTGAACCTAATAGGCTAGGCAACAGAATTTGCTGTTAGATATGAGCAGTGCTGTGCTAGTAAATGTTTACCAATTGCCTTTCTGGAAAACAAACAAACAAAAACTGATTTGTAGCCTTTGCCATTTCCTTAGTGTAAATACTCCCACTGTGGCCAATTTCAAGCAAACACATTGCCACAAATGCTGGGAAGAGAGGCATACCATCCGGCCTGTGAGAGCTCACTTCAGTATGTGACCGGAGCGGTGGGTGTCGACAGGCTGAGTTCTGTTCCTGCTCTGACGAATAGAGTGCTCCTTCTTTCTAAGCAATAAAAGAAAAAAAGAAGGCCAACATTGTAGAAGTTATCTGACTTGTGAAGAGACTAGAACTTAATTATTCTAATCACTAAAAATAAAGGTTGATTATGTAAGATGATAGAGGTGCTACTTATTGCTATAGCAGCAATCATCTTACAATATCTAAACGTATCAAATTAGCATGTACACTTTAAATTTACCAATATTGTATGTCAAATATATTTCAACTAAGAAAGAAAATAAATCCTGAGGCAGAGCAAATGTTTTTATCTTTCTGGCCAATAGAAAAGCAGAAAGAAAACAGAGTCCCCAGAATTGGGCAAGTCTGTAGGGTGCAAAGAAAGGTCCTGAACTCTGCAGCCCCCCCCCACCTCCCCTCATCCCCCAGAGTCCTAACTCCTCCTTCAACTGCCCTTCCTCATTTTCATAAGCTTCCAATGTGAAAGTGCTGGTCAGCTTTCACTTTAGATAAGCAAAATGCAATGCGAACTTTTTCTGAATGTATATTTATTATAAACACATATAATCTATAAAAAAAAGTGATACCTATTTCTCTTATTCACATTATTTTCCTCTTTAAAGACATTTTATACACTTCTAAAGATATTTTACCATTCGCCAACCTAATCCACAGCTTATTTTTCCCCTGATGTTTCTCCTTGCATTACTGGTTATATTAAGGCAGTTAACTTTCCACAAAAGGTCAACACATCTGAAAATTGGGCCACTTACCCGAGTGCACCTGGAGCTTGCTTAGGGTCTAATATAGCATTTAGTAACAAAAAAAAAGAATGAAAGGATAACTTCCATTGAAGTAGAATACCAAACAATAATTTTTAAAAATATTACATTGAGCCAAAATTGAGTTAAAAAATTAATATAAAAGCTTTGTTTACAAGTAATATTTTCATTAGTTCATTAGTTTAATAATTTTCTTTCTTTTTTTAATTAATTAATTATTTTTTATGGTGACATTGGTTAAAAAAATCCAATAAGTTTCAGCTGTACACTTTAACAGTAAGGCGTATATATGTTTACACTGTGCGTTCATCTCCTGTAGTTAGATTTCTTTCTGTCACCACATATTTGACCCCCTTTACCCTGTTTACCTCCTCCCTGCCCCCTCCCATCTGGTAACCACTAGTCTATTGTCCAATAGTTTAATAATTTTCAACCTGTCTTTGCATTCAAAGCTTTATTTAAAAAAAAAAAAATTCACCTATTTTTAAACTCTGCTTCAACTTTTCTTCCTCCCTGGTAGAAGGGACTTCTAGACCATAATGTATACATATGTTTATACCTCTGAAATATATTTTCCTGAATTCTTAAGTCAATTAGATCATAAACTAATGAGAGCAAGGAATATACACTGAGTAAATTATTTTACTGCTCTCTCTTTAGATATGGGCTAACAGCCATTACTTAGTGTTAGTTTTGTTAGAAAAATACATGCTAATAGTTAACATCTATGAAAATATTTGCTTCAGATTTCTCAAGGAAGGTTGTGGCTCGCCCAAAAACATAACTTTTAACAACATCTTTCAAACCTGCCAAATCACATTGCCTATTTAGCCAATTAAGTGTACATAATATTAATTTACTGTGCCACAAAGGTAGTGCGCCTTAACTGTTATTAGGGGAAAGCATAATATATTTGATTTCCCTTTATGAGTCTCACATTGCTTATAATTCAGTAGGGCTACCACATTTTCTGGGCAGGCTATCAAATAGGATGTTGTAATGATTTGCTTGACTAGTAGAGTAGATGAAAAAATATCACTTCTGTCTATAGCTGTTCTATTTTTGAATTTCAGATTTGCGTAATTCGAAACCATTTATTCCTCTGTGGTTCTCTTTAAACAATAAAAAGATTCTTTTACATTTTAAAGAGTTAAACATGTCTCACAAAATCAGTTAAGGTAATGGTTAGAAGAGCATAATTTAAAGGACGTAAGAGAAGTCTGAGATTTAATTTGAAAATGTTCAGGATGGGGCTGTAGTACAATGTAGAGGTTTTTGGCTTGAAAAAGGGCGGTATAGATTTTACTTGCAACTAACATCTTGGGGATGCTCGAATCTCTCAATTTTCTGTCTGTACCATTACCCTTTTGCAGGTCACAGAGATGTTAAGATATTTTTTGCTCTATAAAATGTAACTTACCAAAATTATCTTTGGAGGAACCTATTCTGCTTAGAAGATAGGTGTGGATTCAGAACCTATCAGTAGACTTCTTCCTATTTTAAAGATTATCATGGATTCCTTGAATGACTGAGTGAGTTCCTATTCTGTAAACCGAATTCTGAAATCTTCATCTTCCGCACACCACTGAAAAGGAATCTCATTGTCACAGGTTTATTCTTTTATATAATTCAGTTTCTTTTTACGACAAATACTCATGAACAACTGCTATGTATCAGGCATATTCTGAGTACTTAGTGGACATTACAGACAAAGATCTCTGCCCTAGTGAAGGTTATATTCTACTGGGAGAGACAAGAAACAAACATAATAAATATGTAAATAATGGAGTGTGTCAGAAGTTGATAGGTACTATGGGAAAAGCAAAAAGCATAGCAGCATGAAGAGTTTTACCAGTGCTGGGGTAAAGAGAGGCAAGACTCAGGGCTGGAGTAGTCAGGGTTACTTATTGACCACGTGAAGAAAATTGGCCAAGTAGAATCTGGAGAAGAGCGTTTCAGGCAGATGGAATGGCTAGGGCAAAGACCAGAAGCTGAAGTAGCCCTGGTAAGTTTAGGAAATGGCAAAGAGGCCAGTGTGGCCGGAGTAGAATGAGTGAGTGGGAGAGTAGTAAGAGAGTTGATGGGAGAAGTAATGCAGACCTAGATTTCGTATGTGTTTTTCTCTGAGTGAGTGAAATGGGGAGCCATTGCTGACCAGAGGAATGACATGAAACAACTTACATCTTTACAGAATCACTCTGGCTTCTGGATGAGAACAGATGGAAGGGGTCAGAGGTGGATGGAGGGAGACCTGTTAAGGAGGTGCCTCAATTAATCAGCTGAGAAATGATGATCATGACTTGGACCAGAGTGGGGCAGTAGAAGAAGTGAGAGATGGTAGAAGTCTGGACAATTTTAAAGTAAAGGCAATGGGACTTTTAGATAAATTAGAGGAAGGTTTTGAGAGAAGGAGGGTGATTCTAAGGTTGAACACGTTGATTTCTGTTTTGTTACTTTTTGTTTTGTTTTGTTTGTATAGGGGTGAAAGGAGGAAGGCTCAGGATCCTGTTTTAGATGTGTGAATTTTGAAATGGCTATTAAATATTCAAGCAGAGATGTCCAATGGGCAGTGGGATATTTTAGTCTAGACTTTGAAAGAAAAGTCTGAACTGGATGTGTAAATTGGTGAATGGTTAGCATATAGATGGTAATTAAAGCCATGAGGTGCGGGTGAGATGACCAAGGGAGCGAGTGTAGATAGAGAACTTTTTGAGTGAATTTTATGTATTGGACATTACTTACTCAGTGGGCCTATAAAGTTAAATACTCCTTTTTCTCAGAGCTCATGGTTTGTATTTGACCACACGTTTTCACAAATCTAGAAGATGCCATTCACATAGACTACAATGTCTAGATATATATTTCTGTATATTACTAGCCATAACATGGTATGATAAATGCTATTTTTGATATTTGTAATATAATGTAATATAATTGGTAATGTAAAATATAATATAGTAGTTATATATATGGAATTGTAGAGAAAGGAACAGCGAATTGACATAGTGATAAAAGGACAGAGTAAATTTAGACTACTCTGTTCTCAAATAATGTATTTTAGAACAGATATAATAACATCGTGTACAGTTAAAATCAAGATTAAGACCTTAAGCTGAAGGATCACTCAACATTATTCTTTAATGAACTATGTTCACGTCAATTTTTCGGCACCCAGTTTGTCTTCCCCATTGCCCCATCCTATTGCTATAAAAAGGCTTCTGGGGCCCATTATAATACTATTTCTGGATAAAGGCAGGGGAGGAGCAGGGAAGAAGGCATGGGAATGACAACAGCATTTTCTTGGTTTCTATAAATTCTTTGGGACCCTGTTAAGAATGAGCAGATGTGGGATATATCCCCATACTCAGTCCACCAATGTAGCAGTGCACTCTCTACTGTCACTTTTCTGTGGCCCAGGTTGTAAAGAAATGGGAAGAAATTAAATAAATAAATAAATAAATAAATAAATAAATAAATAAATAAGCAAGTAAGTAAGTAAGTCTGCTTTATGTTGTAAGCATTTTTAAATTTTTTTAAAATTTTTGTTTTACAGTTGACATTCAATCTTATTATATTAGTTTCAGTTGTACAGCCTAGTGGTTAGACATTTATATAATTTACAAAGTGATCCCCCCAATAAGTCGAGTACCCACCTGGCACCACACATAGTTATATTACAATATTATTGACTGCGTTTCCTATGCTGTACTTTATATCCCCATGACTATTTTGCAACTACCAATTTGTACTTCTTAATTCTTTCACTTTTTTCACCCAGCCTCCCTATAAGCATTTTAAATCTCACAAATGAGAATAATCCCATCCTTTCTGGGAAGTGATGCCTTTTATGTGGTTTTCTACTCCCAGCTCTAAGGAGAAAGGATGTCATTGAGTAATGCGATGTCTAGCAGTGGTCGTTAGCAAAGCAGGTGAAAACTGTAGGAACTGCTTCCTAGTGAGATTTATATTTATACTTATATATGACTTTTTTTTAAATGGTCTTTCCCTCACATATATCAACCTGAGTACTTGACTTAGGACAAGCAATCTCAGATATAAGGAACACCCAGGCCACAGATTAATTGAAATTTTACTTAAAATTTTTAATATATTTCTTCATATTTTCTGTCACTAGTTTTATGAGAACAAGGAACAATGACATAGTTCCTTGAAGACAGTTGATAATTGAGGATAAAAGTACACAGTTATACCACACTAGAATTGATGTAGGACATGAATAGCAAACACACTGTAAATAATAGCACTTAATAACTGGGCCTGAAACATAGTTTTATGCATATTTCTATTCTCTGTTCAACATCTTCCCTTTACATGTAAGACCATTCTCAAAGTGACGTATCTGTGCCCACATTTGAAATCATTCAGCCTTTCAGGCACCCTTGATACCGCATCAGGCCATGTCCCCGTCTCCTAGCATAATACCCTTGTATGCTCACAACTGTCAAGAATCAGTTGGCAGTGTATTAGGTGCTGATTGATTAGTTGCCTTCTCACATATTAACAATATTGCAATTCTTTATTTTCTATCCTTTCAAACACTTCCTGCGCTGTAATTTACTTAATTTTTACCAGTGTTTCTCTGTCCTTATTTGCTTGGTTGTAGAATGTTCAAACTGGTGAAGTAAATGCAGAGTAAATACCTGCCAGTTCAATTTATCTTGAGAATCCGCTGACATAATAGCATGTGCACTAACCCTGATCAGCATTAATTTTTTTATTCAACGAATTTTTACTGAGCTTACCGAGTGCCAGCTGTTGTGCAAAGTGATGGGGAGGCAAAGGTAAAAAGGCAGGTATCTCTGTCCTCATGGAGCTTTCAGACAAGAAAGCAGTCTCAGTGCCATGTAATGACCCAAGTTCAGAGTTCTGTGGGTGCACATCAAAGGGCCCGTATATCAGTTAGAATTAGGTTGAGGTACAAGTGGCAGAAAATCCAAATAGCAGTAGTATAAAGGAAATAGACGTTTTTCTCCAACATGCACGTCTGGAGGTAGACAGACCAGAACTCCACAATGTCCGGGACAGCTTCTATCTTGTTGCTATGCTATGTGTGTGGCCTCCATGCCGGAAGTCACCTCATGTTTAAGATGGCCCCTCTAGCTCTATGTCTACATTCCACCAGCAGGAAGGAGGAAAAGGGAGGAGAGGAGCAGGCTCCTTACCTTTAGAAGACTTCCTAGAAGTTGCTGAAACCACTTGTTGTCATGCCTAACAACAAGGGAGGCTGGGAAATGCAATATTTATTCTGGGCAGCCAGGAAGAAGTGAGGACAAATAGTAGGGGACAGTTAACAGTCTCTGACCTAGGAAAACAGTTGCCCAAATTGAAATCTCAAGGTAAGTAGGATTCTCAGAAGTGAATGCGTCTGTGTCCTCACAGGAGGATAGCACTCCAGAGAAAAGGAAAAGCACAGTAAGTTGAATGCTGAGAAGAAACTGTCCTTTCATCAATTATGCTAATCATTGTATGGTAATGTTTATACTTTTCTTAAGTAAAAAAAGCACTGTGGTTCAGGTTATATAAGAGGAAGGAGATGGGGTTTATGTTGTGTGCAGTTTTGTGGTTAAACAAGCTAGGAGACCTTCTCAGAGAAGATGGAGGCTAGGGGAAGATTTGTGACAGTGGGGTGGTATTCCTTTCTGGGACATGTTGGCTGAGGTGAAGGCATGTACTCGAGCCAATTCAAAGAAGGGAGCATTCAGGGAATATTCCAAGGTACGGATTCAGGGGCTAGCTTATGCCTTTCTGTGCCCATGATAGTGTCGCATTGCCTGTTTCATTTGAATCTTGCAGAATGGTCATGCCCGCAGAAGTGGCATGAATCTGTAGGAACAAGAAAACATTTACAAGGTGGTAAATTCACAATATCAATCTGCTTTGGGCTTTCTTAATTTGCATTAGTTCCAGCCTTATAAAATTAATCTTCTAATTTAAACAAATCTAATAGCAATTTTTGCTTGCTTGTTATTGTGAGAAACATGCAATTGCCTCATATGAAAATTACCATTTTCTGAGAAAAGAAAAATTATTAAAACTTTACTACCAGAAATATACATTAGCACACAGGAAACTAGAACAATTTTGCAAATAGGCAAATTGATATATATAAATGTGAACATATGCTCCAAGTTCTGCTATTAGTTTTAATAAGTTGCTGGATTATTGGTTCTTTTGGTAAATGTTTAAAGAGATATGCCAACTAGTGCTGTTCGTTGTTTATTATTTTGCTTCTTTTCTGATGCCAAGTCAATGGGAGAAACTTTGTGTTCTTTCTTTGGTAAACTGATTCTGCATCTCTTATTCCTTTACGCTCATGAAATACACAGAAGTGCCCTTAGTAGATGCCTGCTGCAATACTTTCTTTGGTAAGAATGTTATTTTATAAGTCTGAGTTTCCAGACTCAATCTTATATATGGTATTAGGGCTTTAAACTCTTCTAGCTAATATAAGAAAGCATAAATTAGAATTATAAGATTCAAGAACAAGGATGCAAATATAGAATACTAGATCTCAAAGGTATTATAGACCATTTAACCTTTTCCTTTACAAATAAGAAACTGATGACCCCAGGGTAAACGATCATTCCAGGAAGGCACCAGGACAGAAACTCTGGTCACCTAATTCTGACTTCAAGGTTCAAAGGCAAAGGTGAATTTCAAGCAAGAGGAAGTATATTGAGACTTTACTGGTTGCAAGGAAGAAACCTACCTGGGTGATCTTGAGAAACAGGGCTTATTCATAAAGCTAAAACAGTGCCTCAAAGGTTTAGCTGTTGTGCCCAGAGATTCTGTTGCCTCTACTTTTCTGTGCCTTTCTCCAGTCTAGGCAGTGAGACTCTGATCGGGTCAGTGACTTGGTTACCAATGACTAAGGAGCATTCCTGCTGGGAAGCTTTGGCACAGACATCAGTACTGGGTCCCATTAGTTTTAGTCAAAGTAAGACACTTACTTGCTTTGGGTCAATACATATGACTTTATAAACTACAGTGGGCCTATACAGGAAGAGCTTCCAAAAGCTTCTATGGAAGCAAGGTAGGCCTGCTAGAAGGTACAGGCCATTTGAGCTTTCTAGACCTGACCAGTATGGGGAATAAAAGACATTTGTGTCTATAGATATAATGGGGAAGATGACGTAAATCACAAATAAGCTCAAATTGAGTAAGTTTGCAAATGAAAGAGAGGTAAGTGCTCTGCCCTTAAGAAACTACCCACAAACACTGTTGGGTGGCTTTTGGGCAAATCAGTTAATGTTGTCAACCTCAGTTTGCTTATTGTCTTCAAGTAAGGCAATGATAATATTGATCTTGCCCAGTAGTTGTACGTATCAGAGATAATGTCTGTTAAATGGCCATCACTGTGTAGGGACTGCAGCTAAGGTTACTTATGATTATTACTACTATTTTGCTCAGTGAGACAATAGGAAGGGGGCTTTACAGTTGATTTGTAAGAAGCTGTATTAATTCTTCTACACTGTGCAATGGTTCATATCATGGGCTATGTTGGATTAAGACTATTTACTTCCTAGTTGTGAGATCTTAGACAAGTTATTTAACCCTGTGTTTCCCAATTATCTCAGCTGTAAATTGGGGATAATACCTTCTATCACAAAGAGCTCTCGTGAGGATTAAATGAGATAAACTAAGTACTGCTTAGAACAATGCCTAGTATACAATAAACACTTAATACATGTTCTCTATTAAGCTATCAATCATTATTTTTATTTCATGGACACTGAAACTGAGGCTTATGATTTGCTATTTTAGCAAGTGGGCTAGAGTGGGGTGCTGAAAGAATTTCTCTCTCTTCTTTCTCTTCTTTCCTCCCTCCCTTCTTCATATATTTATTTATTAGACTGGGTTCGCATTCAGTATTTCCTGCCTAGTAGATTGGGATTTGGGATATGTGATTTATTTTCATTTTCTTCCTCTAACGCTCCATCTCCTACTTCTACCAGGAGACGAATAAGTATTTACTCACATATCTTGCTTCCACTGCAATAAAATCATATTATGCTTTTGTCTTTTGCCACTAACCTACAACTATTAGCTGTCATGTCCAAAGTTCCAAGTTTTTATTTGAATCATCATAGTTGAGAAATCAGTAGGGTCAAGGAAATAAGAACCAGTGTTTACGTAAGTGTTTATTGGACTTTTCTTTATCATCTTTCAGGTCTTGTAGAAATTTGCCTGATGCACCCTCTCGATGTGGTGAAAACCAGGTAAGGTTCTGCATGAACAAGTTTTATTGACTTTGGCTGATATCCAAATTAAAATCTGTCAGAACACTAAATGCTAGAACTTGTCCTAGGCCGGTAGCTTCTCCCAATAATGGCATTTATATTTACTTCTTAAAGAAAATACTATTTGACAGATAAAATGTGAAAAGTGAAAAGCATTTCTGGATAGAGGTCATCTAAAGGTATATAATATTTTACTGCCTTCACATGACAGCCATAAGGTATGATTTGTGGCTAAACTGGTAAGCGAGATATATTTATCACAATGATGTAAAAACTAAACTTTATCTAGTGAATTATTACAGCAGACTTTCATTTGGCATTACATATAATAGATTACTATTCAATAGTCAGCATTTTGGTGTGAGACATCAAAATTTCAAGTAAACTTCTTAAATGGTGCTTAAAGAATTTATTCGTGTAACCGTTTGCCAATACAAATGCCATATTTCCAGGAAAATGCATTTGCTCTTAAAGGTAGACGCAAATCAGGGCAATGCATTAAATCTAGTTTCCAAGAGAAAAAATATCTTATGGGTTTTAATATGATCTAGAGCATTTTAAAAAGTGAACCTGTGGCTGAATTATTGAATTCTGGTTTTGTTTTGTTTTGTTTTGTTTTGTTTTTCTAATTAGAAGCTCTTGGAGCATAGTGAAAATCTTCATTTATTTGCATTGTATAAAACCCAAGAACACCATACCTGAGTTGTAGCTTAATAGCAAACAGTGCATTAAGCATGCAAAAACAGCCATGCAACAATGATGATTGAACAAACCCTTACTGCCACAGTTAGGAAATACAGTAGTCCCTCTTATCCACAGCTTCTCTTTTTGAGGTTTCAATTACCCATGGTCAACCAGGGTTTGAAAATATGAAATAGGAAATTCCAGATATAAATAATTCATAAATTTTAAATTGTGCACCATTCTGAGTAACCTGATCAAATCTCGAGCTGTCCCACTGTGTTCTGCCTGGGACATGAATGATCCCTTTGTCCATCATATCTACACTGTATGTACAGTGCAATAAGATATTTTGGGAGAAGGAGAAACCACATTTACATAACTTTTATTATAATATATTGTAATTGTTCTATTTTATTATTAGTTACTGTTGTTAATCTCTTACTATGCCTAATTTATAAAATAAACTTTATCACAGGGAAGAACATAACATATATAGGGTTTGTTACTCTCTGTGGTTTCGGGCATCCACTGAGGGTCTCGGAGTGTTTCTCCCACAGATAAAGTGGGAATACTGTACTTGATGAGCCAGAGCTCCTGTTTGCTGAACTCACGAAATACTGGGAAGCCCAGCCTAGCAGAAGGCAGTTCCTCTCCCTGATAGACCAGAGCAGGACAAAGGAAGAATGAGAAATGGGTCCAAAGACAAATAGAATTAGGATTGACACACTGTCATTTTTGTAGCATTTTGTTAAAGAGCTGACCTAAGCATGAATTTTCTTTTTTTTAATTGAGATATAATTGACATATAATGTTATATTGGTTTCAGTTGTACAACATAATGATTTATATTTGTATATATTGGAAAATTATCAACACAATAAGTCTAGTTAACATCCATCATCACACATAGTTACAAATATTTGTTTCTTGTGATGAGAACTTTTAAGATCTACTCTCTTAACTTCTTTCAAATATACAACATGATGTTATTAACTATAGTCACACATGCTATACATTACATCCGCATGATTCATTTATTTTATAGCTGAAGTTTTGTTTCTTTTGACCATCTTCACTCATTTTGCCTACCGCTCACCCCCAGGCTCTGGTAACCACCAGTCTATTCTCTTTATCTATGAGTTTGGTTTTTGTCTTTTTTTTCTATTTTAGAGTCCACTTATAAGTAAGATCATATGGTGTTTGTCTTTCTCTGACTTATATCACGTAGCATAATGCCTTCAAGTTCCACCCATGTTGTCACAAAGATTTCCTTCTTTATTATGACTGAATGATATTCCATTGTGTATAATATACCACACTTGTCTTTATCTTTCATTCATTGGTGGACACTTAAGTTGCAAGCATGCATTTTCAATTCAACAGGAACTCACTTTGCATTTTAAAAGATTATTAGAAGTTATAATTGATAAATCTTTTATGGAGAGACTTTAGACATTATGACACTTGGCTTTAAATAGGAAATAGCTTATTCTTCTCCATATACGTATAGACCTAATGTAAGCATAGGCTAGCCACATGAAGATTGCCTTGTTCTATGTGTCCCCACATAATTTTAGCTGAGATTTGGTTACAATGCTCTACACATGGCAGTTAGGTAGTATCAAGATTTCCTTTGAGATTCTCCCTGGAGATGTGCATATACATGGTTTTACAGTTCTGTTTATATACAAAGAACTTTGTGTACAACTGTGGAAAGACCCTCTGGTTAAGAACCCATAGCTATGAACGACAGAAGACCCTATTTACTTATATAACTAGGAAGACCAAAAGGATTTCCTGGCTTTGTATTCTCCAGGGATTCAAATAAAATAATAATATCTCTCATATTGTCTCTCATTCTTTCTCAACCTCTGTCTCCCTCTCTTTCTCTCTTCCTCTCTACTTTCAGCTATTTTTTTCCTTTTTAGTTTCATTTTGGAGTGGCTTCTCTCACTTGGCACCACATAACCCCAGCAGCTTCAAGCTTACATCGTCCTTGGTGTTTGCCTTCTCTCTGAGTCAGGATAACCGTGTAGTTAAGAACTCTAAAAGAAATCATCCAACCAGTAAATCCAGAGTTAGGCTGCCTGGGTTCAAACTCTGTTTCTTTACTTATTATCTGTGTAACCTCAGGTACGTTGCTTTACTTCTCTGTGCCTCAGTTTTCTCATCCTTTAATGAGAATAATGATAGTATCTACATTATTGTGAGAAATAAATGAGTATATATAAATATATATATATGCGTATATATATTTATATTGTATATATAAATAAGTAGATATATACATAAACACACACACACGATATGTATACACACACACACACACACACACACACACACATGGTGTTTAATACTATGTCAACAAAAGAAAGTTAAGGGGACTACAAAGACAAATAGAGTTTATAAGGTAGTCAGGGAAACACAAGGGGAATACAAAGTGAGGGAGAGGGGAAATATTTAATATGGAGTCAGATGGTTTCAAGTTCCCAAGCCAGAAGGCTTGTGTTATGTGAACACTGCATTTAAACCCTTCCCGCAAGTAGAGAGTTCTTCTGGGTCTGAGGGCAGGCGAGCATTGGTTTAGTCTATATGTTCCTGTTGACATCATTTCATGCTTTATTTTAGGACTGTGTGCTGAGGTAACCCCCATGGCTAGCACAGTGCCTGGACTCCTGGAGGTGCCCAGTGAATGCCATCGAATAAATGAATATTTGGTAAAACTAAAAAATAATAGCCCTATGAGTTATATGGACAGAAAAGAATGTCTAGAAAGTGACCCATATGCAGTTGTGTTGTCTTCATTAAAAATTGTAAGATTTCATGAAAGAGGTGGATAGTGAGAATCTGTTGGAATAGAAAGGGATAAAGTAATTGATAGGGCGGTGGGCAAAATCATCTCAAGCTTGTGGTGGAGTTTCAGAGATTGGATTGGGGAAGAGTGACGTGCAAGGGTTTCTACTACGTGTGCCAAGATGAGAGGTGGGTGGACTGAACCAGCGCAAGGGATTGTAGTTGCCAAAGGAGCAAGTTTGACAAACTTTGACACAGAAAGTAAAATTCTGGACTTCATCTAGGACTATACTGGCAAATCGAAATAAAATGCATGACACGTGTGTAATTTTACATTTCCTAAGAGCCATATTTTAAAATGTGAAAAGAAACAGGTAAAATTAAATTTAATGATATATCTTATTTATCCCTGTAGACCCCCAAATTATCATAGCAACGTGTTAACCAGTGTAAAAATTATTAATGAGATATTTCACATTCTTTTTTATGCTCAATTCTTGAAATTTCTGGTGCATATTTTACACTTAGAGGACATCTCAATATTGACTAATCAGTCACATTTCAAATGCTCAAAGCCACATGTGGCTAGTGGTTACCTGAGCAAATAAACAGCACAGGCCGGAAGTGCAATGGGAAAGGAATTCTTTAAGAGGAAGGAGAGGTGGTCTAGTGGTTCCTTAGTAAGAAGAATACTCTTGCCTAGAATGGGGTGACAGTTGTAAATAAACAGGGTCCTAGGTGGGAGGAAATTTTATAACGTATGCATTTGAAGGTTTGTACCTGTATGGGGAAAATGGCATTCGGAAGCCCCAGAGATTCATCGAAGTCACAGTCCAAGGGGATTTTAGCTTACATTTTTATTTCCAGGAAAGGAAATGGCTCATTGTGCTTCAGGAAGAGAGAATTACTGAGGTATTCATTCTGCTTCACCCCAACTCATTTTTCATGACTTTTGTTTCGTTTCATTTTTGAAAGGGGCATAAATCAGGTACAAAGTAAATTAATTACTGATCCTGTAAGAACCGATCTTTTAAAAGTGTGTCCTGTCAAAGAGCTGCAAGGCATGTCTTCTGGTGGGTGCCAGGGAAGGCAAGAGGGGAGAGGCACTCTCACAACTCCTTATAGACATATAGTTATAGGCTGTTGGTGAGTGGCCAGTACATACCCTGGCTTTCCTCCTTCCTCCCATCAGGACTTAACTTGCACTGAAAATGTCTTATCATACTTCTCTCAAAACATATTAATCACTGTGTGAATTCTAAAGATTTACACGGGTTAAAAACTTGGCATCCGCGTGTTGTTTTATATGAGCTTATGGGGCTTTTTACTCAAGCTGTTGAGATTGATTTACACTCTCTGTAGGTGACCCCCAAGCCCCAGACCTACTGGTTCAGAAACTCAGGGGGTGGAGCCTACCAATATTTACCTCCTGGGTGAATCTTGAGCAGCGAGCCCAGACTGGTCACTGGTCAGCCTTTAGAAACTATTGCTGAACACCCTATAGGCAGCTGTGTAAAACATCTTCATGTAAAGAATTTCTGTGTGTGTGTGTGTGTGTGTGTGTGTGTGTTTTAAACATCTCATTAACCTGAGGTTCTCCTTGTTTTCATTTAGCAATGAATGGAAGTAGAAGGGCAGAGGTTTCCTTGCAGAGCTCATTCTGTGGTTAGTGAGAGCGATATGGGAATATATTATCTACAGCCAGAAAAAACACATTTTGTCCTACAGAGTGAGATTACAGGGACAAAAATCAATGCCAGAAGATGGGAGAAGAGTGAGTATTGGTTGTTATGAGGGAAGGTAAATGGCTCTGATGGGTAAAAATGATTTAGAGGCATAGGCCCACCACAAACTTTAATAAAAAGAAATCTGAGGATGGGCTATGGTAAAAGGCTGTTTTGTGGGGAGCCTAGCAGACAGCAAAGAGCCAAGGCCTGAGTAACATCTACAGCCTTCCTTTGTGGCGAGATGTGGGGGAACAACCATGAACTTGATTTAGAGGTTGGACAGGGGGCATTGAGCAGCCATTAGGGCCAACAGAACAGCAGGATGGAAACAAAGGAATGAAGAATGTTTTTCCTCAATAGATCCTTTTTATAAATAAAAGAAAAGGTTCCTTTTTAAATGGGGAGAGAACAATGGGGAAAGTTTAGGATGGACTACAGAGTGGAGGCAGTAGAGAATATAAGATTAACAAAAAATATTAATGGATCAGCTGAGAAGGTTATTTCCTTATGCTAATTATTTGTCCATGATATAAAACATTAATATCACATTCACAGTTAGACCATGGTTATGTCTAACTTCTCACCATCCATGGCAATTCAGGGCTCTACTACTGTCATGGCTTATTTCTAATCATGGAGAGAAGGTATCTGAAGTAAAATAAGAAAGAAGTAGAACCACATTTTTATAAACTATATATTTTTTGTCATGTAGCTAAAGCAATCAATGGCAAATATATAATGGTATGAAATGGTTACAATTTTCCCAAATACATATGAGTATAACTTCAAATTTTCTTCTGTACTTGCATGACTATATTAGGGTTTCTCTGAGATTTGTTTTATTTAATTGAAATGTCTTTCTAAGTTGCTGAGCCAAAGCAAGGAAGTACTGGGTTGTGGGCACACTGCAACTCTGCATTGATTTTGTCATTATTTTCCATACAGTCATCATTAGAGATTTTATTTATTAACATGATCAAATAAAATGGTACACAAATTGGATAATATATTTGGAAATAATAGAGGTGACAATTAACTATGTTCTGCTTGGCACATCTTAGGGCTGCAGTGAGTGTGTTAAGTGAATAAAATGTGTGCTTTAAAATGACATTTGCTCCCACCTAAATGCTTATTACAAATTAAATTAATTATTGCCAATGAGTTCATGGCAGACTTTAAAAGGTCCCAAATTTGTATAGTGATTTAATTCAAAAGACTAATATAACCTACACATGACCCTAAAACTAGAGAAAATGATCCCATTCTGTGTACTGTTAAGAATGCTGCATGTCTACATTCTAGATAGGTGCGACTTTCTGGAGAAAGGCAGAGGATTTTGGGATGATGGCCATGACCCCATGAAGAGATATCATTAATATTGTTTCTGGGATTTTTACTTTGACAATGTTCTGCCTCTCTTTGGGTGAACAGGGGTTATATCAGAACTGTGGAAAGCTCAGAAACATCCCTAATAGAAAGTCTTGTCACTCCTTCATATTTGGTGATCCTCCCCATGGAACATAGGTCAAGTCCTAGGCTGAGTCGGTTGCAATTGTCTCCTTATCCATGGAGAGTGCTCCATGCATGTCAGCCTTTGCTGCTACTGAACAATTTTAATCATCTCTCCAGTGACCCAGTAGTGATGAGGAGGAAATAGAATGAGAGGACACATAAGGACATGTTGCTCTGAGGCACTGGGGGTAGAAATCAGTCTTAAAGATCTTATGCAGAATAATCTTGCTATCTATAGGCTAAAATTATTTCTCAGATTTATTAATCAGGAGAAAATTCTATATTTAAAAAAAAATCCCAAGTACAAATTCGTAGTTGATAGATGGTCACGGGGATGGGGAGCACAGCATAGGGAATGCAGTCAGCATTAATGTAATGTCTAGGTGGAGAGCCAGAGGAGAGAAAGAGCACTTAGGGGGATTGTTTTTATAAACTATATAAATGTCTAACCAAAGTACTGTATACTGAAACTAATAATAAAATTAAATTTTTAAAAAAAAAACCCAGTCAGTTTCTCTCACGTAAAATAGCCAAGTTCTATTATGTTAAATGAACTGTAACTCACTTTATAATCTTGAACTGTTGTTTCTAAATTTTTTTCTTCCTTTCTTTTTCTTTTCTTTCTTTCTTTCTTTCTTTCTCTTTCTTTTTCTTTCTTTCTTTTTTCTTTCTTTCTTTCTTTCTTTCTTTCTCTTTCTTTTCTTCTTCTTTTCTTTTTTCTTTTTCTTTCTTCTTTTCTTCTTTCTTTTCTTTTTTTCTTCTTTTCTTCTTTCTTCTTTTTCTTTTCTTTTCTTTCTTTCTTTTCTTTTCTTCTTTTCTTTTTTTCTTCTCCCTCTTCTCTCTCTCTCTCTTCTCTCTCTCTCTCTCTCTTTCTTTTCTTTTTCTTTCTTTTCCAAATAGATCTTTTTCTAAATCATCTGAGGACGAGCAAAGATATTTTTATATGACCTCTACATTAGGGAACTTTAGTTTTAAGCTTGACCTGATCCCGAATTTAGGTGTTATGACCACGAATTTTAAAGATTTATATGTTTGTTTAAAGTAATAGTAGTATTGTTATTCTCAATAATTGAAAACATGCACATATTGATCCCAGAATATAATAAATACAGAGATAAAGTCTTGTTTGATAATTCTCTTTTCTTTCATGAACCAGAAGATTTTATAATGATCTCAGCCTGTAGCATAGAGAAGGAAAGTGCTAACTTTATTCATTATTCTGATTTAATATAGTTATTATATTTGGGTATTATATTAAACTATGCATTCTTTCATGCCTCTCTCTGTAATGGGCTTCAGACTTTTTTTTTTTTTTTTAAGCTGAAAGGTAAATAATTCTTAAATGATTTTCTTATCATTGTCATGGGGAAAGTAAATTCTAAACTGAGCATCAGAATAAAGACTGTCACCACCCCCAGGTCCATCCAGAGTGCTATGTTAACTGCTTTTAAAGTTTCAGCAACTCCATTAGTCTACTTATTTAGTCAATGCCCATCACAGGTTCTCCTGGAAAGAAATATTTTACATTAGCCATGGCTTAGAGTCTAATTTGGGGTTATTAGAATTTAATATGACTATAAAATATGTGGTAAAATGAACTGATTTAGGATTATTTTGAATTTAAAACAAATGGGATATTTTTCTAAGTTTTTTTATGCAATCATAAACTTTTCTCAGATAATCTTCTATTTTAAGTATAGGTTAGGGAGTGGATTTGGAACTAATACATGTCTATTTTCAGTGGCTATTCAAAGGCTATTTGAGATAAACTCTAGCTCTAAATTCAAGAATAAAGTGAAAGTTAAATACGTTTGCTGTTTATTTGACTATAGTAATTATTTTATTTTAAATGAGTTTTAGGTTAAGCAATCTGCTACTAGTGAGAATAAAATCATCTTATCCAGGNTCTTTTCTTTCTTTTTCAAATAGAATTCTTTCTAAAATCACTCCCTAGAGGACCATGCCATTTTTATGACTCACATTGTGGAACCTTTGTAATGTGTTTAATCTATCCTTAAATTGTGTTTTGTTCTAAATTTTTAAAGATTTAGTGTTTGTTTAAAGTACAGTAGCTGTTATTCCTCAAATAATTAAACAAGTTAGAAGATTATCCCTTAGCTAATAACACAAGGTATGTTCTGTTTTGATACCTCTCTCTTTCTTCTGCTTAACTGCAAAGACTTCTACAATGATCTCAGCCTGCAGCATGAGAAGGAAAAGCACCTATTCATTATTCTTTTATTTTAATATAGTTAATATACGGTATTATATTAAACTATGCATTCTTCATGCCTCTCAATGGGCTTCTCCAGACTTTTTTTTTTTTTTAAGCTGAAAGGTAAATAATTCTTAAATGATTTTCTTATCATTGTCATGGGGAAAGTAAATTCTAAACTGAGCATCAGAATAAAGACTGTCACCACCCCCTGGTCCATCCAGAGTGCTATGTTAACTGCTTTTAAAGTTTCAGCAACTCCATTAGTCTACTTATTTAGTCAATGCCTATCACAGGTTCTCCTGGAAAGAAATATTTTACATTAGCCATGGCTTAGAGTCTAATTTGGGGTTATTAGAATTTAATATGACTATAAAATATGTGGTAAAATGAACTGATTTAGGATTATTTTGAATTTAAAACAAATGGGATATTTTTCTAAGTTTTTTTATGCAATCATAAACTTTTCTCAGATAATCTTCTATTTTAAGTATAGGTTAGGGAGTGGATTTGGAACTAATACATGTCTATTTTCAGTGGCTATTCAAAGGCTATTTGAGATAAACTCTAGCTCTAAATTCAAGAATAAAGTGAAAGTTAAATACGTTTGCTGTTTATTTGACTATAGTAATTATTTTATTTTAAATGAGTTTTAGGTTAAGCAATCTGCTACTAGTGAGAATAAAATCATCTTATCCAGGGGTGCCTGCTCCTCTGCTGTGTCTATTAAAAAAAAAAAAAGCAGGTGCTTGTCTCAAAAAGGCTGGAATAGTCCTTAAAAGTCATGTGCCAGGGAGTAAACACTTTAGGATACTTAGCTGGGCTTTTCCTGTAGCGTGAGAAAACTTATTAAGTGTTGAGAAAGAGGCTGCTCTAGAAGAGAAAACTAACTGTGAGCTGGACCTTAGAATTTCAGGCCTTGCCCATGGGAAAGCTGCTTTTGAGTTGAGTGTATAGTGGGAATCAAGCCTAATGAAATCTAAATTGTTGGAATTGTAGCACGGCTTAAAACTATGGTTATCATGGATATTCTAGAAGATTGTTTTTCCTCTTTGTGAAACAAGTAAAAACCATAAATTTCTTTAGACAAACATAAAATCTAAGCCGATAATATAATATAATTGTGAACCTTGACCAAAAATTGATAATACTGTTTAACATTCCTGGAAAATCAATTAATTCTCAAAATATTCTTGTGGAGATGGCTAAAATAGCCTGTGTTGTTTTTGCTGTGCAGTCAGGGTGCAGCTGAGATTTAGTTTTGACATAATGAAGAAGTTTGCAAGATGATAAATAGAGCTGTACAGTCTCTAGATGCAACTCTACATATTCTGGGCCAAGTTCCTACAGAAGAAAATTTTCCCATTTGGGGGTTATTGAATAATATTTTCTCCAGTGAAACTTTTAGAGTACCTAATAGGTTACATGCTTTCCATTTATAGCAAAAAACAATCCAAAATTAAACTGAATAGCCTCAATTTTTGGTCATCAAAATCTATCTGGGATATGCATTTCTCTTTTTTATGAAAAAACAATATATCATGGTAAACATCTCACTATCAGATCTAATTCAGCCATGCTAAATACTCAAAGAAAAAATAGGCTTTAGAATTTAAGTTATCCTTGTATTTGTATCCTTTTAAATTCTGACAGTAACAAGTACACCAAAGTATTGATTTATTTTTAAGATGGTCAAAGTGGGAACTAGTTAGAATTCTGACCCATTTTCATTCCAAAAGCACAGGTTAACAGAGATAGTTTCTTTGTAGACATACTTTCAGTGTCAAGGTGAGAATGTGACGAACACATCACCTCAGAGGCAATGGGTCGTCATGCAGAAAGATGAAGACGGGAGACCAGCATTCTAGTTCAGCACTCTTAACCCCAGCTCTGTCAATCAACAGAATTAGTCTGAGACTTGATGCCTCACCTGGCAATTAAGAGTTTACCTTTGAATGATCTACGAGGCTTCTCCCAATTTGATACCTTGTGTTTCCAAAGCCATGATTTCATTGCTTAAAAATAATGTCATCTCAGTACACATCCAGCAATGTGATTTCTCTATTCCTTGAAAATGCCATGCTCTCTCCAGTCTCGGGACCTGTGTGCTTGGTCTCCCTTTCTCCTGGAATAACTGGCTCCTTCTCAGCCCTCATACCTCAGCTCTGTTGTCACCCCCTGTGAGTTTTCCCCGGCCCGACTCATCTAAAGTGGTGTCCTGTGTTTCTCTCTTTCTCATTACCCTATCTTTGCCCTAGTCTTCCGATCTTGTCAAGTTGATTTATTTGTGTACTCATTACTTGCCCACCTCCACTGGAATGTAGGATTCTAAAAGCAAAGGGCCGTCTTTCTTTTGTTCACTGATGTATGTATGCAGCGTCTAGAAGAGTATTGGCACACGGAGAAATTGTTGTTTCAACCCAGGATCATTGAGCCTCTCTCAGTCCTGTCTCTTCTTCTCTGCCAAGATCCTAGCCTGTTTCTTCCAGTCCAATGCATGGATACCTACCACCCACCCACCCACCCACTAGACTAGGATGAGAAGGACTCATTCTCCTGGGTGGTGACCATGATACTGGTGATAGAGGGGCCTCATGAGGCCAGCCTGGATCCTTCTTAAGTGAATGTTTTTAGTGTATACAATATCTTATTTTTAGCTACATAATTCATAAGCCTAGCTTTTAAAAAATAAATAAATAAATAATGCCAGGTAGAGTAGGCAGAGCCTGTTGCATTCCTCAAGGTAGCTCTTTTTATTAGCACAGTAATTGGCCTAACTCTTATTGAATTAAAAGACATAGCAATATCTTTTTTAAAATCAGAATTTGTTAGGTAGTTTAAGCTTTTTTCAAAGACAACTAGGATTAGTAGAGTAGTAGTGTCAAGCAGGCCTCTAACTTTATTTCAAAACAAAAATAATGCATGACTTCCAAAAGTAATATTTTCTAGTCTCCTGCAAACTGAGAGGAGGTGGGGAGAAGGGGAGGGAAAGGGAGAGATTTATTCTGAAAATGTTAATCACTGCTTCTGAAGCAATAATCTTGGAATCATTTTTGGATTTATGCTGATGTTTGGTCCTAAAGAATTCTAAATTAGCATTTCTGTTTCCTTGTTACATACTGAAAACTTAAGTAGATTATTTATTTGATTTTCTTTTAGTACTAAAATGGAGACGTTGTGAGTTTTAAATAGAAAAAATAAAAGGAGAAAGAAATGACCCCGAAATTTATCCTCAGGTTGAAGAATTGGAAAAGAACTATTGTTTTACATTTTGATTTCCCAGAGTGTGAGAAAACTGTCCCTGTCCAGATGCTTGCCAAGTTCCGAGAGAACATTTAAGAGTGCTTTTTGGGTAGCACAGGGAGATAGGCAGGGTCTTGTGTGCGGGTGTTCCAGGTTTCAAACTGTAACAAGGGAACAGGAGAAAAGAAAGAAGCATTCCCAAATCAAACATAACTCTCAGGAAATGAGCCAGAACACCTGTGAGAGGTCAGGGATCAGAAAATACAAACTCAGGGTTCAATATTTTGATCACATTACACAAAAGAAAATGGTCATAGTGGAGAGAAGAAAATCTGGAATTTTATGGAGAAGTTAGGAGCTAAGGATGCTGTCATCCTAAAACTTTTTTCTCCCATGGCTCTATGATATTTCAGAAAATATTTTCAGAATTGACACTGAAACTTTCTGGTGGTCTCTTGTTGCTTAAGCATCAGGTTGAGAAGTTATTTCTGTCTTTCTGTCGACTCCCAGAGTTTCACTTCTGGGAACCTTCTGAGCCGATAACTTTGGCCAGTGCTTACAAGGCTCTGGGAGGAGATTGGGAGGAGGTCCAGCAGTCAGAGATGGAGAGACATCACAGCCCTGAATCACGGGGCTGTTCACTTCTGTGGAGAGAAAAGTGGTTTGCAAATGTTACTTCATGGGACCTCCTAGTGAAAAAGAGGGTGTTTTTTCCATCTCATTTCCCAGCTCTAAATTCTCTGAAATCTGCCTGATTTTTGCCAGGTGTCAAATTATAACCCTCCTTGTCAACCACAGATGACTAATGATTAGTCTAATGACTATGCAAAGTTCGAAACTCACATTCGTATTTTAACTTTCTGGCTACATTGCGTTTTCATAAATTGTGAAAAAAAATTTCTCCTTGAAAAAGCCAATGAAAACAAAGTTTTTGTCTTGATTGCAACGATCACTTGCAGTTGTTGACCTCGTAGGTGCTCGAAGAGAAACAAAAATGGGAGCTGCAACCGGTCCATCTTCTGACCTGTGGTCGGCGAGCCCAGAAAATGAAGCCAGTGCCCCTCTCCTGGGGAGAGTTAAGTGATGTCAGCACCGCTGGGCAGAGCAATATTTGACCCTTAAACTGCTTCGTATACAAGCAGCTGTTTCCCTCTTTTCACCATTCCCCAAAGGAAGCAGGAGGGCTGAAATATCTGATCCCCTTTTTTATCCCCCTAGATAAAGTAAATTTAAAACTTTAATTGAATGGTGACCACTTTGCTCTCTGGCCCTTCAACTGACAGGTAGTCACTCTCTAAAAGCCTCTGCATCATTTTCTTTTCTTTACATTCTGTGCAAAAGGAGCAAGGTCTCCGTGAGTTTTCTCCATATTTATGCCCGGTCCGCAATGTGTGCCTTGAGAGCTCATAAAAAACAAATCTGCCTCTAGCCGGGCAGTCAGTAATGGGATCTGGAGCCTCTCTCCACAAGGTCACCTGTTTAAATAGAGACTCCCATGGAGGTGCCTGAAAGGTGTTTCCATTGGAGGGCCTCTCACTCGCTTGGAGTCTCTTAGGAAGTGAGTATCCAGCATTGGTCCTGTCCTGCAGAGAGCACTCCAGATTGCTCACCTCCACGGCAGTTGATAACAAGAAATCTGGAGTCCCAAACCCAAGCAGATCCAAGCCCCTGGCAGAAGATAAAGCACACTTTAGACTTTAAATACAAAGAACTTCCTTGAAAATTAAAATAGAACTGTATTCCATTTAGCTACTGGAGTGCATCGTAGAGTCATCAAACAGTGGTAAATGTGAAAAGACCCCGTGGAAATGAGAGGGCTGTAAAAATCATCGTGAGAAAAGATGCCAAGAGTCGTTCACAGGAATTAAATGGATTTTTGCACCAGCAGCAAGCGTCCTTGGTCGGCGCAGTGAACAAGCCTCTCCCAAATTACGAGAAAACAAGCCAAATATTTGTGACTCTCACTTGTTCTTTACATCTGATTCCACATTTTCTGTGTGGGACATGCTTCCAGTGCCCAACTTCCAATCTCCATAGGTCTTTCTCCTTCCTGTGCCTCTACCCCACAATTAAGCCCAGTAGGTGAATTCACTCAATAAATGGCCCTGTGTGCCCACCTCTGCTGTACCAAAAGTGTGCAAGGGTGTGAGGGTCCATCCCAGGGCTTCCACATGTTGGCCACCACCCATGTCTGGCACAGCCCTAACTAGCTACAGAGAGCTCTCTAAACTGGTGCCAGCGGCCCTGTTTCCACTGGCTTCTCCTGCTTTAAGGAAGGAGAATATCTTGGCTTCAGCATTTCAGTGAGGTTGCCCCCCCAGGCCTCACTTTACTAGAACGGGGAACTGGAGCAGTCTCCAAAATGCCCTCCCCCCACCCCCTCTCTCTTCCTACAAGCCATGTTTGAGCAGCCAGGACTCAAGCCTTAGCTTGAGATCCAGATCAGGGCTGGCCTGACCTCTTTGGAATCAAAGAATGAAGTCAGGGTAGAAACAATATACAGAAGGACAAGCTCAAGAGAGGGAGAGCAAACAAAGCCAGCAGTTCCTGGTTAGGGTCATAAAGCTCCTACTTCCTTTACGGACCAACAATAAACAGAGTCAGTCACCAATTGGTAAACATTCCTCACCACATGAGTGGAGATTTGTGTTCAAAGACAGCAGATTGGATGTCGACTTTCCCGCCTTGCTTTCCCCTTCCCCCAACTTAATAAGGATCCTTATGAAGCCTCTTTCTTTGTAAGGGGAACCACAGTTTCTCAGCCTCGGCTCTATTGACACTTCGGGCTGCCTGATTCTTTGTTGTGGTCTGTCCTGGGCTTTGTAGGATGTTTTAGCAGCATCTATGGCCTCTACTTGCTCAATGCCAATAGTACCTTCCTCGCAGTATGGCAACCAAAAATGTTTCCATACATTGCCAAATATTTTGTCCCCCTGGGGGACAAAATCACCCTCCACTCCTCAGTTAAACAAAGAAATCAATCCACTGGTCTCAGGTATAATAGGCATACATATTGATAGGTGACAAATGGCACAAATATCAGAGAAGCATCAGAATATGATATCATGACCCAGAAGATATGGTACTGTATATATTTAGGGAGTTACTCCACAGGTGGGGAGATTTGTGGTTCTCAAACTTTAGGCTGTGTCACAATCACCTGGAGAGCTGGTTAAAACACACAGGGTTGGGCCCTGCCCCAGAGTTACTGATTCAGCTTTCTGGGTCAGGGGGATCGATAATTTGCATTTCTGACAAGGTGCTATTGATGCTCGTGTTCCTGGAAACTACCAGGCTGGACCTTTCTCAATTGGCAGTCGACTTACCAACGGAGAGGTAGCTACAGTGGAGGAAGCTATATTGTTTTAAGCCTTCTCTGTGTCTATATCTCCCTCTTCATTGCCTATCATCTAATGTCATTTGACCTCTTTTCCCCAAGATCCCTTTGATGGTGCCTCCACCTTTGACCTGTTTTCCTCGAGAGATGCCCCAAACTTTCCCTAGCTACTTGGCCCCACTAAAACTTTCTGTTTGGCTGTTTGCTTCTTAGGCCTGTTTCCTGCTCCTGAATTAACCTGTGCCTAAACTTCAGGAAGTACTGATGGGCACCCAGCTTCTGTGTTCTTGTTAATTCTCAGATTTCACAAAACAAACCACCAAGCCATGGAATACTGAGGGAGTGGCTTGCCCAGCATAGGAGAACATATTTTATCACTGACATTTTTCATAATTGTGAGGACATAGTGATAATAAAAAGCAATCTAAAATTTTTTTAAATTTTATCCAGACAAGCCACCCCCTTATTGCCTGCACCTCAGGCAAACTGCTACCGCCACTCTCCCATGATAGTTTTCAAGGATGGCAAAGTACATCACCTGCCACATGCCCTATAAAAGTACAAAAGACACCAATCATCCTCCTATACCCAATAGAAGTTTCTTGACTGACTATTATAACCATCCATGGTTCCCCTTGGTTGATAAGATTAAGTCCAGACTCCTTAGCATGACATCAGGCCTTTTGGGGAGGACCCCAACCTATCCCTTTTCAGAATCCACTATATCTGCTAATTCTGCTGCACATACATTATATCTGCACAAGACTATCATTTAGTATTTCCCAAACATGACCTGTAAGTACACATAATTTTTGATAATAGTAATAGAAATCATAAGCCTTATCAAGCATTTACTACTATATATAGTTCTTTACCATGGTATCTGTTTTAATCCCTCCAACAAGCCCATGGAGGAAGTACTATTATTATCCCCATTTTACAGATGAGGTACCTAGAACTTAGAGAGGTCAAGAAGTGAGCGAAGGAGATAGCCAGGATTCAAACGTAAGCAGTCTGCCTCTAGACATTGGACCTTTCTGGGTTGGTACTTGACCCGCCAGTGGTGAGGTAGGTACAGACGAGGAAGTTATATTGTTTTAAGCCTTCTTCCTCCCATCTTTAATTTTCTGTGTTAAGCACTATATACACTATTTATATTTGCAATGATTACTCTCATCCAGCTTTTCCTTGGGGAAATTCTCTCATCTTTCAAGACTCAACTCATATATGACTGCTTCTATGAATCGTCTTCTACATCTCCAGATGGAATTAACCATTCCTTTCTCTAACACTGTGTAAAAATGCGTGTGTGTGTATGTGTGTGTATAATGTGTATTAATATGTATGTTTCACACCATAGTGTTATTAGATTTTTATAGTTCCTTTTGTTAAAATATGAGTTCATGTCACATTTATATTTGTACTCCTAGCATCTAGTGTTGCACCTGGTACCAAATAGATACTATGTAAGTGCTAACCGAAGGAATGAGTAAAGGAATGATATACCTCAGCTTTAACTATTGCTTTAAATGTATACAGGTCACATCAATCTACCAGTTGCCAAACCTGAGTTGAAAAGAACACTTATATGTATACTTCTGGTTTCTATAGCGTAAAGGATTTTCACTTTCCTACTTTTGTATAAAAGTGGGAAAAAGAGACAGTATATGGACTGTGCTCTCTAATCCAAGTGGAACAAAAGCACTAGATGCATAACGCAGCAGTGTTTGTTGGAATGTCTCAGAGGACACCTAAGACCTCTGAAAAATAGGGTGTTGGCTGATTAAAGTCCCAGGGATCAGACCATTAAAAGCTGTGGCATTTGTCAATGGTCCAGCAGAACCGGTAGCCAAGCTAGAGCAACTGAAGCCATCAAAGTGTATTTTCTTGTATAACCTATTGTTTAATGGAGTAAGCGCATGTTTGCATGTCCAAATAGGCAGTGGAAGGGCCTTCTCAAGAGTGAGATAGCAGCCAGGCCCCACACAGGAACTGGGTCTGATGACCTGAGCTGGGAGCAGGAGTCTTGAGAGTTGAGGGAATCGGCCTGGTCCTGGAGCTGCTTAGCAAGTTACGAAATGACTTCTAGAAGTTGGAAATGAATGCTTAGCTAGAAAAAAATAAAATAAAAAAAAAACAGAAACAGTGTGTCCTAGCCACACCATACTTCAGAGAAGGCTAAGTGTTTGTCTGTAAGAGGTTGATAAAGTGAAATAGTGCAGCGTTTTTCTGAGAAGTGTGCAATCTGCTGTGAAATGCTTTACTTAAATACTACATTCACTCAGCTTCTCAGATTTTGCAATTTTAGGGTTATCCTTGGGAGATTTTAGTGGAAGCAGAGCCCTGCCAAAACATTTATCTGGAATATGTGATTTATATCTTATCATTAGTTTTTAAATGAACAATTTAATCGTACTATTTCTCCTTGAACAACTGTTATTTTGGTTTTAGTGCCAAATTCCCTTGTAATATTCTATTTTATTTTGGCTACTGAGATAATCTTACAGTATAAATACTTTATTCTTATTTTTCACAATAAGAATGTCACAATTTATTACCAGGGATATGTGTTCTAAAAGATTTACAATTTTTCTTTTTCAGTGCATGGAAGCAATTTGATCCCATTTCATGTTTATGATATTCATTATATTTAAATTCAGTATATTTAGTTTCTGTATAAAGTTTTAGGAGTGTTTCCTGTATGGTTTTTTAATATATATATTTAAAACTGAATATGGTTAGCTGTGTGTTTGTCTTGGGAATATTAGAGCGACAATTTCCTTATCCAAAATTTTATGTATTATGCCTAACACATGACAGTATGCTCCCAGAGAATACAATGACTGTATTCTTAACATACAAACAAAAAAGCCAATAGGAATTTATAAGTTTATGTGAAAGTACATTTCCATTTTTCTAAGTTTTCATATCTTGTAAAAATTACATATTTCATGTAATATATGATTTTTGGCACTCTAAACGAGTCAAGTCCAGTTACACAGTGCTAGGAACTCTAATCGTACTTTCAGCTGTGATAGCTGCATAATGCACAGGAATTGCATTGACATTTTAATATGCTGTCACTTTAAGATACACCATGAAGTGTGAACAGAGCACAGGGCACTTTAAGCAGGTGTGTCTAATTGTTAGTTGTTCCCTCCTCCCCCCCCCCCCAAATGGCAATGGTATAGTTAGGAAAAGATGTAGAATCGAGGAAGAGTGTTTCTATGCTAAAGCAAACTATGCAGGTTCACTTTTGCTGGCGGTGGACACAGATGAAACCTTATCATCATTTTTGTTGTTGTTCTGTGTGTAGGTGGTTTTGCTTGGTAGGCTCTTCCTGCTCCATGCAGTAGAAGAAAGGATACACAGCATGCTCATTTGGATAGCAATGAGTATGTGTTTCCAGTACTTTTTGGCTTCGAGTTAAAGTCTGCAACTGCAAAAATAATCATAAGCTGGTGGGGAGGTAGACCTATTTTATTATTTAAAAAACATGGAACAGTGTTTTCACTAACTCCTCCAAGTGTTTAATATGCTTGGTGTCTTTCCAGAGTACCATGTTCATTATTTAGGAATTAGGGAAACTTCCTTAAAGTAGCTGATCTGTCTCAGGAAAAGACTTTGTTTTTGGATGTGGTCATCATGTTGGCAAGTAAGGGAGCAAGCAAACATCAGTCTATATAAAGCAACCCTTCCTGGGATTCTGGGGATTAACAACTCAGAGAAGACTCTTAGCTGCTCATTTGGAGGACACACTTTAAAATGTAAGTTCCACTTTTTTTTTATAGGAGATCCAACATTTCAAATATCCAAATATTATGCCATTGAAACGAATAGTTTTCATAATTTTTCCAGTCCCCATTTTTTGTCTAGTTTATTAGTTTATTTTACAATCAGCCACATTCATCTGGTGTTCTCCTAACACCAGATTGAGCATTTTGTTGCCAAGCAAATTATGTTATTCATAAAATATAGTCTGTCTCGTCTCGAACTAACAGGTGTCCTTGTTCCTTAAAATGACATGGGTAAGAGCTATTGAATATGCCGAGGTGACTTGCCTCCTGAGTTCTTAAATTCTTGCTGCTTGATTATAGAAACGCGTAGGTATCAACTTGTTAGCCAAGCTCTAGTTAAGGTAAAGGAATTCTGATCAATTTGCTCAGAATTGTCTCCAGCTGTGCAGGCTTCCGTCCTTGGTTGAACAGAAGCTGACCAAACTCTCCCTTAATTGCTTGCCTCTTTTTCTTCAGCCACTGAAATTAGGTGTGATTGGACCCTAACAAATCATGTGACACATATGGCTCCCAGGTTATCTTACCTCCTTTATTTTGTACATGGTAAAGAGTAAGTTTAATAAACGATTAATGACTCCAACGTCTGTTAGCTTGTTCATAATTATAATATTTTCCTTTAAATAGAGATACCAAGCAATTCCCTGCACAGAGCATACGCTGTACTTTAAAATCTTAAATTGTATCTTTTATTTAAAGAAGACTGTACAATGTCACAATCTTAAGCCAATGGGAAAGAATCAGTGGAGAAAACAGGATTCTCTGTCACCTGCCGTGGTCCCTCTGTGTACTCTCTGTATTATGCATTAAGTCTGAATTTCTAGTAGTAAATGCAGGAGTCCTGTGGAGCATAATCAAGACCAAAATATTGCTTCCTAAATAGATGCTGAATCCCTGCTCTCCTTTTTGGCAGAATGGTGCTAAAATCTATTCAGAGACTTTAGTAGGCTTTTGCGCCCTGTGCTATGGTTCTGTCAGATGCCTGGAGAGTACAGGTAATGTGGAAAAAGTCATATGTTATAACAAAGCAATAAACTATTATTCAGTTTTCCAGTGTGCTTACAAGGTACCCTGGTGAACATCGTTTGTGAGGGATTGAAAGAAAATGTAGGCAAATTTGAGTTCTGATTAAATAGCTATCTGTGATCACAAGCATTTTTCTTAAGAGAGACTGCTGGCAGAACCTTTCTTTCATCTTCTACTGCTTTATGTAGCTGGCAAGCTAGGGTATGGAAAGAATTTTAGTTTTAGAACAAGACAGGCCTGGGTTTGAGTCCTGACTCTATGACTTACTAACAGTATGAACTGGCCAGTTACTTAACTGATGCCCAGTTTTCTAATTTGTAACACAGAGGTCGTGATGTCCACCTAACGATATAGTCGTATTAGATGCCATGATGTATTAAAATGCCACACAGTTTCTGACAGAGTCAGTCGTTGATAGCATTACTTCTCTGCAAATATGGATTGGTATGATGGCAAGCACGCATGCATATCTTGTTTGCTTTCTGAGCCAGGGAGTCAGGATGACATCTGCTTAGAGGAAGTTCAGGCTCCTCTCCAATCTTTGGGGCTCAGATCCCCTTCACCCTCAGGATAAAGCCCATGCTCCACAACCCTTCTTACAGGGCTATCACATCTGGCCCCCGCATGCTTTTTCCTCCTCTTCTGCCATTCTCCCTTCCTGAACTCTGCTCAAATACCACTCTCTTATTTCGCTCTGCCTTTCTTTGTTCTGTCTGGAATAGTCTTCTACCTTACCTCTTTCCTTTCTCTTTCTCTTGGCTAGTTCCTCATCCTTTAGGTCCTTAACACCTCACTTCCTTTGTGAGGCCTTCTCTCCCTCATGTGTCAGGGTCACATACTCACCTGCTTCTGTGTGCCCCACCCCCCAACTTTCCCTTATTACAGCACTTCATATACAACTTATTGCTAATTACATGTTCATTTACCTATATCCAGATGGGACTGAAAGTTCTCTGTCTATAGGAGATATGTATCATTCACTCGATCCCCGGAGACTGGTACATAACTGGAGAGCAATGAAAATTTGAACTACTGGATAGATTAATTAATTAATTAATTAACCAGCGAATTAACAAGTAGTTGGAAGTAAAATTAAGTGCAAGTTCTTCAAAAGTCTAAGCCCCTGGAGGGGTGGCTCCATAGTGTAGTGGTTAGCACTTCTGTTTTGCACGCTGCGAGCGTGTGGGAGGAGATGACCTTCCTTCAGAGATCCAATTCTTAAGGGGAAATGGCAACATCCATGGGTCAGGGGTGGAAGTGGTGGTGGTGGTGGGGCGGGATTAAAGAGGGGAAAAAAATAAAAGTCTAAACCCTTGATTCTCAAAAATTAGCTGACCAAAATAACAGGTCTTGATGAGTCCATTATAGTTCCAACGTGAGTTTTAGCAGGAAATAACCTCTTGGTAACTGATTTTTCAAGATCAACCAGAGATATGGATAGGTTGTCCCAAATATTAGCATAGCCCAATGCTTTAGAAATACTGTTTCTTCCTTATTTCACTTCATATCCCTTAGAGTTATTAGCTGAGTGTTTTGTACATGATAGACAATCCAGAAACTTTCGTTTCATTAAATTCATATGGAAAGAACCAAGTTCTTACTTCTCCCTCTAGAGTGGTATTGGCGAAATAATTTATGTCAACTGCAGTTAGATTGTTTTGGATTATTTTCAAACTCACAGTTATAGTTTTTGCTTATTATGAAACATATCTAAGCCATTTTCATCACAGTTATTTCCATAACATCAGATTTGTTGAATCAGAATGTCATTTCAGAAATGTGTAATTCATCCCTCTGCTATCCAAAAGAGCCATGCTTTAAAAATAAAAGTACTTATTATAGTAGTGTCTCCTAAAATTATTCACTAAAATCCTCTCCATATCAAATGAAAGAGCGCAAATACAGATGGGCAGATGGGGACGGGGGGAATAAGAGGAGAACTATCTAAGGATGTACCTGTGTAGCCATGGCAAACTCAAACTTCCGTATTATCTTTAAAATTTATTTTAATGTTACATTATACTTTATATCAATTTTTGTATTTATCTCACATTTTACAATAAATTGGGAGCTCCAAGAATATTCACAATGTTGATTTTGCAACTTTGCAAGTCTCCTGCTTTCCTCAGTTGGAAAAGCACAGAATTAAGAGAATAATCTAGGGGTTTACTGTGATCAGCTGGGCCTGAACTAACAGGGAGAAAAATCAAAAGTTAGAATTTAATCAGGTTATAAAGATGGCCCTTCGAAAATCCCCCAATTTAAAAACAAAACAAAACAACAACAACAACAAAAACAGCGGATTTGAGGACATGAGATTCTAGACAGCTTGATTTAATTCAATTCCACAATTGTTTATTGATCTCTTAATATATGAAAAAGAAATGAGGTTCTGCTTAACCCCACCATGCCCTAATCAACTATTAAGAAAGCCATTGCCAAAATAAGAAATGTAATTTGAAATATATAACTGATTTTCTTAGGCAAAGGACTGGTATTGATTCCATTCACGGGAATCTTTTGTAAGAAAGAGAAATCTGTTGACTATTTGAGGATAAAAATGGCTTTACTGCATTTCTACCAAGAGTAGACGAGACTGTTCTGGGCCAAGTTCCGTTTTGGGGAGTTGCATTCCACAAACCTAAATGCTGCAGGGAGTTCCATGGAGATTCTGCATCCTCCCTCCTTTTTTGTCCCCGTGGCAGAGTGCTGCTGACAGCTGTTGGACAGCTGAGGCAATTCACCTCCAGAGTTGCATAATTCCGAAAGTGCTTTGGGATCCATTCAGTTGAAAGGTTGTTAATTATGATGATTTATTGACACTGGAAACAAATCTGGGCCTGGACAGTATGGAGAATATACTTAATGTCTAATTCTTTTGCTTGTCCCACTGGAAAGTCCTTAGTACAAGAAAAAAATTTCTAATCTTATTGTGCTTTATGAATAGGGTACACAGTTGTGTAAAACAGAATATTGTTGACCTTTTGAGGTGGGGGGTGTTAAGAAGGAGAACACATAGGGGTTGATGGGTCATATTTAGCAATACTTTATGATTATCTCAATTTATGGTGTTTTCCTCTAGTTAGTCCTCCAGCTTAGATACCCTGACTCTTCTCTCTTCCTCACTGCACACATCCATTGGGCACACACCTTTTGGGTCTGCCTAGGAATGCCTCCTAAATCTGCCCTCCTTCCATACAGCCCATGCCTCAGTTAAGCCTTTATCACCACTTTCCAAAGGCCTGCCTTTCACTCTTGGTCCCTATTCAAACCTAACCTTGTACTGCTTCCAGAGGTTTTCTTCCTGAAACAAAAAATAAAGCAAAAAGCCGAGTGTTTCATTTACCTCCATGCCTGAAAACATCCGGTAAAAAACATCTAAGCTCCTTTGCAAAGCCACAGACAGGCCTTCTTATGGCTCCAGTCTTTTCCACCTTTCATAGCTTTCTACTCCTGTGCACCCTCTGCTACTGCCACAGTGACCTCTCACCTTTTGCTCAAACATGCCATGCCTGAAATCCACCTCCCGGAGGGTCCCCTCTTACCTTCTCTGTTTGGCAAACACCTACTCATCTTTCAGTACTCCTCGAATGTCACCTCCTCTGCCCAATTCTCCCAAGCATAATAAAGTGATTGAAGCATTTGTCACAGTGCGTAATATTCTTCTGTTTCCATATCTATTTCTCCTAGTAGATTGTAGTTTACAAAGATGAAGACTATGCCGTAGTCATTTTAGTCTCCTCAAAAGACAAAAGTAGATATAGTAAATGAACTAATGAATGTTAGGACCAGTAATTACTGAATAACCTGGCTTTAGTTTCCAGGCATTGCAAAATGTATAAATCTACTGATGGCTGCATATTTTAATAGAATTATCAAATTCATTTGAAAAAAAAAATTTCTAAACATCTGCTTACTTATCCATGCATCTATTCATTCACTCCCTGATGCTATGGTATACAGATCTGAATTCCTTAACCAAAATTTGTACATTGTTGATGGGATGTAAAACGATGCAGCTGCTATGGAAAAAAGTATGGAAGCTACTCAAAAAGATTAAAAATAAAACTATCTTATGATCTAGCAGTCTCATTTCTGGTTTTATATACAAAAGAATTGAAATCGGGATCTCGAAAAGATACTGGCACTCCCATTTTTATTGTAGCATTGTTCACAAAAGCGAAGAAATGGAACCAAATGAAGTGTCTACCAACAGACGACTAGATAAAGAAAATGAGGTATATAGATACAATGGAATGTTATTTAGCTTTAAAAAAGAAGGTAATCCTGCCATTCGCAATAATGTGGATGAACCCGAAGGTTATTGTGCTAAGTGAAATAAGCCAGTCACATAAGGACAAATACTGTATGATTCTGCTTGCATGAGGTATCCAAAACAGTCAAATTCACAGAAGCAGAGAATACAATAGTGGTTGTCAGGGGCTACGAGGTGGGGAAAATAGGGTGTTGTTCAATCGGTATAAAATTTCAACTATGCTATATAAATAAGATCAAGGTATCTGCTCTACAACATGGTGCCTGTAGTTAACAACATAGTTATGCAATTCAAAAGAGGGTAGATATCATGTTAAACGTTCTTGTCACAAAAATTATAAAAAGACACACAGACACTCTAGGAGGTGTTGGAGTTGGATGCGTCTGTTACCTTGATTGCACTGATAGTATCATGGATGTTTATCTATGTTCACACTCATCAAATTGTATACATTAAATATGTGCCGTTCTTTATCAATTATACCTCAGTAAAGCTTTTTAAAAACTCAGGGACATATATGTTTCAGAATTCAGAATGTTTTGTATTTTATATAAGTACAC
The DNA here is from genome assembly GCF_902729225.1 of Pteropus medius. Taxonomy (NCBI): domain Eukaryota; kingdom Metazoa; phylum Chordata; class Mammalia; order Chiroptera; family Pteropodidae; genus Pteropus; species Pteropus medius. The sequence goes on from NW_024354911.1 coordinate 16,664,852, forward strand.
TTACGTATTGTTTGTATTGCGAACACCTCAGGAGGGTCTGGGGCACCACTCTCTAATCGAACACAGTAATTCTGCAGCTGAACACATACACAGTCACACTGAATGGAATAAAAACTACAGATAGCCTCACTTCTTTTTCAGGTAAGGTTTTGCCACCAAATTAGTTTGCCATAATCTTAGAGGGAAAATCATGGTTCGGGGATGTTTTCAGTGTTTGGATTTGGGAACTGCGGAAAGGGATTAGGACCCGTATATATATTTATCTGTTGGTTTATTGTTCATCTCTCTCCCTAGAATGTAAACTCACTGGGGCCACAGACTTTGTCTTGTTCACTCCTGTGTCACTAGTCTTAGAACTGTGTTGGACATTTAGTATGTGCTCAATAAATTTCTGTTGAATGAATGGATGGATAGATGAATACATGAGTTAAACAAAAATCTGGCTTAATGTAGAGGTAATCCAAATACAGAGACTATTATGTGTTTCTAAGCATTATTATTTTTTTTCATGAACTGTAAATTCTTCTGGGTCTGGGATACTTTGTTTTCATTACATCTTGCTGCCTGAACGCTCTGTATAGTTTAGCAAGTGCTGTCTATATATAAGGAATTACAAATTCTTTTCACAATTAGAAAGTAGTAGTTTGAATTTTTCAAGAAAATTGAAATTCCTTCTAGAAAGTTCACTAAGTTGCAAAGCGGAGTAATGTGGTTTGGAGTTTAAAAGCAAACACTATCAGTCACTCTTCACTGGAGCCCTGGGTATAAAGGAGCAAATAAATATCCTAATCACCATGTTTTAGAAATATATTGCCTTACACTCCAGTTTACTATCCTTGTCCAGTGCTGAACTATAAACTTTTATTTCCCTCAAACAAACCCCCAAACATTTATCACATTAAAAATGAATCATCTGTTATGCTCCAACCATAAACTGAATAATAAACAGAGGCAGAAATTATGATCTCTGGAAAACTGGAGAAGCGCCGATATGTAATCACAATATTTCGCCCCATAAATCTTCAAATTCATATTTATACTGAATTCCCAGACTTCCCTGTCAAGAGAATTTCTAGAATCCTAGCTAATTGTTTTATAAGAATAGAGAGAAGCCAATAGCAAATCCTATTTTTTGAAAGAGTTTTGAGGCAAATATGGTAACTTGGCCATCAACTGTATCATATTTTTCTACACAAGTTTTATTTGAAATAGTTCAATTTGAGGCACTTTTAAATGTGGAAAAGTTCTCTGCATTCCTGAAAATCCCAGTGCCCCATACATGGTTTGGCGCATTTTAGATTTCTCCTGTGTGTAAGCAAGAACATTTTTAGAATATGATTTGACTTATGACATATCGAAGTTCATGTACTAGGTAACTGGAATGTAATTTCTACTACATTTTAAAAAAACTTCAAGGATGTAAGGTTTACATCCATCCATGTGAAAGTTGCATTTGATCTTTACATTTTTTTGTATGGGTTTTTCACACACTCTGAAAATGATGCTTAGTTTCTTTGGAAATCCATCCATTTCTATGTTGCTCTTCTAGGCAGTTAGGAGGGTCAGATTTTAAAATTAATATAAAACAAATCCATGCTTGATTCTCTGGGAGATGTGAATTTTTCCAGGGTCAGTTTTTGTTAAATTATTAGCTTGCCTTATATGCAGATGCCCCTAGCAAGTTGGAGAAGCTACTTCGTAGGCTGGCTTTGTACTGTGTTTACGTGATTACAATAGGTCAAATCTGACATGGCGTTGAAAGAAAGTTCTTTTTGCAGCTAATTAATGAAATGCCGCACAAAGCATGCCATCACCTAATAAAAACATCAGCTTGTGAGGAATGTTTACTGCCCTTTTCAAAAACTTCCCCTTGGATTTGGGCATATGGAATATTGCATTTCATGTATGACTCTGGCTTCCCATGCAGCTTTCAAATACTTGTTGTGTTCCAGCTAAAGTAAAGATTCTGTAAGGAAACTATTAGCCCTTGGCTAGGCTCTCAGGCTCATGATTCAAAATGACCAGCATTCATTAAACTTTATTACTGAGCTGCATGAAGTTTCTTTGGATTAGGAGACGGCATGACCCGCTGTCCAGATTTCTGAATGGTGCTGAAGCTTTTCATTAACCTGGAAGCCTTCTATTTACATGGTTCACAGCCTGGTCTCAGCTCACTTGGAGGTAACAAAGGGTGTCGGGACAGGAGGGCAGTGGGGGTCCCGCTTCTCTAAGGCTTCCATCTGACTCTGATCAGGTCAGCACTTTAACTCCTGCCTCATTAGGTAAAATAAAATGGAAATGATTGAGTAGCCAGGGATCATATTTCAGATTTGGCTTCATCTCTTTCTTAGCCTTCTCCAGTTAACACAGTTTTATGTGGTCTGGTCTGCTGGGTTCTCCCCTTGTGTGCTGCTGGCAATGGGCACATGGAAGGGAAGAGTGAGTGATGCTGTGCACACATATTATCCGAACCGGGAGCAATTCTCCTTGATGTAAAACCTGTCAGAAATAAGAAAACACTTATTTCCCTAATTGAAGGGGAGTTGTAAATTAGGAAGCATGTGTTCTCAAGGTATGACAAGAAATAAATGCTGAGTGAATGGTTACTAACCTGATTAATGCTGGATTTGCATTTTAATGAGTTAGATGCTTTCAAAATAGCCCACTTCTCTGATACTGGAGAGCATTAGAATCTATAGCTTTGCCCACTTGAAATGGCACAGAGTGACATCGTGTGCTTCCTCATGTGGTGTGTGTAAAGAACACAACATTGCCTACATAGTATTTTTATCAAAAATTTATAGTTAACCTGAAAATTTTTAAGGAACCAATCAGTCATATTCAAATCATGGGACATTCTACAAACAACCCGTCTGTCTTCAAAAAGGTCAATTTCTTGAAGGACCAAATAAAAGGTCTGGGAGCTCTCTTAGATTAAGGGACACCAAAGGGAATGACGATTGAATGTAATCTGTGGTACTGGATACAGCAAACAAACTACAAAGGATGTTATCGGGACAAATGGGGCAATTTGAATGTGGACTGAATATTAGATCTTATTGTATCAATGCTGAATTTCATGAATGAAATGATGGCATTTGGTTATGTTGGAGAATGGCCTTATTCTTGAGCTATACACTGAAGTATTTAGGGATGAAGTGTCATGATGTCTTCAACTTAATATCAAGTGAGTCAGCAAAATATTCCTGTTTTATACACACACATGTATGGAGAGAGAGAGAGAAAAAAAATGGCAAAATGTTAAAAACTGATGACTACGTGAATTTCACCACTGAGATTTGTAATATTTACCTCATAGGACTGTTTTCATAATTAAATTAAAATTACATAGATAAAGTGAATAGCACACTGATTAGCTTGATGAGTGGTCTCTGTTGCTACTGTCAGCAGTGTTCACAGTAAAACTCTGGTAACTTCGCCTTTCTTAGGTCAGCTATAGGGTTTTGATCACAGAATATCCTACCTGATTAGGATTCTCAGATTGAATTGACAGCTATTGTAGATATCGTTACTTGACACATGGATTTTTTTAACCAAGGATTTATGTATAGTATTAGCCATCTGGTGCCAAACCTGTCCCCTATCAATTTGTTTTCTATTGTATTCAAGAGTCACCTCCCTGAGAATAATGGATCCAGGTGCATCTGTCCCCCAGCCCCACATTTTCCTGCCTCCCCCAGCTCAGTTTCTGCTTCTGTAGCTCTGAGATGGGAGTGCCATGTGGGTGCACCCCTCAATACTCCATGTTTTTAAACTTTTCCTACTTTATTCTTTTCCTGCTTATACCAAGGATTGTGACTTCCTCGTCGTTTTATGCTACCTAATACCTGAGCCTCTTTTCCTTTATTGGCACCAATGTAAGTTAGAAATTGCGTTTACCTATAAGTAATAAGGAGCCCTCCTTCCCACATAAATCGGGAGTGTAATCCTATATTTAATCTGGAATCCAGGTTCATTCTGTCTTATGACCTCTCTAACTGTTGTCTGGTTTCCATGCTTTTGCAAAGTCACTTCATAGTGCAAAATGGCTGCCAGAGCTCCACTTACAGGTCTGGCTCCCAGGCAAAAAGAATATGCTTCCTAGCTGAGTCAGCATCCTTCAAAGTAGTCTCCCAGGAGCGTCACCTAATAATTTTCTGCCAGCACCTCACCTTGCACGGAAGGTTGAAAACTGTAGTCTTTCCCCTGCGCATGCTGTTGCCCCACATAAAATCAGGGAATTTATTAGGAAGAAAAGGAGAAAGAACACTGGCTAGGCAACTAACAATCTGGTGTTCCAGCATCTGTTAGTAGATCACTGAGTCAGATGTTTGAGTATAGACTCTAGGCCGAGGGATGAAGGCATGAAAAGTAGGACACATCTCCTATAGGAGCTTAAAATTTATTTAAGAGGCAAAATATGTGGAAAAATTAGAAGAAAATTTGGAGCTAGTCTAAATGAAACTCAGGGAAGAGAGAGAGCCAAAGTTTTCAGGCAGGATTTCTGACTATGCATAAGATTTAGATAAGAGATATGGTAAGAGAATTTTGCAAGAGGGAGGACCAGCATAAATAAAGCACAGGAGAAATTAGTAGTCTAGGGTCAGTGCCTTGGCCTCACTTACCTGGACAGAAAGGATGGTTTGGAGAAGAGCAAACACCAAAGAGACAAGTAGAATGGGGATAGATTATGGAGGATATTGATCCCAAGACAGATATGTTTGATCCTGATGAACTATTGCTCCAGAGGCAATAGGGAGCCATTAGATAAAATACTACTTTTATCTAATTAATATTCTGCTCAGGTTCTTGAGCAGAGTATTAATTAGATAAAAGTCGTATTATAGGAAGATTATTAGTTACCAGTAGGAGTAAATAAAGAGACTGGAGTTAATGAGCACAACTGTGAGTTAAAATATAGACCCTGTACTTAGAAATCAGTGGAAATGGAGAGGAAAAGACAAATCTGAAAGATGTTTGAAAGAAATTTTGATGAGGAATGATGACCAGGGAAAGGAACAAAATACAGGACGATTCTGAGGTTTCTGGCCTGGGAGACAGTAAAACCTTTGGGCAAAGAAGATAGTTATGAATTCTTGAGAACTTTGTACATTTGAGGAAGAGTTGTGAAGAGTAGATAGAAGAGATATAACAAAAGTCATTAATAATTGTTACAGAAGCAAAAGCCTCAAAGTTATTATTACTGAGCTAATTGAGACCTGAATGATGCTTTTGTGTGTTTGGCTATGTGTATTTTACAGTTAAAAGGTACTCAGTGGGTTTTTTTTAAAGAAGGATAACGTCTTCATGAGAGAGACAACTGATATTTTTGAAATTCTATTGTACTACATATAATAGACAAACTGAGGACATGTTGATATTTTATACTTTAAGAAATTCAAGGCTGACTGCGTTAATTCTTCATAAGAAATGAGAATTTCATTTATTCAAAGTTTCAAAAGAATTAACATTTAATTAGCACTGGCTTTGTGTTAAACATAATTTCATTTCATACCCCAGTAACTTTATTTTTAGATTCAGAGCAGTTTAAGTGCTGTCCTTGGTTACACAGCTAAGGGGTAGAACTAGCATTCAAACCCAAAAGACTAATGTCAAAGCTGCCACTGTTTTCCGTGCTGTCCCACTTATCTTAGTTCTTTCTGTCTTCTTTCTGGCTCATTAGATACCAGATCTATTGAAAAATTATTCATCTACAATTTTTGGAACTCACAGCTTATTGAAATTTAGAAAGACTTGAGAACCTTGTGTGTTATGTAATTCTCTTTTGCAATATTAAGCAAGAAAACTTTTGGGTAGATATTTGGTTGTTCAGAGCCTCATCTAAGGAAATTGATGTTATCAAACCATTTGAAGGATAATACATTTCAAGAAATTTTATATGAGTAAAGTCTGTCCAAAACAAACTGATTCTTCTGTTCTCATTAAAGAGGCTAGTAAAGAATTTGCTCAGGTTATCCATTTGGAGAACACTTTAAAAATGATGTCGAGAACACTGAAATATTTGGTAGATAAAAGATAATTCCAAGTAGGGATAACATAGCAGTTTTTTTGCTTTGGAATGTCAAAACAAATATTTTGCTGTTGAAATAAACTCTTCCTTTAGATATACAGTCGAAAAATTTCTTGTCTCTAATTACAAAGGCATCAACTCTCATGGTTTTTTCCCAGGGACTTCTTGAATAATAATTTTTTCTTTTAAAATTCTTGATTTTATTCTTGACCATGAATTCAGTACTACTCTGACACGTGACAGTGAAACCTGTCAAAGAATTTTCTTGTTAGCTCTGTGAGCCCCAGTTTCCCTCTGGAAGGTTTTTACCTCTGTGGCACTGCTGCAGGGAGAGTTAGAGCTTAAGTCATCTCTTTCCACTCAAGTCACAGTCTATTTCTCACCAACTTCTGAATATCCCGGGAAGAGAATTAGATCCTCTGAATCTAGAGTACATTTCTTTTGCATTCAAGTTTTTTGTACCAGTTGTATTTGTCAGTGTTTGACTGAATTCAAGGGTAGACAGGAAAATGAGTTAGCAATTTATCAAATTGACTCAACAGAGCTAGAGGGTGTCATTTAGTGTTATGGATAGTGTGGCCTTTCACTAAATTGAGCTGTAGGAAAGTTAATTTAGTTCCCTTTGGCCAGTTCCATTTAAGCTATGGAGATGACTCACTAGCCAAAATACAGTCATTATTTAAACAAAACTAGTTCTTTGCATTTCCAATTCTGTGTTCCCTGGGGAAAATACCCACCTCGTAGTACTCAGTGAATGTTTATTATATCCCCCCTGGTGCCTACGAATGCAAATGCTCTATGTTCTGAAATTCGGTTTGAGAGATTGGTTAACGTGTTAAGACCATGGGGATTTATAATACAATTTGTCAATATAATTTGAATGACAGCCTCACGGTTGACTGTAAATGTACTTTAATTAAGGTTTAATAACCTTTATAAGGAAAATGGAGAATTACTGTTAAGTGATCTTGGATAAACTTCAGTGACTCCTTTAAAGGAAACATCAAATAAAAATATCATAAATATATTTTATATAGTAATTATGTAGATTAAAGAACTCCATTCAGCTGAATGCTTTGGGGCAGTGTACAGAATGCACATTCCATTATAAGTGAGATGTTGAAAAAGGCAGTAACCTTGTAACAACTTGAAATTTCCATTAAGAGACTAGTAGATGTACTGGTATAATGTACTTAACCAATTAAAATGCTTATTAAAAGGGAAAGATGTATTTCTTCTGGTAACTACTGACTACTAACAAATGAATAAGACTTCCCACTCCACTCTGGAGATAAGCATCACTGTTTCATGCTACCGTGAACAGAAATGCTGGTCAATGTGCCAAATAATATCTCCCTGATACTGTTCCCTAGAATATCAAATAATGTAAAATTGCTTCGGCCAATGATCTTTTCCCATCTTTCAGCCTCCCTGAAATTCACTTTGCCTGTCTTTAAAATTGATTTTCTGCAGACCAGGCCATCTTTCTAGGTGTCGAGATTATGATATCACATCCTGTTCTTTACACTCCAGCCATATTACCTCTGGTAGGCTACAGTTTGGCAGGAAGAGACCATGCAGTGATACTCTGTAAATTCTGTATTACAGTCCCAATTTATTTAACAAAGGCTACACAGCCTAAGTAGAAGCTAGGTGGCCACCCAGAGAAGGTGCAGATGCTGCGTGTCCTGATATGGCTCCCCAGAGTCCTTAAAGACTCCAACAGGGTCGTGCAGCTGCCAATGCCTGTGTTTGGAAAGGTACTGTCATGCTGCTCTACAGCTCCTATAAAACTTGCACTTATTTCATTTTTTAGGAAGAAGGTAGGCAGTCTTTACAGATATCTGGGATCCTCTGTTTTCCAGCCGAACTCCACATCAGCAAGCCCACATTCTCACCCAAGGGAGAAAGCAGAGTGAGGGCCCTGGCAGCTGTGAGCACTTTGCCCACCTCTGGCCATCTCCCTTTCCACAGTGCACTTCTTGATTCTGACTTAGATTCCCTCTATGATTGAGCTTGGTGTTTGGTTTGAGGACCAGGATCATAAAACCACTTACGTACATCAGCCTTCCACGGGGAGAGCTGTGGCACATCTCTGTCTATGATCTCTTCCACTGGGCTGATGACTCGGTTACCAGTGCTCATTGCTCATGGAGACCTGGAGCCCAGCGGCAGGCCCCGCCGCCCTAAGAGTGAGAGGTAGAGAGAGTAATACACACCGAGTCACAAGTCTAAAGAGCTCATTCACCAGAAAAGAAATAAAAGGACAAGACAGCAACAAGTCAAAGTTTGTGATCATGGTAGTGGAAAGTTTTCCAGCATGGCACAGTCAAGCTTTAGTGATGGGTGAATCATGGAACTGTAGTGTGGAGACAGGTCACTGGAGCTGAGAAAACCAAGCAACTGCGAAGCCAGCGTGTCCACTGTTGCCTCGTGCTTTCTGACCTCAAGCTCGCTCAGCCACAGGTCTCCCTAAACTTGCTCCACCTCTAGTCGCTGCTCACCAGCCCCATCCACCTTCTCATCAGATGTCTCCTCATCCTTTCCTTGTACCCCTTTACCTGGCTCACTCTGATACTCCTCAGAACGCTCCAGAGGAGGCTGCTGCTTCTTCTCTTCTCAATTCACATGAAGGGCTGGCACGTTCCTCACTTACCTTTGCAATTGTTCTTGACTCTCACTCAACATCTTTCTCTTTCACCTCTTGGTCATTTGCCAATTGCCTGAACCTGGCCTCACAACCCTCCAGCGGAGTCTGTTCCCTGATGGCATTTTCAGGCTTTCAACCAAGTATTTAACCTCTTGTCCTCACAGATCCTGAGCTAGCTCTGGCTTTCTTCTCCATGGACGGTGGTGACTGAAACTCATCTCCCTAGTGTCAAATCTAAAATCCCCCCTCTTCTTGCTCTTCCATTGTTCCCCTCTTGTAAGGGATGCATCTCTTCTTTATCCTGTTCAGAACTATTGCCCTTTGATTCCTTCTTCTCATAGTCCTCCACTCCCTTCTGACTTCATTTGGCTCTCAATCAGGATGCCCACAGTCAGTCATTTTCAGTCACATGTAATCCCAGCTCATGTTCTCTGGTCCCACTGCAACTTGGCGATACTTCTAGTGAGTTTCTTTTTGAGTCCCCGTTTCACTCTGCATAGCAGCCTCTCTAGGCTCCTTTCCTCTCCACAAGCTGCTAGTCGCACACCTTTCCATCACTCTCTGCAGATGAATTTGACTTCTTCCTACTGAGGAAACTGGGGACATCTAACATGATTTCCTTCAAAATTCCTCTACTCTGGTTTAAACCCATGTTGCTTCTCTTGTCTGTCTTTAATTTATTTTTATTTTTTAATTACACTTGACATATAACATTATATTTATTTTCAAGTGTACAAATAGTCTTTATTTTTGTTTTTAAAGATGAAGTATTTGGTCTCTTTTCTAAAATTTGTTCTTCCTGATTCTACTCCTCCAGGTCTTATTCCATCTCTTCTTTTGCTTCCTCAGTTTTCCCCTCTCACTTGATTTTCCTCTCTAACTACAAATATACTCGTCTTCCTAGCCTTTAAAAAACTTCCCTATTAGTTTGTCTTTTTATTGTCCGCGCTCTCCTTTTCTTAATTACCAAACATTTTGGTGAAGAATACTGTTACTGTCTATATCCATTTTCTCGCCACCTGCTCATTTCTGTACCCAAGTGCTCTGATGCCTCCACCATTCTACTGAAACTGCCTTGTCAAACAAGGTCTCATGTAGTGCTTTAGTCTAACAGAGCTCAGAGGTCAAAGCTTAGATTCCCTCCACATCTTCATTACATAATGCTTTCATGTTAGCATTCAACACATGTGTTTAAGAGCTATGTATTCTGTTAGGCTGAGAATATATATGAAATGCTTCAAGATCATTATAGGCCCATTTTGAAAGCCTGCAAATTGGCAAATAAGAATGAGAATTGATAGAAACATTATTGTTCGCAAATCAATATTTCGAACAAAATTTCACTAATCCATCATAAGAAAACTATATTGTGCTTTCTCATAAGATTCATGGTTTGAACCAAATTGGGTTGCAGCAAATAGCAATGGATGTTCTAAATATCCAGTTTGCTCCTCCCGCTGCTTATTAGCAAGTTACGGAAGTAGCAACTCTCACTTCAGTAGCAGTCGGGCCATTCAATTAACAGAAGAGCTTCTTGACAAAAGCACTCCTAATTTATACTAAACACTCCTAAGTTATAACTTCGTAGATAACAAGAATCACCTATTCTGCATATCCATTAGATTTTCTTTGCTCCAAACCATACACTGGAGTCAGGATATGGGCAAATGTAGAGACTCGTGAGACTCGTTTTGCCCACAGTAGCTGACTGTCCAATCTGTGATGATATCTGGTCAGACTCTAAAGGGGATGCAAAGGTAAGTTAAGATGAGCTCCCTGCCCTAAGGGAGCGTACAATCAAGTAGTAGAAACAGGACAAGTACCCAGAGACCACATCAAAGTGAGACAATGGTGGGCAATGTTCAGAGGAAAGAGGGACCGCTACCCAGGAGGAGGACTCCACTCTAACCCCTAACAAAGAGGATGATCTTCTGTGAATGAAGATGGAGAAAAAGCCAACAGATTTGATGTCTATGAATATACCTGTTATTTAAGAAAGGCTCTGTTGAGAAACATATTTTTATCTGAAAAATCTGAAATATCTCTGAACACGCATTTTAGCAAATGCTAAGCCATTAAATTCTTATTTAGAAAATATTAGGTCCTCGTGAGTTTGTCTAAAATAAATTGTATCATTTGTGTTTTCTGGAGAGTGCCTTTTTGTGGGCTAAATGTTTATATTAAGATGTTCCCCCCTACCCCCGACCCCCGGTCCTTGGCTCAGTGTTGAAGCTTTATGGCCAAAGAAAGGTTTCTGAGATGGAGGCAGGGGCCCTCGAGATAAAATGCCTTGTGTTTCCCTGCAGGAGGTCTAGCTCTCTCAGACGAGTTTAATAGCCATTCAGACACTGAGAAGATCTTATCTCGTGTCCTATTGGTTTGGGGTCACTTGCTGGCTCACATTATATTGAAATGTGGGCAGAGAGAGGGAGTAATTTGTTAATGTCATGTAGGATGAACTTGGTTAGAAAGGGAAGTGTACCCGCTTTATAATAACACAAGTGTTTCCTTGCTAATCCCTTGGCAGGTTCATTATCTGTGCAGCCCCAGGCAATGGTTAGCCTATCGTGAAAGTGAAATTTAACCCTCAGCATGAAATTAATCCTCAAAGACTTATGTCTGCTCAGTCTAGAAATAATACATTCTAAGTGATTTTATAATCCCCGACTCTTTCTTTTTGCATAGATGTTAAATTGTTATCAAGCTGTTACAACTCATACTAGGAAGTTGATTCTTGTTTACCTGAGAAAACTGGACAAAGCTATAGGAACAAAGAGGCTGACTTCCTATTTCAAGGTTGCAGTTGTAAACCTGACATGGTGGGATGGCTGTTTTTTTAAGCACTAATAACGTTACCATTTGTTGGTGATCATACTCATGTTTGCGCTACATTTTATCTAATATACGTAGGAATAAAGAACATTTTTATAATAAAGATGTCACTTGACAAGAAGGCTCTCTCGTTCAGCTTATTGAACATTTGACATGGAAAAACTGGGAAACACCATGAGAATGCCAAATGAGTGTGAATGGTTCCTTGTAGAGTCAGGAAACCTTTAACAAGGGTTTAAGGGTAAAAGGAAGTGAGGTTGTGTCTCTTTTCCTGTTTCATAAGACAAGGCTTTATTCTTACTTAGCCTTTTCATGTCTTCTTTCCAAGGAGCATGGGCAGTAAGGGAGAGAGAAGGGAGGATAGGTTAGGAAAGAGAAGGGGTAGAAGAGAGCCAATATTTACTGAGAAATATATGTAGTAAGCATTGTACACAAATTGTCTTATTTAATCCTCACTACAAATGGCAAGGTAGGTGTCACTTTTCCAGATAAAGAAACAGGAAAGTTTAAATTTCTTGTCCAAGTTCGTGCAGTGGGTAAATGGCATAGTCAAGATTTCAACCCATGTCTGTCTGACTCCTTCCACTGTATCACCTGGAACCTGATCCTAAGAAAAATTAAAAGATTTGAAACCTTTCCTGATTGAAATTCAGTCTTTTTCTCTCAAAATGCAAGAGATCCTTGCAGTTTACGTAGTCGAAGTTTAGAATGTTAATGTTCTTCTGTGCTAATTTGTGTTTTCTTTTTACGCAACGTAACTTATTTTTACCATATTCTTAGGTGGCTTGTCGTTCCATATGCTGCATTATTACAAAATTAATCCATACCTCTACTTATAGCACTTTAAAAGATGGTTGTGAGATAAATGCACAAAAGGCCTAGGGTGGGTGATAAATGTATCCTAGAATTTACAGAATTCTTTATTCCTAGATATTTCAAAGAAATTGAGGGTCTTCTGAATTTAGGAAATATATCTGATGTACTATTTTAATCCATCAAATGCACATTTATTGAAAGTCTACTACAGCTTCATTATCTGCCTTACACAGTTTTAAATTTATGCCTAGAGAAGGTGGACTTTTTAAAGAATTACAGCTGTACCTGTGTGTATCCCTACCTTGCCAAACCCTTTATCAAATTTTCACTCCAGATTTTTGTTCTCTCATGCCTGGCCTATTTTAACATCCTTGTTTACTGTTGCTTCTTGTCACTTGACATTGCCCGTCACTCTAATATGGGAGGAAATTAATTTGGTCTGGCATAATGTTCCCTGCACAAAGCCAAGTTCAGTAGAAGCCAGTACCCTTTCCTAAGTATATATACAAATCAACTATTTGATAATTTACTCTAATTTCTGCTTATTGTTTAAGTACTTAGTTATTTTTGATTCTCCATGTACTTTTTTTTCTAAACTTCTAGAACATTACTTCTAAGCTTTCAAAAACCCTAAGTTTAGTTCTTAGGGAGAGGTTATCAGCCTTTACTGATATATATCAGTATATTTTTGTTTGTTTATTTGTTTCATTAGGAATTTATTCTAATTAGATTGAGGACACATGCAAAAATTTATTTACCAAGATTCTTAGAATATTTACCAATATTCTTAGAAGGAGGTGACCTTGCATCCCCTTTTAAACTAACAAGGCTCTTTGCTGTACTGGTTTAACTTCCCATCCACCCACGAAAACATTCTGCTCACTGTCCCGTAACTATCCTTTCTGGCCTCGTAAGTTAACTGCTTCAAGTTAGTTTTCTCCATTTAACCCCATTTGTTCTCCAATCCATCAACTTAATTTTTATATCCTATATCCTTTAAGCATTTATTTATTTTCTGTGTGTGTGTATAAAATCTATTTTAATAGTACTGTATATTTACTTTCAATTCCCTTGTTACTGACTCTGGTTTTTAAACTTCCTTGTATCTCATCTTTTTCAGTATCCTTATGCCTGGTAGAGTTTGCTATGCACTTTATAGATGGATTGAAAAGGAAACTTTAATGAACTTTTATGAAAGTTTTACATTTTAGTGAAATTAGGTTTTTTCTAATTTTAAGCAAACTAAATTATTCAAATCCTGGTAAACAGTGGGCATTTATTTTAGTAAAGTAAAAATAGATCCTGATAAAATGTTATTTGTTGTTTACCCACACAAGAAAGGGTGGCATACATTTTGTTTAGTCACTGTAGAGTGTCACAGGACATTCCTTTGAAGCGATGATTTTCACAAGGGTAGAAACAGTCATTTATAGTGTTTAAAAAAATAATCTTAAAAAGGCATAAAGCTGCAAACAGGCAGTAAAAATTTGTTGCAAAGTAGATTCTTTTTAGTACCCAAGAATGCCTTCCTGTTGGCATTTGTTTATAATTTTGTTTGTTTTTCTAAAATTACTTCCAAATTGTCAGCCTGCAGAAAAGCGTGAAAAGGTGTAATAATCACACTTCAGATCTGTTAAGTTAATACAGAATATTATGGAAAATTGTTTTAACTCTTGAAATCCCTTTACAACTATAAAAGTGCAAATGAGATTGTCCCTGCTGTTTTAGCCAGGCTGTGAGACTCAAAGTAATAGGGTATTTATAAGAAAATTCCAGACATAGCAGTGCTGCCATGATCCATATGACCCAGACTTTCCAGTTTTTGTCTCTTGTCCTGTCTAAGGGAAAACAAAGAGGCATAAAATTTAAATGAGAAGATCTCAAATCATTTTTATGACTCATTGTAATGAAGATATGTGTATTATTTTAGAGTCATTAGGTTGATTTAGGAGAAAAAAACACTTATTTAATTTTCATCACAATTTGGTGATATTTAAGCCACCTTCTTTCAATAAATAGCACCAACTTCTCTCCAGCACTGTCCTGACAAACTGGCTATTTCTGTTTTCCAGTGAGGGATTTGGTTTTCTTTAAGACAATACTGACAATCCTTTATGTTTGAAAATTCCATTTAATTTTTATTGAATTGGCATAGACACAGGCATGGAAATGACTTCAGTATATCTATGTATTGATCTTTCTCAGATTTTATACCTGGAACAGACTATGCTGGTATCTTCAGCTGTGACTCAGATAGCTGGAAAGAAAAGAACATGTGTGTGTAAGATTCTTTTCAGTATTCCTAATTTAGTTTGGAATTTAATTCAGTAGGTTCCATTTTGTATTTCTTAGAAAACATTTTTGTCAGCCTTATGAGCACTGTAGCTTCCTTCTAAGGGTTGATAAATCTCATAAAAGATTGTTCTAGTAACACCAAAGAGGCATTTTCATTTCAATCAGTTCAAAACTGGCGTAATAAAATTATCTGTGGTAGAAATTTATTTTAGTTTAAACCTATATAAACAACTGAAGTAATGAGGAACTATACAGTAAGTCACACTAAGCTTACAAGAGAAAAATGAATTTGAAATTTAGAATATTTTCCTAATTCTCATACCTCCTCTATCTACTAGAGAAGTTTCCCCCACAAATCTAGGTAATGTTACATATATTAGGGTGCAGCTATGCGCAAAAAACTCTAGCATTTTAGCCTAAAATCTTAGCTCTCTAAGCCAGAGCTTTCTAATTAAAATGTAATATAAGCCATACATACAATTTTAAATATGCTATTAACCACATTTTAAAAAATAAAAAGTCCACGCTTACTACAATACGTCTTATGGGATACAGTGGTTACAGTAACGTGCAGTCCTAGCAAAACAATGAAGTTATATTTACTGGGAAAATATTTTCCACTTTTTGAGCTTTTAAATTAAGTCTAAATTAATTAAAATAAAATAAATGTATTTTATCAGTTGTACACATTTCAACTGCTCAAAGCCAAATCTGATTGGTGTCTACCATATAGGAAAGTGCAGTTTTAAGCCTTTGTGGATTTTACACAAAGTTCTCGTGCTATGTTTGTCTTTTTGTATGCAGTTATTGTTTAGAAGAAATCCAACCAAACAAAGATAAATCACCTTCTATAGATGCACTAGAAATCAGCGTAAATAAATTGCTTTTGTGCTGGACTGATTTCTAAGGGTACTTATTTCCTTATGCATGTGTGTGTGCTGGTAGGCGTGGCAGGGAAAGCGGTAGAGAGAGGGAGAGAGGAGGAAACGGCTATTTGATCAATCTATGACTTTTAAAACAGATAACGCCCTCCCACTTTGAATTCCATCATGGTGTCTTGGTAAATTTACTATTTTGCATATATCCCAAGTCAAGAAATGGATGATGTAAGATATTGAGGTTGGTTTCAATGTATAGTGAAGGGCAGTGGTAATATTCCTTAAGAATATGTTAATTTAGAAAAATAACTATCCATGTAAAGCTTATCACAGTTTATATAAAACATGCAACTCTAAAACTAAGTAAGGTGGAAATATTTTTCTCCCAGGGGAGGAATATGAGTGCTCACTAGTTCTCCTTTTTCTGAAATAAGAAAATAATACAACTATTATTACGAAAAACTTACTGGAATACGAAGATAAAATCTCTAGAGAAAAATAAGCCCTTGAAATAGAATCTTCAGATTCTATACCTGGATATTCACACAAACCATCTTCATAGTGCCTTAAGTTAGATAGACACTTTACCGAAACTGCCTGGCACTTTTCACACTGAATGGAAGTGGTGAGATATTTGGTATAATAATAATTTCTCATCCAATTAGGTACTTATGTAGCATCTTTTTTCTTGGGCAGTAAAAAGAATGTGAATGATACCAAATGAACGTGAAAGAGGAAATTGTGATTAGTTCTTTGGCTGAAACTACTGTATGACATATCCATGGCATCCAAGTTGGTACAAAGATGTTTTTCTCTATAAGAAATAACATGGCACAGACATGATTCTTTGGTTATTTATATTTTTTCTGCCTTTTTGTTTTTTATAAGCATTTCTATTTCTAAATGTAAAGACTTGGATTCTAAATGGAGTGCTAGGAATATGCATCATTCACAATGCACAACCCTGTACAAAGCAGTAATATACTCTCTCACTGGTGAAGCGATCACTAGGGGAAAAAAGGCAAAAGCAGATGACAGCAATCATACAGCTGAAGAGGAGTGAAAAGAAGCAAGAAAACTTTTACTAGAAGACATGAAGGTGTACTCTTTGCTAGACATGCAAACTTTGTCCTCTCCAAGTTGCCATCACTCACAGGCTCAGATGAAGGGGTGGGCCTGATGGCCATGTTTGCACTCCATCCCCTGGACATAGCTAAATGAGCCAGTGGGAGAAAGCTGACTTCCAAAGAATTTTGACTATGATATAGTTTTTTAAAATAAAGTTATTGGGATGACATTGGTTAATAGAATTATATAGGTTTCAATAACACAATTCAATAATATGTCATATGTATATATTACACTGTGTTTTCACCACCCAAAGTTAAACTTCCTTCTGTCACCATGTATTTGACCACCTTTATCCTTATCTACCCCCCCTTCCCTCTGGTAACCACTAAACTGTTGTCTCTGTCTATGAGTTTTGTTTGTTTGTCTTTTTCATTTGTTGCTTTCAGTTTTATATCCCACTTATGAGTGAAATCATATGGTTCTTAACTTTTTGTGTCTGACTTATTTCGCTCGGCATGATAATCTCAAGATCCAACCATGTTGTCACGAATGGCGTATTTCATCTCTTCTTATGGCTGAGTACAGTTATTTTGTGATGTGATACGGTTTTGTATTGAGAAAACCAACAGGAAACAGATGACACTCTCAAATTAGAATAATTTGAAGAGAATTTATAAATGGATTTATTACAAAGGTAGGTATGAGCAGGGTGTAAAGAAGTCACAAAGAAGAACTCGGGGTCTTAAGACGACCAGCAGCAGGGAGGTAAAGCTGTCATTACCTCTGAGTTCAAAGGCATATGTGAAGGGAGAGGTTACCAAAGCTTGAAAGATGAAAGTTATGAGGGGAGGGCTCCTTAAAAGGAGGAGTGAACTTCTGTCAACAGAGACAAGCCTGAGGAAGACTCACAGGAAGGAATCAGACAAATAAAACCATGAACTCATTTTCCTTTCTTTCTTCTGTCACCCGCCAGGGCTTCTCATTGACTAAATCTAACTGGAAGTCAGAGAACATAGGAGTCTTTTGATGTAATCAATTCAGATCACCTCTTAGGGTAGCGAACAGAGTGGGAAAGGGTAGAGAGTGGATCTGGAGGAGCAAATGAAAGATATTTGGCATACGTGGTGGCAGAGAGGAGTAAATGGTGGGTACTAGGTTTGTATCATATTATACCAGGGATGAGCTGCTCTATCAAAGTCAGTGCTGTAGGGGAGAAGGAAGCAGAAGGAACTGGTCCACAGGGAGAACACAGAGAGAGGCAGAGACACAGTGCAGTGTTGTTCTTTGAATCAGTTAAGGCAATTCTAGCTGCAGTAATCAACCCCTAAATTTCAGTGGTTCACCCCAATAAAATATGCTCATATAATAGTCCAAGGTGAGTATTACCAGACGGTAGGAGGTTTTCCTTAGAGTGTAATTTAGGGATCCAGGCTTCTTCCATTTTGTTGCTCTGAACTCGCTAGAGCTTCCTTCTTTCAGATGATACAGATTTAATGTAAGACGTAACTAGTCCTGACATAAGATATATCTTGCAAAGTACATCTTGCAGGTAGAACAGGAAAGAGAATGGAGAAGCTCTATTCACTTCCTAAAAGCCTCAGTCTGGAAGTGACACACATCACTTCACTTAGAATCCATTGAGAAGAACTAGTCATATTACTCACACCTAGATGCACAGGGAGCTGGGGATGTACTCACTATCTGGCTATGTAGAATCTTCGAGCATCAGCTTCACGCAGTGAAAAAGGGAGCAGGAGGTTTTAGGTGGACAGTGTCTCACATCCACCATATTTGATGATGGGTTCCCCTGTCTCAGTCCCAGGTCCCAGGAGACCTCTTTATACCTCCTTGTCAAACATAGTCTGTGTAATAACAACGTCCTCCCCGTCATGTGTATTATCTTGAGACATGTTAATTCTAGCAACAAAAGGCCTTGATGAAGCCAGTCTCATTTAGGATAGGCATTGCAATGTAACAAAAAAGTCATCTGTTTCTGTCTCAACTTTCTAGAATATTTAAACTTGAGATTTGTAAGAAATTTTTCTTTATCTTATTTGTATCTAAAAGTATGGTACCTTTAATTGTATATTTGTTTACCTGTGGTGAATCTTTTCTTAAGTCATAAGAACTTTCGGAAATTGTATAACTTTATGAATCTCTCGATAGTTAGATGAAACTCAACCTGACACAAGTAGTATTACTGAAAAACATATTTGAACCAATTTTCATTGCAGAAAGTAGTAATATAGTGACTTCGCCTTTGAAAATACTCATTTCTTCCAATCTCTATTCCAAGTTGTCTACATTCAAGTGAATGAAAAAAAAAAATAGGGAATACCTGCCAACAATTCTATAAATTATATCAAGATTTTTTTAAAGAGACAATTCAAAGTATGGAATTGCAGCTGTCCCATGATTCCTGCCAGAATTTGACCTAACACACATAAGTAGGAGTGGGCTTAACGGTTCCAAGGTACTGAGAAGTAGAATCCTTCACAGTGCCATGCTGTGTCCTTCCTCTCGCTCTCCCTCCCGCTCTCCCGCTCTCTCTCACTCTCTCTCTCTCACCCACCTTTTCCTCCCAAAGGGATAGTGCAATATCACCAGAACCAACAGAATTCTGAAAATATGTAGTTTTTCAAAAGTCACTTTCATATTTTTCTCAGTTTTTCAAACTAAACATGCATCTATGAGAATCCAAATAACAGATACTTACCACACAGTCCATAGCGCAGAAGTGGAAAACAAACACGAAAAACATGGAAGGGCATTTTATTTACAGAAACAGACAGAAAGAGAATGCACAAAACAAATAGGGGAACAGAGTAGAGAAGAAGAAGGAATCATTACAGAAAGAAGGTGTCAGTTGTGCTTTGTGTCATCACCCTCATCCTCATCGTAAGTTATAAATTAATTCTTGTTCAGCTTCTAGGAGCAACAGGACTCTTTGTTAGGCCCTTGAAATGGAGAGGTGCTGAAGGGAGAGGAGCACATGGCAGCAGAGCCAGCCTCCTGCCAGGAGGAGAGACTACCCCTGCCCGAGGTGCTCTACCTGAACATGGCCACAGAGCCTCAGGAGAGAACACTAGAGGAAAACAGAGGCGGTCTGCCTCTTCTCTCCTCTCAGAACAGCTCATTCTCAGGGAAAGCTCAAACTCAGCCAGAGGCCACTTATCTCAGAACCTCAACTCTTTGGCACAGAACTGAAAAACAAAACACATGCAAAACTGGTCTCTGAACAGCCAAAATAGATGTTGCAAAGGCCAGGCGCTGATGTTCATGGACTTGACTCATAGTACGGCCCCTCAGGCCCTCAATGAGAGCCATGACCAAGCTGGGTTGTCTGGTCCTTAGTTCACTGCTGGTTTTAAGTGACAGATTAAAGGTCACAGGAAATATGCTAGTGAGAAAGAGAGGGAGAGGGGAGGGGAGCAAGGAAACTGGTTTAGGCGCATGTAGAGTAAAACCGTACAAGAAAACAAAGAACCGGAAAGGTACTATGAGGCCATTAATGTATGGACTGGCCGGCACAAGCCTTACCAGGCCTGAGGAGATCACTGAGTAGGAATACAACTGATTCTTTCCTATTCAGAAGGTCCCCATCAACCTCACTACAAAATGCTACATTGGGTTCCCAGAATATTAGTTAAGGAGGCAAGCAAGAATATGACAAATCAAGGAAACTTGCTTGTTATGAATGTTTTACTACCACCTGTTTCTCTCCTATTAGAATGCAAACTTCTATAAGAGAGTAGACGTCTTAGTTAAGCAGAGTGTAAAGCCAAGTGCCCCGTACAGACTAGGCACTCAAAAATGTTAGTTGGCTGGAATTCTCTGTAAATCACGCTGTTTCGGAAGATGTTTTTTCTCTTTTATACTCAATAAGAGGTTTTACTTGTGAAGGGAGGGGCTAAATTTCCAAATGTTTAATCTTTGCATTTAGATTTGATGATTAATTGAATGGGAGTACCCAGTTTCATTGAACACAACTGGAACTCGCCCTAGCAAAAGTTTGAAGGAGGTGGTTTAAATCTTGTGTATTCACTCTAAGTTTCTCACTTAGGTCTCATCTTAAATGAATGCCTTATGTTTAGTTTTTAAAATTTTAAGGAACCTAGATTAACCAAGATATTCAATTATCTACATCTTAATTTGCAGAACAGAGAGTCCTTTTTTGAAGTAATTATGTTTTTAAATGCAAAGTTACATTTATGTAAAAGCTGCTAGTTGGAATAAGATCAGCATTTTATAGAATTAAATGACTTGAACTGTCTTGTAGTGCTTTGCTACCTGCCAAAGTACCCACCTGTAATCCTGCCAAAAATATTAGCTGGTTTTTTTATTAAATATTTGGTTAATTAGTGAAGCATACTTTCCTGTACAATTCTGTAGACAAGTTAAGTCTGCTCCTGGGTGGGTGTAATTCATGTATCTCTTCTGTTGCCAGTGTTCTAAGTGATTTTTAATTATTTTCAGCATGTTATTTGATGATAATAATGAAAACACACCCTTCCACTGGGGCTCTTTTGAGTGTGTGTTCATGACATAATGGAGCATTCATTATTCAAACGTTTAGTTAAGGGAAAGAGAGAGGGATGGGGAGAGGGAGAGGGAGGGAGAGAGAGAAAGTTATAAATCTCATTAGTTGATATTGACAATGTTATGCAGTCACACAGTAGGTACTTAAACATTTGGAAATAAATAAACCCCATAAGATAGCTGCTAGATAAATACAGAAAGATATTTTGGGGGGATCCAGAATATATCAAACCCATTGTCTTCAATGAGAGGGCTGAAAGGAATCACATAATGTCTTCTGCTCTTCAAATAGGACTAAAATCTTCTAATAGAATAGAATCTAAATTCTTCTACAAAGATGTCCATCCTAACTCCCCATGAAGAGATCTCTCTCTATCCACAGTCTATATTCCTGCCAGTAAAGGACGAAATTAAATGAACACTATTGGTACATCTCTGAAATCTGGCTCTCTCCAGCACAGCTAATTCAGGGCTGATTTCTTTAGAGTTCCAGACATAAACCTCAAAGGTAGTTGGGTGATGTGCAGGTAACATTATTTCCTTTTTGACAACTGAAAGAGCTTGAGTTCATAGAACCAACTTTATTCGTCATTCTCTGAACTAGAGAGACAAATTTATAGTACAACTCCAGGGAAACCTATTCCCTCTAGTATAAGACCTTTCTAGTGCCAAGCTGATATTTTTTTCTTTTTCAAGTGATTTTAACCCTACAAATATAAGGAATCGTGAAACTAAAAGGCAGCCCAATATGAGATCATATGTGTAAAAATGCTCTCAGAGTTAAACGTGATTTACAACTGAGCAGGATCACTGCTATTTCTTTGCCATTCGGGGGTCCCGTCCATCTGTGAAATGCTTTCAAAAACTGTGTCCACATTTGGAACTGATACAACCCATCCACATCTTGGTAACATATGAGGTCAATCTTACTGTAAAGATAAAAATGTCCCTTAAAATTTTTCTCAACAATGATAAACTTAAGCATGTTTTCTTCCTTGGTAGCCAAGTTTATTTATCTCCATTCCCCAAATTTCTTTCTGGCATTAGCATTTATGCTTATGAATGCAAAAAAGCAACCCACTATTTTCATCTTTCTTTCTTTGACATTATTAAAAAGTATCCTTCCTTATCAGTGTTAACTAAACCATAAAATAGGCACATTTGATCAATTAAAATAGAATGGAAGGGTATAGTAGGTCTCCAGAGACTACATTCTCTGACATTTCCCTCACTGGGACCCTGGATTATGATCTCAAGTTCAAAATTCGTTTCTTTGAAGTGACTCAGTTCCCAGGGCCAGTGAGAGGGTTCTGGTAGGTTTGACTGCTTTTGAATTCCCTATTCTGGACATCTTTTATGAAGGCTGGAAACCAAGAACTTTAGTCTTGTCCTGAGCAATGAGCTGAGATTCAACAGGTAAGAATGATGTGTGTTTCTCTGTCAGGCAGTAGGTGATACTGGTGAACTTTAGGACCCAAGGAGGTGGGTGGGAGAGAGAAATAATTAGCTAACTTTTCTCTTTTTGGGGGTAGGGGAAGGGTCAATATTTTTAAAACTGTAATTATTTGGGGATTATGGGAAAACTATGATTCTTGTTATTACTATTATAATTTTAATATTTGATTGATGAAGTTGACGTAGCCCTCTCTATTCTCATTATCTTAATAATGGGTTTTATTTCCACTCTGTGATCCATCCTTCCTTCATTCTCACATACGATGTGATTTCATACTAATTAACCACTATAATGGCCTAGTTCCCAATGCAACTGGGAAAATGTATGTGGGTACATCTGAGTGTGAGGTCATTTGTTGGCATTAAATATAAGTTTAATTGACTATATGTATACATAACACATATATATTCAAAAAGTAGCCAGAACTATAATATTAAGCATAGTTTTTTAATGTGACATATGTTTTACAAAGCGAAATGTCTGAAAGTCAAGCTAGAAGAGCTATTGTTTAATTGAGACCAGTTTATAATTGAGCATTTGAATTATACAGCTATGTCAGTTAGCCTATTTTATCACTTGTGGTTTAGCATTATTAGATTTAGTTTCTAATCTCTAATGATCATCTGTCTCTGACTTGTTAATTAGTATATTGTCATTAAAATAAAGTTTTGAATTATATTGTCAGTATACTTAGTTATTATCCCATAAGTAATACAAACAACTGAAAGGACTTGTCCCAGGTGATAGAATAAACTCTCTTATCATGATTCATTGTACAGTGTCAAATTTTATGCAGATTCTAAGTACTATACCTACCACATGTCTTATAATTGTGTAGGATGTACAAAACTAGATCTATTTCATCACAATAATCAGGGACACATAGGTTAATATTTATTGCAACAAAATTTGTGATTGACAAAATGGATGAACCACTTATAGGATATTTAAGTGTATCGTTAAAGTGCGAATTGTAAAATGTACAGAATATCAGACTTTAAATTTCCTCAGCTTATGAAAGAAGACTGCAATTAGATGTGTCTAGGATCACAGGAAATTACTTAAAGTATAATCAGGCCATCTGGATTGATCTGATATTTCAGAGAGATAATATTTTTCAGGCTTTTTTCAAAAACGTGTTCAAAATTACACGGTACAGATTTCCCTTGCTTTTGTGGCCTTGCCAAGATGTTGTTACTTTATCTGTAGTAATTATCTAGGCTGACTGAGCACTCCAGGTTACATATTTCTTC
This sequence comes from Pteropus medius, assembly GCF_902729225.1. NCBI lineage: Eukaryota > Metazoa > Chordata > Mammalia > Chiroptera > Pteropodidae > Pteropus > Pteropus medius. The sequence goes on from NW_024354911.1 coordinate 16,688,673, forward strand.
AAATTATAAACTGTTTTATAATCACATAGAGAAATTTATTAGTCTTCTTTACAGTATCATAAAGGCTGAGCCAAAGCATAGCCCAACCCACCTAGCCCACCTACACCTAGTAAAGACATTCAGACTTTGAACAGGCAAAGAAGCTCTTATTTTTTTCAAGTTAGGTTTCTACTTCTTTTATAAAGAAATTCTCCCAGGAAAATGACTGAGCAGCCATCAGGGCAAGTATCTTTCTTTGCCCTGAATTTTTAGAATAATTTGATAAACAGCCAAATATGTATGATCACTGTTTTTGAACTTCAGTCACTGATCACTGTTGGAACAGAGCCAAACTCAAGAGGCTTGTGTATTTGTTAGCGTTATTTTAGGGTGTTAATTGATGCCAGGCCCAGATTGTGAACACAGCAAGCAAAAGCAATGTTATGTCGCCAAGTTCCTAGGAATCTCCATTTAATATTTGTATTCTGCTTTATTTTATAATTATTCACTAACATCTCCCAGCCTCCTGCCTGCTTTTTCCCTTTTAGAGGGCAAGATCTATGGTTTATTCATCTCTGGGCCCCCAAAACTCTTAACCTTGCTCCTTGTGCAAATGTGCCCATTCTCAGGAAATGTTGAGACAGAAATCTGTGTCTTGGACTATAAACCATGCCCTTCCAATATGATTAAAGGACTCTTGTGTTCGTCTTTGTAAGGCAATCTGAGGTAAGACAAAATACCTATAGCTAACTTTTTTTTCTTCTAATGACCATTCACAGTAATCCATAAAGCTATGGACATAGAGAAACATTAGAAGGAAACCTTTCTTCTAGAACTGGCTAAAGGAAACTGAAAGAATCACCTCCAAAATCATCAGCAGCCTCATCTCCCCACTATGTGACACAGTCTTCCTGTGGGGATGACAAATACAGAGGCCGTGTCCCCCTTCAGTTCAATGGATAGCCCTTCATGGGAAGTATTTCTTTTCTTGCAACGGCCTCACTGGAAAGTAGTTTTTCAGACTTCAAGAAACAAATATATATGGTGGGAATTTTTCTAAAGGTATGCTTTTTAGGGCCTTTTCCCGAAGTTTGTCAAGCAAGTGTGTACGCCTAAGTTTCAAAACCTTAGACGTGCCTTTGCACGTTCAGTCTGACCTTGGCCATGCTCAACCAACCAGTAAGAAAACAAACATAGGAGTAGCATCTTATTTCTATAAAATAGGCTAATTACAGGGAATTAAAATCTTTATTTAATCTTTCTACAGTTATCCTTTTAATGTGTTCTGTAATTGCAAACCTTTAGTCTGTTAATCTCTGATTCATTAGTGGGTTTCTTAAGTGTTTATTAAGGAGCATGTGTAACATTCTGGTAATTACTAATAATCTTTGTTCATACCACATTTACAAAGATCTCTGCAGGGATTTCATTGGGTTCATCACCACTTATTGTCACTGTACAGTTTTTATTAGCAATCTCCACCCCTATAAAATATGGAATTTGGGGCTTTACAAAACAAAATGAAGTGTCTCTTCTCTCTCATAGCTAACAAACTTAAATATTGAGTCTGTGTGTGACTGCTCCTTCAAAATCAATGTGTCTTCTGATGTCCACTGTCCCATTTTACTGCTGAGCAGAAAGGCAATGAGAGATTAAATTATAGATCTCACCAGTTTATGTTATTTATTGGTGGCAACACCGAAATTATAAATGGTGGCTTTTAGTCTTTGTTTCAGTTCCCCAAAGCACCTCACCTACTTTGGCACAAAAGTGTAACTTTTATGAAGTCCAGTGCATTATGTCAATATAAAATTCCACTCAGGAAAAAAAATGTCACTTGGAACTTTCTTGAGTGGTAAAGGTCCCCTGCATCCCCACCCTAAACAAAACCAAACCTTCCTTCCTCCTCTTAGATAGCTGAAATCTCTTTAACAGGGTCAAGTTCTGAGAGATAGTATATCAAATTAAAAGCCACAGGAAGGGTAAATGGTTGGTGTGAATGCTTTTCTGAGTGCAGGATTGAATGAGGGAAGGTAGGAGAGAGCACAAGAATACTATTGAACTGGAAAATGATCTGGATATGATGCTAGAAATAAACTTCACCTCTCTTACAGCTTTGCTCAGGATGAGTGGCAATGCCAAAGGGTGGCTTGGAATGACTACCCCTCACCCCCCAAAAAATTCTCCATCAGTTCCTTACCCTAAAAGCACCACAAATCATACGATCTAAGTAAAAAGTAGAGTGTGTGCTATGCAAATATAGCTTCAGGACACATCGCATCATCTACCCATATCTGATTTTTGCAACTCAATTGCTGTCTTTATATAAGTATATAAATTATATATACATATGATATATATATATATATACATATGCATGTATACGTGTGTGTGCATGTGTATGTGTTTATGTGTAGGTCCTGAAGCTTCCACTCCCCAGAATAGATTCCATCAGTATTTTTTAAGAAGAAGATGATAGATATAAAATTACTTCGGAAATAAATGCATACATTTCAGCTTTTGGAATTTTCAAACAACCTCATCCTATGGCGTTTAAGACAGCAAAGCCATTTTATTTCTTACAGACATGTCTTTCTTGTGACCATATCTTAAGTGCTCAGACAAGCTGAACATCTAAAGCGGCACTTCTGATGGTGCTGAGAATCAACAACAGGCTAGTTTAAAATTTGGTATCACTGACTAAGCGTACAGTTCAGTCAGTGGAAAATGCTGCAGTCATGGTTCTTGACCAATTTAGAGAAAAATATTTTAGTGAGTGAGATCATTTTTCAACTTTTAAAAAAATGCTTGTGCATTTGTCTGTGAACGTTGAGCAGCCCTTTCTTGCCCTGGTGGTTGCCACAGTAACTCACTTCGTGTTTACAGTGTGGCAGATGATAGGGCAGTTCCCTTCCATTTGTAGGAAGGAGTGTGCAGTGCTGTGTCCCTGGCATCGTGACAGATGGGATTGCAAGCTCCTGAGCAATGGAACTTAGAGTTGGAGCCGCATCCTTTCCCTTCATTCTGACCGGATGTTAGGCACTGAATGTTTCTGAGTGTTATACTTCATTGTCCAATTTGCCAGTTTGGCAGCAATTTTTCTTTCTAATAAAAGAAGTTACTCAGATCGAGATTCCAGATGTGTCTAAGCTGCTTTTATTAGGACAGTAGAAAGGTCCAACCTTTTCTTCTAAATACAATCAAAAGTAGTGTGGCTTTGCCTTTGTAATTTTACAAAGAGTTGTATTATGTAACTGGAAAATTGTCTCCCCAAGCATAGAGAGAATTTGTTAGCACAGAATACATCTTGGAAAATACTGATATAAAACTTCAATCCAAGAGAAAAACCTTTTAAGTTGCTGAAATGTAGTGGAGAGGAAGAAAGAAATTGCTGTTTTACATGATTAACCAAAATGCACTATAATTATATCAACTTGAAACAGATTCCTTAGAAGAACTGATAACTCTGTGATCAGAATAAGTCATGTGTAGTGGAGATAAATACCGCATGTACTTTCTCTGCAAAGGGTAGACATGCAGGGTGTGAGATAGGCAACAGAAGAGACAGCTCTTCTTGTCTTAGCCTGTATAATGGGAACTCCAGCTGCTTTAGCATAGTAAAGAATGGTGGGAAGGCCTTACTGTGGAATTAGTATTCATCATGCCTGCCTACCCTCTTATACTGCTCTGCAACACAGTTGTGGACTCCCTTCATGTAATGCTATTTCAGTGTTGCCTCTCCTGTTCATAATTAACATAGCATCACTCATCAGCCAGCTTCAGAATGGAACACTCCTCAAGGGATTCCACTGACTATCCTCATTGCCTGTCTGAAGTGGATGGGTAAAGTTTAATTACAGATATTTAGTCTAAAGATATCCTTCTCATTTTCCATGTTCCCTCCAATGTCTCTACATCATTCTATTTTCTAAGTCAGCCACAGTCCACCCATAGCGAAGAGCTCATGTCCAGTAAGAGCAATATCAGTGTTATTCGATAACAGTAAAAGTCGTTGGCTGACATCTGATACTCTGGAACATTATTTCTAAACATTATTACTTGCATATGGTAATCATCTATTTGCATGTCTTCTTCACCTAACTGTAAGTTTCCAAAGGGCAGGATTTTATCTTCCTTCTTCATAATGCCCCAAACGGTGGAGTACCTAATACATAGTAAGTGTCCAAGCTTTCATTAACTGAATAGTGGATTTCAAATATCATCTGTCAGATTCTGAAAAAAAGGAAGAAATTGCAGCAAGTGAGTAAAGTGCCTAGATTTTTAATAGCCAGGTTAGATAACTAGTTAACTGTGAAATAACTGTACTCGGTATTCGTCTTTGCTTAAGCTGATAAAACACCAGCCTTACCTGAGCATGCAGACATCATAGCAAAGCTGATGTCTCTAACCCCAACAGGAAAAGAGAGCCTAAGGTCGATTTTCTAGGCATTGCGGTATACTTGCTCTGGTCCCTCTGCTGACTCTTTCACAGTCCCTTCCAGAACCAGGGTCACGTAATTATGAGATGGCCATGCAGAGTTAGCTGAAGTAGTCAGCTGAGGAACGAGAATAGATCAAATGATCTATCTTTGATTTTAACTTTGTCTCATAAATACCCCCCTGTAACCCGCTCAGGTCGCCACCCACCCTGAGCAACTGAATGCCACCAGCAGAGTGCTGTAACATCTGTCTCGAAGGAAGCTCAGGAGGTTGCCACAGTGGGGGATCTTTTCCATCACTTCTCTTGCGAAGACGGCCTTTTTCTCGCCGGCCTTCTTTCTCTCGTTTCCCCACCTGAAATGCTTCCTCCAGGCTTATTCTTTTTGCTTCTCTGAATCCTATAGGACCAGCTCAAATCCCATCTCCTTCCTGACCCTCCACACAAAGCAGTCGTTGCTCTCTCTGGTGAACACCTGGGCAATTTGGCGCCAATGCTGCTTGGCCTTTTGAATATTTTTCTTCATTTTCTTAATTATTTTTTCTCATTTATTTATTGTTCTTCTTGAGAGATAATGCCCTGGGTTTTTGTAATACCTGTAGCATCTTATTTCAGATATTTTTTAAATACTTATAATTTGGGAGAAAAGCATCTAAAAAGGAATTTGACTGAGGTAAATCAACTTAATAAAAATTATTACAGATATTATGAGAAAAATCTATAAGCATGTAATACTTTTTTAATACCTAAAACTATTTTAAATTATTTTCTTAATAAATAATTAAGAAATAGGTAGAGAAGTGTCTTTGACTTCCCAGTTGGACATAAGAAAATATTTCATATTCAGCAATGAATATGGATTACAAATACGCAAATGTAGAGATGAAGATTCTGTTATCTCATCTACATACAGTAGCCCAGAAATTCCAAACATGATCTATCTACCTGACCATCAAATCATATCCTTGATTCTAGACAGAACCACTTACTGAGTCTTCTGGGCTAGCGGTTATGCATCCACCAAATGCACTTCTGGATCCAGACTAGTTTAAATGAGTTAGATGTTCTGGACCATTATCTTCTGATAAGCTCCATGTAGTTAAAATTTTAGAGATATAGTTCTTGCCTAGAAACCAACCTTTAAAAATGATAATGTAATGGAGGTGTAAATTTGACAAACAATACCATTATGAAGATGAATATGACATTTTAAACTTTGGTCTAGGGCTGTGGAATATTACTTTCTGGGTTGAAGAGATTCAAGAGGCGCTCATGCTGAATGTATTGTTAAAAAAAAAAAATTCATTTAAAGAGAAAAAAAAGATTACCCAACAAGCTTACCCCTTTCATTGCATTTCTGTTCTCTCCAGTCATATTCTGACATTATTATCTTCCCCTAGACTATCATATTGCTTTCATATTCTGACTTCCATATACCCATTCTAATTTACTCAATCAGGCAATAAGTATTTTTTTAGGGATTTGTATGTGCCAAGCACTCTCTGCTGGAATACTTAACTTTCTCATTTCAGAATGGCTGCTCTCCTGCACGATCATATTCAACAACTCTCCAACTTTACAAAATCAAATGTAAGCCTTCCTCCCTTTCCAATCATTGTTTTGTTGATATGCCCAACTGCTTCAATCAAAGTAAAAAATTCACTCATTTCTGTGATATATGTGTCAGTTTTCAGCATAATTCCCTGGGGCCTAGAACTATAAAATAAACCACTCTTCGAGGTAGAAGTTGTGTTCCTATCATAAATCCAACAATCTGAGAAAAGCATCTCAAAGTAGACAATATTAGAAGTGCTTTTTAAAAGTTCTTTTAAAAAAATGTTTGATAAAGTTGTGGAGGAAAGCACATAAGGAAGAAGGGCCTTAATTCAGAATTGGGACAAGGAAGTTAAACACAAGGAGAGGTCAGACTAAAGAAATCCAGAAACAACTGGGTGTTGGAAAATGAGAGCACTTGTCATAAATCTCTTTGGAAACAAACTCCAGGGTAAAATACAAAGTGAATAAGTTAAGACTCTCATACTGGAAACTTGCATATTTTGAAGGTTAGAGTTGTGAGAGGCATGATCATACCCAAAAAGAAGAAGAAAGAAGAATTTAGCATTCAAAAATGGGACACATTTTTCTTGAGCACCAACTGTATGCTGAGCATTGTACTTCTATGACAATCCAGGTAGCCTGAACTACCCATAATAGCCAACTCTGCTCCCTCATGAAGTAGTGCTAGTAAATTGTGTTACAATACAATGCCAATTCTCACTGTAAGCACAGGCGCCTGTCTGCCAGAATGAATTCCAAATTCACAATCAGGATCAAAATTAGGCCATATTAGCTGCTCTGTATTTTTAACCATTGTATTCAATTACCATCATGGAGCACTAATTTAGATAAGAAATAGAGCTACTTATTTATTTCATATGCATCTTCAGATTTTTGAATTATACATTAAACCAATCTATAACATCTATGTATGCTTTTCGCACACAGACAAAAAAGCATAAATGCCTCAGGGTGCATCTGCCTAAGAAGCAGATGGGAGAAAAAACAACCAAAACCCTTTTTCTACAGTTTCTATTAAAGTTCAAAGAAATATCATACTTTTATTTTTTTATTTTGTGTTTTTTAAGCATTTTATCTTATTTTATTATTAGTTTCAAGTATACAGTACATTGGTTAGACACTTATATAGTTTAATGATCCCCCTGATTACTCTGTCTTCCCTCTGGCTCTACATGTAGCCATTACATTACTGCTGACTGCATTCCCTATGCTGTACTCTTCATTCCTGCGACCATCTCCCAGCTACTAAATATAATACTCTTGAAAGCTACAAAAATAAGGTAAAGATTATATGAAGCAAATAAATCAATAAAATCTATATCAAAAACCAGAATATTTTAATCTCAAAAAAAATTGAGTTTCCTGAGACTTTGAAAAATGAGAAAGTGCACTTGGCAAAATTCTTAACTTGGATTTTTTTTTGTTTGATTTTGTTTCTAGGTTCCAAATTCAGAGATGTGCAACTGATCCAAACAGTTATAAAAGCTTAGGAGACAGCTTTCGAATAATTTTCCGAACGGAAGGGTATGTATGTATGTATGGTTCTTCATATATGGATTCTTATGTTCATGTAGGCATTTAAATGTATTACTGCATGACACATTTTCTCATTTTGAATGAGATATTTTCTTAGTCTTACTTGGGGAAAATATTTAAAAGGGTACCTTCCTACTTTTTTGTGTTTTTCCTGATAATATGATTGAAAACTAAATACGTAGATAATAGAAACTACCATAAAAAGGATATTAATAATCAGTTTGATGACTAGAGGACAATTTCTAATTTTTGCCATGAAATCTTTTTAGAATTCTTGTAACTTGGACTATCTAAACATAATAGTTCTTCATTTTGATTCTTAATGATAGTGCCCAAATGATTTCTTTGTTTGCATTTTGGTTGATGAATATTCAATCAAAACAGATCTATGTTATAAATTGACGTGTCAAATATATTATCATATCGATTAGATGATCAAATAAATAGAATATTTTGGTTACATAAGCTAAAATTATCTTTAATGTATAGCTTCAGTTAAAGATTGTATCCAGCATAATCTTCCAAAGGATATTAGATTAGCTTTTGGAAGTTGTTTACATAAGAGAATAGATTGCAAATAAAATAATAATCATACAAAAATGATAAGAGTAATAATAACAACTAGTATATATTTTAACCTCTACTATGAATTAGGAATTCTCCTTATAACTCTGTAATTCTATTAGGGTTCATTTCATTTGCACAGATGAAGAAACCAAAACTCAGAGTAGTTAGTAATTTTCACATACCTGGTAAGTAATAGAGCTGAGACTCTAATCTCCTAGCTGCTGTGGTTGGTTCACTACTACTCTTGGCAGATTGTACTGTGGATAGTGATCTGCTAATTATTTATTTCAGTTAAACCTATATCATGTATTTCTTTCCAGGTCAGTATATTGTTTTTAACAACAGCATAGTAATTTATTTATCTACATGCTGCAATTTATTAAATTAATCCTTCTGTGGACCATTAGGTTGTTTCCAGATTTTTACTGTTTAAAAAAGAGTGCCATAAATAGTCTTACTGTTTTTGCATAGTCATGTACATATGTAAATGTTTCTATTAAAAAGTTGATAATTATGGATTTATAGGATCAGATATTACCAAAATGATCTTTCATAAAGTACATAATGATTTTATTCCCTTAGTATTTGAGAATTCTAATTTCTCACACTCTCTCAAACACTGGACGTTGTCAGTCCTTACTTGGTATATGTGTCACTCACATGCATTTCTTGTTCATAATCTAATAGGTGAAAAGTAAAACCAGTTTAATAGTATTCCTTTGATATAATTGGGATTGAGCATGCTTTTATATTACAAGGTATCATATTCTCGTGAATTCTTTATTTGCGTCATTTGCCTATTTCTCTTAGATTAGATTTTTTATTGATTTGTAGGAGCTCAGTATATTATTATAGGTACTAATCCTTTGACTATTACATAGAATACAAATATTTTCCCAACTTGTCATTTGTCTTACAACTATAATGTCTTACATCTTTCATAAGTTTGTAATTTTTGAAGATTGTGATTTTTTTTTTATTATATCTGTCTCTTCTCCTTTGCAATATCTGATCTTGATGTCACATTTAAAAAGAAGGACATCCTCTAATCCCAAGATTATTTTCTTCTGGTATTTTTTACATTTAAATCTTTCATCCATGTGAGAAATTTGTTCATGTGCAGTTTGGTATATAGGAATCAAATTTTATTCTCAAATGGTTAGTCAATTGTCCGAACACAGATGTTGAAAAATCCATCCTTTACTCATTAAATGGAAATGCTAGCTTATTCACATATTAAATTTTCACATATACTTCATCTAATTTTTCTATTCTGTTTCTCCATTTCCTAGTCTGTCTTATTTATTTATCTTTACATCTATTTCATACTGCTTTAATTATTTTACCTTTAGAGTACTATGGGAATATGTAAAAGTGTGTCCTGCAGTATAAAATGTGAACTCTTTGTCTTGGTGTGCAGAGCCCTTTCTAATATAGTCTTCTCTTCTTCTTCTGGCTCACACCTCATGCACAGATCTTCTCTAGGAATAGCAAACGTTTGCAGCCCCCTGGTCGCTCACACTCTCATGGTTTTGCACACTATTCCCTATTCCTAGAGGACCAACCCTCTAATCCACACAAGAAACTACCCCCCTTCATTCAAGGGTGCCCTCAAGTTGCACCCTCCCTGACCGTCTTTTCTCTACCACATGCTTTCTTTATCAGTCTTTCTTTCTCTATATGCATATGCTATATAAAGTATACATGCATCACCCTGATTTATTGGGCTCAGTTTCTGTCTTCCCTCTCCCACCCCAAGAATGCATTTACCTACTGGCCATGTCTCATTTACCTCTGTATTCCCAATGCCTGTGTTTGGCATTGAGTAGAGATGTTCAATAAGTGCACAGTGAACAAATGAATGAATGTCATCACACCAACGTCATAATGATGCATAATGAAACAGGGATGATAATTCTTGCTATAGATCACCCCCTCTGAAATTATGATAATGATCTTGATGCCTGATTAAATATTTTGAGGTCACCTAGCGATGTCGAGTCACCAAATTTTTGCCATTGCGCTGGTGATGTGGTACCTAAGTGCCATACATTGATAATATACCTCTTTTATAACAATTGGGATCAAAGTCATGTTCATTTTATGCAAATTATATATAAAGTCAAAGAAATCATAGTGTATTATATCGTCATAAAAGTGTCCCTTTCCGGTAAAACGGTAGTATCAGCCTTGCCAAGTTCTGTAAGCTGTAACAGATATCTCTGAATTGGATGTGGGAGTTCCTTAGCCAGCCTCTTCATTTCATGTGTGTTTTCAGAAGAATTTGATGTTTCTGCTTTGATATCAAGTAATGTAACAAACATACAGTATGTGTGGTCCTTGCATAGTAAAATTGGCCTTTTCCTAGACTGTATGTATAATTGCTTCTAGAGCAAATTGACATTTTTTCTGTAATGACTTTAGATCTGGACATATTGTTAGCGAAAAGCCAGAGAACTCCATTCTTAGAGATGGAAATATTTGTAAAAATATAAAAGAAAAAGCTGCATGTTATTTTTGATGCAGAGTAAGAGCATTTCGTTGCCTTAGGTTAAAAAAAAAAAAAGAAAACCTTTAAACACATACTGTGTTGAATTTTTTTTTTTTCCTGGTAAAAGCAGTTCCTTTTGATTTTCTTATTTGGCTTTTAGAATACAATGAGTGAAAAGAAAATGTTTTTCTCAGGTGCATAGAGGCCAGTTTGGTCTGTGGCCTGCCAAAAGGATAGCACTAGTCAATTTGACTATTAGCATATTTAGAAGAATTCATATCTCCTGGTTTTTCCTAGCTCCCCCAAGCTAAACGTTGTAAAGCAAGTCCTTTTCTGTTGTTTAAATACATTAAACTGTTAATACACTTAGAATCTGCACAGATATCCCATTCCCCTTTGTAAGCAAGTGAAAACTGCATCATCACTCTCAGAGAGGCGATTCCCCTCCTCCCTGCCCAGAATTCACCTGTTTCTAAGAGACAAGGCTCAATCACTGAGTCCAAAACACTTTACTGTTTCTAAGATTCTTTTTCTTCTTAAAAGCGTAGATAGGTTGTACTTTTATTAAAGACATAGTTTTTTAACCCAGCTTTATAGAAGTGAAATTAAAGTTTAAAATTGCCCTCCAAATTCTGAGTAAGGAATTCCATAACATGAAATCATTATATTTATTTAATTAGCTTTCGCCCAAAAGGCCATCACTGTTTTCTCTAACAGAGAAGAGAGAACTCAGAAGAAAGGAATTCGTCACTATTGAGAATACCTCGATCGTCAACAAAATTCTTCATCTTTCTCTGGTTTGACAAGAACTGACAGGTCCATCTACTGTAATTGTGAGCCCAGAAAGACAAAGATTTAGCTTAGGTAATTAGGTGCCTTTAAAACCAATAAGATTCATTTTGTACTCTTCCCACAAAGAGCAGCTGATATCTCTGTTTACCATGTGTCCATGCATCATGCTTCACTTCCTTTTGCCTCCTAGTATCTCATGGACATTTTCCTAATCTCTTTTGTACTTGTCATTCCTTTAAGGGAGTGATTGAGATGTTCACAGATAGTAAGAAGATTATAAACTATGCTAATAAAAACTGGAACTGCCCACCCCCTTACTCTTCTTCCTCTGAAAGTGCCTAGTGGCCATTCTTCCCGAAATAAAGAGGAAAAAAAAGTGTTAAATAGAGCTTAAGAAATTCTGAGAACATACATAAAGACAAGAAATTAACATTTATTTTCTCCAGTGTACCAAGCACTGCGCTAGAGACTTTTTCATATGTTTGTCTCAACACAGCACTGTTCTCAATACAACACAGCATCACATGTGTATTTTGTATGAGGTAACTAAAGATCTGAGAAGTTAAATAATTTGCCCAAAGTCACACAAGTATGAGCGGCATAGCATAGTTTTTTTATTACCTGTATCACCTTTCACTGAACAAAATTTGTTATTTATTGAATGAAAACAAGACAATATGGAAGCAGTGGCTGTAAACCCCTAATTTTCAAATACCTTTGATATACGCCTTCCCTCGAAACATATAACAATTTCGAGTAGCTTTTATCTCTTCCTTCAGGTAAAGTCTGTAAATTCTGAGAGACCAGTATATGTTCAGTCAACCAAATCTTGTTAATTCTGAGGCAGCACCACAAACGAAAGACTCAAGACTCTTACTCTAGTCGTTGCCCAGATAGCTCTGTATCTCTGATAAGTTCATGGTTTTCCTGTCAGTCTACTTTCATCTTGCAAGTTCCGTAGTTTTCTTATGAGAAAAGTTCTTGGAGCCCAAGGCAAATAACTAGGAAACAACTAGGTCAGATTAAACTCCATTTCAAATGAGAAACATGTTGATTGCTGGTGCCTTCAGAAATATAGTATTCTTCAGAAAGTAGAAAATATGTGGTTGCATTTGGGGGGCATTTGAACTGTTTTGTTTCATGATTTGTTTTCTGTAACCACTGATGCTGCCCCAAGTATCATCTTACAATCAGACCACTTTGTGATTATAATATTTTCTAGTTAAATGACATTTAAGGCCTTGTTTTATGAGCTCCAGCATAATTGGCTAATTTGGTAAACTCCAGATGTGTGAGATAATGTGCCACTCGTTTAAGTGCCTTTCAGACGGCATAAATGGCACAGCCCCAGGAGGTATAATCACTCCCTCTTGTTTTCATTAAGAAGGGGAATGAGTGGCTTGTGACACAGACAAAGGAAGTGGGGCGTCTACAACTCAAAATCAACAACAACCTGGTGAGATTTGGACATTTTCTTTTTATAGGTGAACACGATTTGTGGCTTAATTTGGTGTGTTAGTGGGTCTACTTTTTAAAAAGTGGGTTACATAATCTAACATGGCCGGATCATTTTGAAAATTACCCTGAACATAGAAACTCTCCGAAGTAAAGTAGGCTCTGGAAAATTACCCTATAGAAACTCTCCGAAGTAAAGTAGGCTCTGGAAGCTGCCCCTCACTCTTACTCTCACATGGAAGTGAGGGGAGGTGTGGATTTAAAGAGGCAGTGGAGGAGCAAACTCTTACTACAGCCAGAAATGTTGATTATTTGAGCAATCAGCAACTTCACCACCTAAACCAAGTTCCCACTTCACAAGGCCCAGTAGCTGCTACTGCTTTTTCTCTTTACATTCCACCCCTTTCATCCTCCAGCATAAACCAACTCATCTACCCAACATTGCCAAGCTAGAATGGGTGGGTGGTTTTTGGCATCACTGTTCCCTGGATTCTGGGACTGGTCCCTCTTGTCAGCCCATAGATCCAGTACGGCTGCATCGTGGGTCACTGAAGACTCACTCCCACTTAACCAATCCAGTTTTCACTCAGATTAATAATTATAGAATGTACCCCAGGCCCCTGAGCAGATAGTCTGCAATGCAAATCAAGTACGTGTAGATTATTGGGTGTCGACTGAGCTTGCAAGCCTGGTTTGCTCAAATGAATTTGTTCTTTGATGGGTGCCACATGTGCACTGTGACTTCTATGATGAGTTTCCTGATGCCTTGAGTGCCTTCTCTCCCTTCCTTTTTGTTTTACCAAAGAGACCTTTCTTGGCACCCACTGGACTTCTCTTGAATATTCCTTTGTTTTGTATTACCTTGTTTTGTCTTGTTTCTAGCTTTTTCTAGACATAATTGACCTATAATATTGTGTAAGTTTGCAGTGTACAGTGTGATGATCTGATACACATGTATATACTGAGAAATGCTTACCACAATGGAGTTAGTTAACACTTCCATCACCTCACATAATTACCACTTTTTGTGTGTGGTGAGAACATGTAACATCTTCTTTCTTAGCAACTTTCAGATATACAATACAGTATTGGTAACTATAGTCACCATGCTGTACATTACATCCCTGCTCTTTTGTTTTTATTTGACCATGAGGAGGAAAGCAGAAAGTCTCAGCTGCTCTTGCTCCCACACTATGGAGTTTAGTCCTGGCCTGCCTGGGCTTCTGAATGATGACACAAGTGTCTTCTTCAGCTATGGAAAAAAAGGAAACCAGAAAGAAAAATAACACAGCAGGTGAGAGTTTGGAGAATAAACTATAGCAAATCTATCTGGTAGGTCTTGTAAGTGATGGGCCGAGATCCAGAATATGTGTGGTGTTTAGTAGACCGAAGAGAGAAAATAGATTATCTCAATTCAAGCATGAGCCTACTATTATTATTTTTGAATTATCTGTTTCTTTTAAAAAAGGTTTACCAATGCTTTTGTATATTAAATACATAAATTTTCAGTCAAAATATATACAATTGCTTTTCACATAAAGCTTATGCTAAGTTGCTAAGAACTTTAAACTGATTAGTTAGCAATTCAGGGTTGAAAGTGAAAGGATGAAGGGTAAGGAAGAACATTGAAGAAGCCTAAGCAGTAACTTATTTCAATATTTTTTTTAAAGCCAGACAATTGAACCATTGGTACAATATTTGGCATTTCTATTTTACCAGATTATTTCACACCGCTGCTGAAGCAAATAGTTTTTGAGTTAAGCTATATTGGCTTGTAAACTAGTCTTTACAATCAAGGGTGGATTATGAATTTTCAGTGCTCAGATAGCAGTATCCTAAGTGCTTCAATGTCCCAGAGTTCTGTTTCCTTTTCTAAATCAGAGGTCTTTTGTTCTGCCCACAGAGTGACCTTTAAAACAGTTTCAGCTCTTAGATTTCCCTCCTGTCATCACCACAGATTGCTAGCTGACAGTCACACTCCGACTCCCCCAGCCTCTCACTAACAACGCTTTCTGAATTACTGACTGGCCTTTGGCAAGGATTTAACCGTTGCCAAAGAGTAAGTGAAAACGTTTGCAGTGATGTCAGCCCGTCAGCAAGGCCTGATTAAGAGACCAAACACAGCCTCTCTCAGCTTTCAGTGCTGACAAGAAGGAAAGGAGGACCAGTTGTTTGGGTGGAGGTAGTTGTCTTTCGAAAAGGTTTGTGTCTCAAGTCAGAGCCTGAACAGATATCCCGTGTGTTCTACAGAGTGTTAATAGGAGATGAGGTGATTGCATAGTCAATGGGAGACGTCACATTGGAAATGTTCTTAGGCCTTTATTTTAACTTATTCTGGATTTCTGATAGGCTAAAATTAGAATCACCTCAAGAAAAAAAAATGTCTTTACCAAAAGCAAAATCCTTTTTCTAGTGGTTAAACTGAACATTTTCAGATGAAAATGAGAAAGAAAATCTAAAAACTTTCTACTTTTTCAATTCTCATTGTAGAAAATAACTTAGGCATGATTTGACATAGACAAAGTTAAAGGAGTTAATATTTTATCTTCATCATTGATTTCATTAGTGTCTCTGAATTTGTGGAATCACATTAATCACAATACACCTTTTAGGTAGGAAGTCTTCTATATTGGCTATATGCAAATTTGATCTCAGAAAGAAAAAGGTTACATAAGAAGTTATAAACATTGGCAAGATATATACATAAATACACATACACACATACATATATTTAAATTCTAATTGTACTGCTTGTAGTTTAGATTGTTACATTTTACCTGTAAATCTCATGAATCAGATGCCATTGGAGGATTCAGGAGTGTTAATTATTATCAACGTTTACTCATTTCCTACTTAGGAATGTTTAGTCACGCAGTTATACTATTCTCATCACTGGTCCATGGATTTTTTTTTGTCTAGTCTTATAACTAGCTTTACCTTTCCTCCAGGTCTTTCAGGCAGTTTGAAACTGGAGGAAAGGAGAAAATTCAGACGCTATTGTTACAACAGTGATTATATTCAAAACCATCGTTACCATTTTGGCCCTTTCCTGTTTGTGCAATGTGTTCACATGTTTTAACTCCTTTGATTCTTACCAGAATGCTGGCAGGTAGAAAGGCAGAGAGTATGAACTCTAGTTTTCTGGTCAGGAAACATAAAATGTTCAGGGACTTGCGCAGCATCTCACAACTGATATTTGTTGGGGTAGGGTTTCACCTGAGGTTTTCTGTGTCCTGTACCATACTCCCTGCTCTGTCAGTAACTGAATAGTGATATTAGTAATAATAGAAGCAACATCTGAGATTTCCACTGTTCCCATTATGGATTTAAAGCATTTCCACATATCTCATCTCACTTGGCTAAATAGCATCTGAGGGAGGTAGGGGAGAGACTACCATTGGTTGGTTACAGTCTACAAACCAGAGAACTTCAACAGAAAGGAGTTCAAAGAGATTCTCAGAATAATAGCTTGGTTCCTAAGATCAGTCTGAAGGAACACAAAGGTATTATTTTTTAATGGCATTTTGGGCAAATGAAATTGAACTAAAAATGTGTTCTGAAGTGTGCCACCCATCATCCTATGAGACCAAGATAGAGGCCCATGATCCTTAGGACAGAGCCAATTTCAAAAGGAAGTTACAGAGTACAGTTTAAAGTTAAGGCTTAATGAATGATCATAAACTCAGTTATTTGACCTATTGGTGCCTTCACGTAAGTCAACACAAGTATTGGGTAATATAACCAGGAAACCCCCATGAAACATAAGATAAGGCATTTAACCAAAATTCCTTGGATGAGTTGTCAGAAGGGGTGAAATCATCATATGATTGCAATATATGTTGAAATATGTGTTCACTAATACCTAGAGCAGATACCAGCCACATGTAGTGGCCTTGTTCTCCTGCTTATAACTGCCATGTTTATAATTCTCCTTGACTGGCCACAGAGAACTCAGGGGAGAACATAGGAATTCTATGTAAACAAGGAATTCTAATGTAAACACAGTGGTACAAAAAATTAGTTTTGGAAACTCCTAAAGAGAGTATGTAAGTTCGTGTTAGATAAATGAGTTCTTTGATTTCTTTACGTAAAGCCTATCCTAAATTAGAAGAATCAAGAACCAAAATGAGAGGAAAGAGCATGCTCTGATGTCATTATCATTTTGCATCCTTTAAGTTTCACTGTGTACTTCATAATCCAAATAATAAAATTCCCAGAAGTTGGCACTATTTATAAGGGAACCAGATTAAAAGAATATTGCAATGTAATCCATTAAGCGATAGGACATGCAGGAGTCCCCCCTTGCCTGTGGGGGATACGTTCCACGACCGCCAGTAGATGCCTGAAACCATGGACAGTACTGAACCCTGTATGTACTGTTTCCTCTATACAAACATACCTATGATAAAGTTTAATTTACAAATTGGGCAACTCCACAGATGAAAGATTTATTCTTACCATATATCTTAGCAACCCCAGCATACAATATTTTTCTTTATTAAGTCAAGGACTTCACCTTTTCACTTAAAGGAAGCACTCTATGGCTTCTCTTTGGCATATCCGAATGGCCAGCCTCACTACTCTTAAGCATTTGGGGGCCATTATTAAGTAAAATAAGGATTATTTGAACACAATCACTGCGATACCACAACAGTTGATCCGATAAGCCAGTGAGCTATTAACTGACTAATGGGTAGGTAGAATATGCAGCTTGGATCTCTAGTTATTGATGCAATAGTTCTCCTTTATCCATCGGTTTGCTTTCCACGTTCCTAGTTACCATGGTCAACTATGGTCTGAAAATATTAAACGGAAAATTCAAGAGATACACAATTCGTAAGTTTTAAATTGTGTGCCATGCTGAGTGGCATGATGAAATCTCACGAGTCCAGCTCCATCCCATCTGAGAGATGAATCATCCCTTTACCCAGTGTATCCACCTAAGTGAGCTCTGAATTCACCCAGGGTTTCCACCTAAAGGCTTCGGTAAGTCTTGTTGGGGGAAGGTGATAGGACCAAGCCTTAGGTGAGGAGAGGAGTTAGAGATTGACATTGAGGGCTGCCAAATGGCTGGAACCTGGGGATCAAAACTCCCAGGGAAGAGGGAAACTGTAGAGAAGTGAACCCAAAGATCTATATGCAATTTCCCCTTGAGGCATTTGCCAACACCTAAGCTGGGAGAAACTCCAAAAAACCCAGCAAAAACAAAAACGAACACAGAAGTTGAGAAAGTTATAAAGATGGGCAGAAACTTCAGCAGCCCCATAATGCCAGGGAGACAAAGGTTGCAGTTCAAGCCAGCCAGAAGGAAGAATTCTGGAAAACACTCCAAGTTTTCAGTTGAGACTCTGCATGCCCAATCCCAGGAGTAAGGGCTCTGCCCTAGAAATCAGGGCAAAACGTGAACACGTTGCCCCTAACAAAGCCTAAAGCCAGCCTTAGCAAGATGAAGGTGATGCGCTGCACTCCGTCTATTTGCTAGGAGAAAATGTTTTTTTAATGCACAATGTCCTCATTCAATAAAAAATTACAGAGTCTTAGAGGGGGGAAAAGACCAAATAACCAAATATCATGAGAAACAGAAGCAATAAGTGATTCAAATTTTGGAATTTTCAGACAGGGACTTTTAGTTTAATTTTTATTGTAATGAAATATAAACAACGTAAAATTTACCATTTTAGTTTAAGTGTGGAATTCAGTGGTATTAGGTACATTCGCTTTGTCATGAAACCATTCATCTCCAGAATTCTTTTCTTCTTCTCAAATTGAACTCTGTACTCATTAAACAATAACTCCCCATTTCTCCCCACCCCAGCCAGTGACAACCACCATTCTACTTTCTATCTCTACAAATTTGACTACCCTAGGTACTGCATACATGTGACCGGCTTATTTCTCTTACCATCATTTCTTCAAGGTTTATTCCTGTTGAGGCATGTGTCCAAATTTCCTTCCTTTTTAAGGCTGAATAATATTTCATTGCATGCATATACCACTTTTTGTTTATCCATGCATGTGACAGTGGTCATTTGGCTTCTCGCCTTTTGGCTACTGTGAACAGTGCTGCTATGAACATTGGTGTGCAAATATTTCTTTGAACCCCTGCTTTCAATTATTTTTGGTATATAAGCAGAAGTGGAATTATTTTTGGTATATAAGCAGAAGTGGAATTATTTTTGGTATATAAGCAGAAGTGGAATTAGATATGGTAATTCTATGTTTAACAGGCAGAGAATTTTTCTCAAAGATATATTTAATGTTTAAGAAAGTAAAAGAGAAGATGGGGAATTTCACCAGAGATATGAAATCTGTTTTTAAAAGTACTCAAATGAGAATCTTGAAAAATACTATAAATGAAAATAAGAATTGAATAGGTGGGTTTTTAACGGGTTAATTGTTTTATAAGTTCTTAAATGTTACAAACACTGATGTCCTATTAGTGTGCAGTAGTAGATACTCAATATTTAATTAGTGGATTGGATAAAGACAACAGTAATATTTTTGGCAAGAGATATCATTAATTTTTTAAAAACCCCTTTTAAGTAACTAAAATAATTTACCAGGTGTTGGGCACTTTGCTAAGCGCTTTGCATACATTAACTCGGTTCTCCCAACAACTTTTGGGGAAGGAAATATCACTCTTCCTATTTTATCAATAAGTCAACCAAGGCCAAAAAGTTTATGTAACTTGTCTAAGGTAGTAAGAATTTGAACCCAGACAATTTGGCTCCAGATCGTTACCTCTACATTATTTAAAGAGAAATAATTTTTGAAGAAATAGAAATTGTTCTGCTTTGATTGAGTGGCTAGTTGCAAGTTTTAGAAAATAACTGGAAAATTAAGAAACCAAATTGCTTGGTGACATTTGCTAGGGCACTAAACTCTTCTTGCAATGTGACCTTTACATTTTTTTCAGATATTCTTTTGGACAATGGGGCACTACTTAATATGTTTTGGCATGGGCTCTTTTATGTGTGTTTGACCTATAAGAAACACCACCACAATGAACAGAACGTCCCGTCTTTCTCCTTAAACTCCAAATCGCTCGGGGCCACAAGATACAAACCAGGGGTTTAAAGTTGACACTTTCAATTTCCTCCATTCATGTTTGTGGATCTCATTTTCAGGATGCTGACATTTTACCTTTCTACATCCCTGTCTTCACTTCTTCCTCTGCCCCATCACCTGTCTTAAATGTTTAATCTTTTGCTACACCTCCTCAGAACATGATGGCTTTTGATGGCAGATCTTTTTTCCAGTGATGGGACATTCCTTGGGGAAATCCATTTTCTCTCAGCCTTGGCAGGGAAGACCATACGTTTATTACTTAGAACAAAAGGAGTATTCATCAGAACCTTAAGATTCCTAATATATTTGCCTTCAGCTCTCTTTTCCTCAAAGTCTTTGTTCACCCAGGTTACATTTCTAGTGCCCCACATCTATTTTATTCTCTTATTTTGGACCCTTTAATATAGAAGACTTCTTTCTTTTTTCTTTCTTTCTTTCTTTCTTTCTTTCTTTCTTTCTTTCTTTCTTTCTTTCTTTCTTTCTTTCTTTCTTTCTAGAAAAAAAAAAGAGAACCGATTTCTGATAGAATTAAAATGAACAAAATTAAAAGAATAGCTCCTTTTGTGATATTGGACAGTCACGTTATTAAGTTTTCCTAAATGTCTCTCTAGTGTGAGACCCAACTCTCTAAAGTTTACAAAGCTTTCCAAAGTAAAAAGCAAAGAGCAAACGACAACATTATTACAGCTAAGAACAAATATCTACATCTTTCCTATATTTATACTGTTTCTTTACCAATCTTAGAAGAATACTTATACTCAACAAGCAAATAGTACTTAGTGGATGCACATATGCACACAGCCCTCTGTTAGGCAGCACACAGGATACGCTTTAAAAGACAGCTTTGAGCCTCTAAAAGCTTAATTCTGCAATGAAGTTGACTGGATGAGCAAAGATTGTTTCAGTCACATGATTCTATTTAGCCTTTGTGGAAAAATCCTTCTGAAAGCAACTGCAAAAATGGTAGAGATCTGACCAGTTAGAAAATAGATTTTCAATACCTCCATATCTTTTCTCATCTCTTATATAACCTTTCTCAATCTCAGGGGGAAAAAAACCCACGAAAACTATGAAGGGACTTTCCAGACAGAAGTAAATTGTGCCTATAGGAAATAAAAATCTTCAAAGTGTCCCTTTCATTGAACTTGCTGCTTTTCCTACAACAAATGGACACATCAGACATAAAATTTAATTGAGACACAGTAAAGTAAGGGTCTGGCTTACCTGAGCAGAAGAGGTTACAGCATTCCATTAAGGAGACAGCAAGGCACTAACAACGCATTGACTGCTTTATATCACAGTATATTGGACTTCTGATCACCATCAACTGTTTGGACCATCATTCATTTAGAATTTCAACAGCCTCCCGTTAAACTCTGCTGTGCAACTTTCTATTTTACATTTCTTTTCCTGTGTGTTTGTTTTAATTTAAGAGCCGGTATGCATATTGACAATTCTTTGACAGCAAAGGTAAAACCACCAGGAGTGTATCTGTTTATTGAGGACTGACAGCTTTATAGCTGACATAAAAATAATCTAATGTTTATTGGGTAAAATGTTTGGACTGAGGATTAAGTGAAACTACCGAACAGAGAAAACCTTTTCATCCTATTCAGACTTCTCAAATAAGGTTTGGGATCAACTACATTAAAACTTTTTGTGTTGATTTCTTTAATGCTCCTCCCTTAATTTGACCCACTACTCACTCCTCTCCACTTTGCTACCCCAAATTATGTTTTACAACAGGGGTTTTGAAGTAAATAAAACCTTGAAAAAGAAGATGCTACTGTGCGGAGATTCATTGCTGTAGAATTTACATAGGCCATGCAAACGTTCCAGATAACAGTAAAGCAAAAGCTAAAATACATGGCTCTTAATATAAACTATCTTTTTCTAATGTTTCCTATAACATATATAGTAAGAGCCCTTAATTTTTTTTTTTTATTTCTGTTATTTTTAATCGTTGGTGATAGGGAAGAACAGAAATTGCTTTAAACTGTTTTAAAACTGGTTTTAAACTGTTTAAGAGCTGTGTTTGTTTTCGGTTTCACCTTGAGTTAAGTATCAACAACATTAGATTGTCTTTATTTTAAATGAGATGTTTGAAAGGTTTTAGAATTTAAGATATTCTCTCTATAAGTGGAAATATTACCCATTTGGAAATAATTTATTAGATTAAAAATGTTCATGAAATTATCGTTAGATTAACAATGTTTGACTTCAATTTTTTAACTTGTGATTAATTAAAATTACCACCGATATCTTTCCTCTCATCTCTCCTGCAAAAAATGAAGAAAAATTTTACACTCATCTAACTCATCTTAGCAATGTGCAGTTCAGCTGTTACTATTCCTCTTTACCACACTCCTCCACCCCACCCCCACCCCACCCACACACACCAATCCCATTTTGCATTGAGCAAAATAAATGAGAGAAAAAAAGTAAGCGTCTTGTTAAAGGTTGCTAAGGAGTGGCCACGGAGCTGGAAATGGAAACCAGGTTTGCCAGCTGAGTCCAGTGCCACAAGGCCGTTAAGTAAAATTCATTGGCTCTTTCCCTTTGAAAAAACTGTGTGTCTCCTGACAAAGCTGATATGTGAACATTCAAATAGCTCAGTTTTCAATTTCATCACTAGAACTCAATGTCCCCGTGGATATGGATAGGTTTTTGTGCAAGCGTGCTGCGTCTCATACATGCAAATAGACCAAAGAGATCCTGGGAATGTCAGAATCTTGCAACAGCTGAGAGGTAGTTTTTTCAAGGAATTTTGTAACGAGTATGCATCCAAAGCTAATTAGCATGTCTTCACCAGGCAGTAGTGAGCTATTCAAGGGTCAGGATCCTGTCACACCCATCTATGTCCATGCAACCTGACCTAGTGCCCAAATTACAGACCAGATTGAACAAATGTTTGTTGAACTCGACTATGTTAAAATTTTTAACTTCGGTTAAGTAGATTTGGACCTTTCTTAAAAAAAAAAAAATAGCATACTATGTTTTTGTTTACTAAGTAGGACGCATAATCTCTTCCTCAGTAGATTTATTTTATTCTTAATTCCTTTCTACGTCACGTCCATGGTGGCAATGACTGCCTACATTTTAAAGTGTTATAATGTCTTGTCATGCAGAGATTGCTAGCAAAATGGTAATTATGGTGTCCATGGAATTTCTATTTTGTTTCTAGAGCATCAAACTGTTAGCGATTCCTGAGAATTATCTGACTTTGAGGCTTGTAGGTCCTTCTGATTTACATAGTGCAACACTTCACTTTCTTAATAAACAGGGGAAGGCATCTCTTCCCTTGATCAGACACCACAGTTGTCCTTTATCACATTTCTCGTGACTCTGATGCACTGGAGCAACTCCTTGGCATTCAGGTTATACTTGTTCTGAGGGGGTTATGTACATGCTGTGTTGCATATGCTGAATTCTGCTCTTCTTCCCTGCGCCCTCCAAGCCAGTTGGCGTTTTCAAGCACAGCTCATGGTACTGCCATGGTTCTCTGATTCATTCCGTGAGCTTGGGTCCTGATCTCTCCTCTGAGTTGGTGACAGGAATCTCAGTATAGCAATAGCGGGCTACTGCCTGTCGTCCCAGGAAGAACTGACAGACTTATTAAGGCACAGGAGTCATACTGCACAGACGCTACATGGATCCACACTGTCAGTCTTCAATCTATACTGGCCCCAGTTTTAGAAATAAACTCTTCCTTTGTCTTGGGCTTCTATGACTGGAAATCTAGAGGTTACAGGTAAAC
Source organism: Pteropus medius (assembly GCF_902729225.1). Taxonomy (NCBI): domain Eukaryota; kingdom Metazoa; phylum Chordata; class Mammalia; order Chiroptera; family Pteropodidae; genus Pteropus; species Pteropus medius. The sequence goes on from NW_024354911.1 coordinate 16,712,334, forward strand.
TTTTGTAAATCCATCCTTTCTTAAAACCCTAACCAAAAGCCTCTAGTGACACATTGTCTAAGTGATTCACATTTTATTTTACACTTTCTGTAAGATGTTTGGACCTTTGGTAGAATCTGTTAGGCAAGCGGATTTGTGATGCCAGGTATGTGACACTCTCACCTTGAGAAGCTGGACTTCAGAAATCAATCTAGGGAATTATAACAGCACAGCAAAACCCCAACCCGAGCAAAATTTTCCTAAGAATGGATTGGTTTACTTCCAACTTAAATTAATCAAATTGACCACTCTCTTTATGCTCCGTAGGACTCAACAAAGTTGAAATTATTTTCTAAGTTTTATACCACTAAGTAGCATTTTAAAATCATGTTCTAATTTTGTTTCCCCAAATGCCCCCATAACAAAAAAGAGCAATTTAGATAGATTAATTTTTATATTATCTTTAAGGTTATTATAATAAGCTATACTCATATAGGTGGCCTGAGAATTCTCTCATTTCCCTTTGATTCACAAGTTGTCATAAATAAAGTTTTCACCAGAATGGGCTAGTTGCCTCCAGTAATATAAGCATGGTGTATGGTGAAAACGAAGACATTAAATGCATAAATTTATGCCGCACGCAAAATTTGGATTATTTGAAATTTATGAGGTTTTTACATTGATTTTTGAGTAAATTTTATGCACTGATCCATTGACATAACAAACCTTTAGATTTTATTACGTGGACAAGTCTTATTTTACCAGGATGTTGATATATATCATTCGTAAGCAGCAGCTCTGCAATTAAATTTTTGATTCATTACATAACCATATTTTCTAAGCCCGTTTCCATCTGAAACAAGCATATTACATAACAGTGTTGTGTGTCTGTTAAAAGACTCATTGCAATTCGTTTTATTAAAACTTCATTAAAAGTAAGGGTTAATTTTTTTTCTCCTTTCTTTTACGGAAATAAGAAACACTGTTAGAGAAAAATAGAAAAAGTGGGCATCACTAACTGCGAAACAACTTCTTGCTCCCTCCTACTCCCCTGTTAACACTTCGTGCACCTGCCCCGACTGTATGTGTTCATTGCCTGTGTGGTATTTTATCTACACTAGCCTGGCCACAGACCCTTTTTTTATGCATTTGCCTTGATGCTTGCTGATTGACACCTTCATCTCTGTTAACTATTTTCCTTTGAGGTTACATCATATTCACTTCCCAAGTCTGTATTTTTTTTCATAGCCCAATAAAATAAATGTGTTTCATGAACTTCTTTGATTTGCTTCTTCTTGCCAAGTTTTTTCTACTTCTTTTCTGAGCCCCACAATGAATATTTTACTCTGGGTCTCCTAAAGGTGTGTATGAGCCGATGAAGTTCCATTGTATAAATAAAACCAAGCCAAAACTTGCCATTCAAAAGATAAAGCCAGGAGAGAAGAAAGGCCATATGTTAATAGAGAGAAAAAGACTGACTGCAGCTATTTTTCCCTGCTTGGTGTTTATAGTTATTTCTATGGAGACTGCACGTGGATTTCTGAGGCTTGAATTTGACCCTGGGGATGTACACAAGTAACTCTGAAAACAGTTGGTCCATTAACTTTGGGTTCATCACATACTTATGCTTGTCCTTCTCCTTAACTCCTGACTGTAAATAACATGACTTGTATGAGACCATCACAGTATTCATGATGGGGGTTTTGGGGGGTGGGCGGAGGTCGTGTGTCTTTTGGGGCAGGGGCAGGGGCAGGGGAAGAGGGTAAAGAAGTATGAGAAGAAGCTTCTCTTTCAGGATGATTGTGAGGTACAGAATAACATGTTAGCTTCTTTGCCACTTAGAAGTGTGAACCTGAGGTTCTTCCACTTAGTCTATTTCTTCAGATTTTTCTATTAGTGATATTGCTGGGACCAAAAGCAATTTGCCCCTCTGTCTCTTCTATCCTTCAGTATATAACAGATAAAGAGATTCGAATTATGAGGAAATTCTCCTTTTGCGTTCCCCATGTAGTATAGAGAAGTGATCATATCACAGTATCTTTGCCTATATGTTGCCTGTTTATATCCAGACCTTCTAGTTTTGAGTTAAACATTTGTACATAGGTGTAATGCTTGAAGATAATATTTTTATCTTACTCAGAGTTGAAAAAAAGAAACAAAACTTAAAGCTAGTGTAGGACCCCATTTTAGGGGGTAAGGGCACTACAGATTAACGAATAAGACCATAAAAGAGGAGTTTTATGAAGAGAAGAATGGAGAGGACTGACTTTAAGACGTGGGGTGTAAGATACAGTAGGATCTGTGATAGTGGTAAAAATAATTTTCTTTGGTGGAAGTCCTGGTGGTATTGGACAACTGAGTACTATTTCAGAATGCGTGATACCAGAAATTAATCTTATACATTGTTTTTAATTTTTTAATGAGAGAAGAAATATTATATTGAGAAAATGGAAGTGGTCATTGTTTTTGTGCTAATGGATTAAACTTTACAGTTGAAAATACCAAAATTTACAGAGCAGATGTATAAATTAAGCTTGTGATACATAAAAATATCTACCTAATGTGTCCAGTTCTAGACTTTTCAGGGGCTCATTAGCTGGATGGTAATGAGCCCCTGAAAAGTCTAGAATTCTTTGCTTGCCCTGCGTCGCCTACACTTTGGCTATCTCACAGTTTATTAACAACTAAAACACAGACTAATTTTTCTATTTATCTAATCCTTGGGCCCCCATTTTTATGGGGGAGGGGTATGTTCCTGCTCGTGACTGTGGATTTTCCATTTCCCATGTGGCCTGCCTCCCACTAACAGGAATAACTGGGAACTGGATGTACAGAAAACAGATTCACGGCCTCAAAAATTTCTGCTAGAAATATGAATTTTACAGGCCTCTGTTAAAGTTTCTTCAAAAAGATCGTGTTTTTGTGATGATTTCAGATCCAAGACCTCAGATACGCACTCCTTCACACACACATTTCTCTCTCCTAAAATGTAAAGTATTACCCTCTCTTCTGCTGCTTTAGGACAAATATGGGACTCATCACGTGAGGCACTGGCATAATTTTTAGTCCTCTAGTAATGTAGTTCTGTGGAGTAATAGTTGACGGTCCAACTATATACTTCAGAGTATTTATAAAAAAGGATGTACTTATCTAGTTATAGGAAAATTTTTCTCATACTATCATTAAAAAAAACAGCGTGTAATCTCTTTCTAAAAGTTTTAATTGACGCGTAGTAGAGTACAGAAAGTACACGTAAGTGAACAGTTTCAGTGAATTTTCACAAGCTAGGTACCCCTGTAAATAACACTCAGATCAAAAAACAGAATATTCTCAGATTCCCAGAAGCCTCCTGGTGCCTCCGTCCATTCACTATTGCACCCCACCCCCACCAAAGGTAAGGGCCATCCCAATGTTGGCTCTCTTTAATTTTCAAATATCACATCGTTTTCTTACCAGGTTTATTGGCTGATTTTTGTGGGAGAGCAAAGGGGGGCGGTTAATCCCCTATGGCTGACTTCTTTGCATTGTGGGATTTTCCTAGCTGTTAATTATTAACTTTTCCTTAAAATAAAACTTCCATTGTGTAAGGAGAAAAACTCCATGAGCACAGTACATGTGATATAAATCACTTTTATGTCTGTGAAACAGCTGAGTTTACATTTTTATTACATTGTTTGAAAAAGTATCTTTTCATCTGGAAAGAATCAGTTTAAAATGTGATTGTCAACACAACTAAACCAGTTTTCTGTTTAAAATGGCTGCTGGTGGAGCTAAGAACTATAATTAAGCCAGATTTTTCTCCATTGACATTAGTTACTAAAACCTAGAGGTTTTCACTAAGATTCATAAAAGAAATTTCTAGACGTTAAAAGGCAGGTAACGTGCTTTTGTTTAGAAGGAGGAAGTACATAAGTAATGAACAAGAATAGTATTGTAAAAGGCAGAATGTCTCCCTGTGAAAGGTGTAGTTTTAAGTTAAATTCAAAGTAATACATGCATTTATAAAGTGTTGCCTAATAGGAATACTTTAGTTTGAAAAAGATGCTTACTTGTTAATTAGCAACTCACAGCATAATTTTTTCCCGAAAAATTTTCAAGTTTGGTTAATTCTCAGAGGGTCCTTTTAGAAATATACTACAGTTCAATTAGATTAACCACTTTAATATAAGTATAAACAGTAGTTTCAAAGCCTGTAGCCATTTGCTTATGTTCGCTATTTCTTGCTATTTATTTTGAAATTTAAAAAAAGGAAAGACAGATCTTTGGGTGATATATCTTCCAGCATTTAATTTTGAACTCTGTTACTAAATGAAAATTGATATATAGCATATTCCTTTTATTACTAAAATAGTACCTTTGAAAGGTATAATATAGATTTTGGCTATACAAATCCCCTTGCTTTCAGTGCCATGGTACTATGATATATGTACTTTTATAATAGTCTAACCTTCCAAATTCTTGCTTTGAAAAGTTTATTTTTCAAAACGCAAGGCAATCATCACTATGCAATTGTGTATGGTAGCTAACATTTCATCTTAAACCAGATTTCCCAAATCCCATTATTTTGAGGTTTTTCTAACAGAGGACTTACTTTTACACCCTCGGAAGTGTTGCAGGCTTTTTGGAGAGTAAAAATTCTCAGTAATCCGTAACTGAATGAACTATCTGTTTAAATATGAGCAGAACAGAGATCTTTTTGAATATACGATATAGGTTCATGTGTGAAAGAATTTTGTGAATTAAGAATGCTTAATCCATAGTTCTTTTTTATGAACTAAAGCAGAATAAATTCAGCCTTTACCTGGCAAGACCAGATGTGGCGGAACTTCAAAGGCAGAAGGAGAAATATAGACAATTTACAGATTTAAATGGAATAATACACCAACCTTCAAAAATTAGGTTTGGAAAAAATTGACATTTTTGCATAGATCTGAAACTTTGATAATGATGATTTATTTTTGTTTGTACATTCCCTTTGAGCTACTTAATAATTATTATTCTGCTTATTACTTTTGAATTATTGCTGTAAATATACTTATATCCTAAGATGTCATGACACTTCAGAAAGAAAATTTAACTTTAACAAAAACACTTCTAGATGCTGAGGCCAACGGATATTAAATGCCGCCTCGCTGCCATGAAGCTGTGGTTTTCATCTCGAAAGCTCTGAGACAATACTTTGTACCAACCTTTCTCTTTTTATCAACCATCGATTTAGCTGGAAGTACTCTTCTTCACTAGAAAAAAATATATAAAATGTGATTATAGTAAGGAGATTAATTTTTATATAGGCAAGATGAACATTTTTTCAACTTACCTTTTAGTTATCTATGTATTTTCTTAAACACTTTCTATTTATCTGACCCTGCCTACAGATGTATTTATGCCTAATGACAGGCATAAGACGTCATGAATGCTGCCTGCTTTCTTTGATGCAGATTGATAGAATTAAATTTAGGGGGGAGGGAAAGGTGCTAGAAAAATGAAAGCATAATGGCCACTTTAAATACATATGTATATCCAGCTCCCAATAGTTTTCTTTAAAAGAAATCGCATGTTCTTCCTTCAGTTCAATCTTTTTCCTTTCTTCCCTGAAGATACTCACTTCCCCCACCTCTAACTCGCCCCCCAAGAAACTATGAAATACTTTAAGGAAAACAGATTATCACTAGCAGAACTTTCAAACATCAAATGACTTCTATTATTCATTTTATTGAATTTAATTATTTTTGAGAGTATCATAATACTCAGTATTAACTCCAAATAATTAAACTTCCTATAAAGTTTTTTTATTTCTGTCATAAAACTAATAATTGTATGTATTATACTTATCGGCTCATAAATGAAATTAAGTGAGTTTTAGCCAATAAGTCAAATGTTAATACATAATTGAAATAAAATACATGTACAAAAACAACAAGGAAACATTAGGTAAATATCTTTTGGGGAGAAATCTGTAGATATTTTATTTGGTTGCAGATATAGTAAAATGAGTAAAACCAAACCTACAAAAAACTCCTGTTTTCACCTGGAATTTATAAATTTGACAAGTCCATTAGGCCATAAACCCTCATGGTTAGAAAACTGATCTTTTCTAAGTAAAATAACTACAGAGAAAGCAGTGACTTACTTCTCATGAGGGCCAAACCAGTAAGACAAGTTTAGTTCTCACGAATATGAGGTCTTCTCAGGAAAGGAGAAGAAAGATAGATGAAAGAAAAGCACGTATTTTCAAATACTGGTAGAATCCAAAGATCTCCATCAGGATTTTAAACATATGCACAGATGCATTCCTTAGTTGGTTGTGAAATTAAAGATGCGGTTTAAATACTAAATATTTTATAGTATTACAGGAGAATGTTTGGAGCTCTTTTGTTTTTCAACACATACAGATGTGGGATGCCTGTCCTCGCTTGCTGTGGTCATCCATGATTAAAGGGTGGTGTGGTGCTTGGGCTCAGGTGATCCGTAAAGGGGTGGGCTATGCAGAGGCAGCTTCCCCGGCGCCTGCCTCGGTGGCTCAGCCTTCCATGACCGCTGCTCTTTGTTGAGAACTGTTGGAAGTGGCAGCAGTTTGCAGCTTCAGATAAGAGCCGCTGTTCTCAGGTAATGCCCTCGATCAGAGCCCTGATGACAGACTGCGGAGTGCAAGTTTTTTCAGGTGCTCTGTTTGCTCAGTAATTCTTCAGTGCCAATCTCCTCCAAAGAGCGAACGGGACCCATCGGTAATGGACATCAGCCATTAAGCTCGTAATGTCATATATCAGGTTACTGCTTTGTTACTCTCAAGTGATGAATGGATGCTGTTATGCTTTAAGAAAATAAAGCAATGCTGTAAATATGTCCAAACTTATAAAAGCGGTCACTTTACTTCTTCCATTTCTTGAGAAATAAATGCTGAGTGTCCCACAAATGCTAGTCTTTCCTTTCGAAGTATGGAAAGCAATGTGCTTTAAGTTAGTGTTTGTAGTTGCTTAGGGTCCACATCAAACAAATTACTGAGTGTCTACATCGTGTTTCGCCTTGGTTTGACACAGCTAAGTTTACGCGTTGCACAAGCATTCTGATTAAAACAGGCACGCTTGCAAAGAACTATTCAAAGAAACCATTTGTTCCTGCATGGGGGGATAAAAAAAACCCAAACAGGGCATTTAGGTGTTAAAAATAGCATGAAGCCAAAGCGATTCTCCCTCTTATTCCTGTGTTAACCAGACATGTTTCTGCATCACAGGAAGAAGTAATTATTTCTAAAGACTTCTTGATATTTTTCAGTAAGAGAAAGTTTCCAGAAAATGATATTCTACTTAATATTATTTTGTACATAACATTTGCATCTGTTTTGTTAACATAATATATACAGTTGTTTGGAATAATATTAATTCCATTTAGTATAAAATGAGCCATCTATTCACTCTTTTCATCTTTTCTACATAAATATCAATTCCAACATTAATTTTTGAAATTCTTCAAGAAAGCTTGTCTGTTTTGAAACATCCAGAAATTAAATTCAAGAACTGGCATGCTAAGTATGTTTTAAAACCTTTTGTATGTTATTGTAATTTTTTAAAATAATGCCATTGGCCCCTTTGTAAAGAAAAGGAAAATTAATGCTGACAGTCCTGAGGTAATATAATAAATGAGGTTAACACCAATGACTGCTCCCCACCCCACCCCCACCACAGTTTTCTTGGCTTCGCAGGATATTCTAAGTAGAGTGTATTTGAAGAACCATTTCATTGGTTCTATCTTGATCACCTCCCTCCTCCTTTTCTCCTCTCCTCTGTGCTCGCCAAATAATGCAAAACGCCTTCAAGTTACTGAGAGCAGGTGCCTGAGCATTATGCGTGAATCCAGCTCATCCCCAGGCCACTGAGTAAATGTTAAAGAACACTACCCCCGTCCCTGCCCCTGACGCTCTAGTTTTCATTATCAAGGCTCTCAGTGTTGACTCTGCAACCCTCAAACAAGAAAACTTGTGGAGGACAGTGGCTGCGTGTGTTTATTTTATTACCACAGGCTCATAATTGCCAGAGAGGTGAGGGGCCTCACATCCATCAGTTCTAATTGCTGTGAAACCTGTGGGCCTCTACCGAGGCCGAAACCAAGGCCCAAAACATTTCCTGTACAGAGGCTGGGGCCTGGGGTGCAGGGCGATATGCCAAACTCTTTTAAAGTTTTCCCACTTCACCCCGCCCCCATTTTCATGCCATTTTTTTTTTTTTTTTCCTTTTCTAGATGGCCCTTACAAGGCATTTTAAAGGGCAGGGACATCCAGTAGGCTGAAGGGAACAGTAAATAGTACAGGACCTCTGTGCTCCAAAAGAAAGGAATTAGAATGATCTCATGACTCAGAGGAAGAACTTTGCAGAGACATTGTTGGAGGTTTTAAACTACCTAAAAATTTAAGCTCTGCCTGCAAAATGATGTCCCTGGGAATTTAGACACTAATTAGGAATATTCCAGAATTCATTTAGTAGTGCTTCTCATGATTAGTTTTCTAATGGAGTTCTTCTAATCAGCCTGCTCCAAATAGACCTGTCCTAATTGGAGAATATTGTCGAGTATCTTTTTTAGTGAGTTATTTATAGAAAAGAAAGTCACCCCTGGGTTGCCCAGCATTTAGATTCAACAATTCAAAAAGAGGTTTAAAAAAGAAATGCCAGCATAGCGATTGTATTTGAAGAACAGTATAGGTGCTTGAAACGTGCCAAACAGCAGGGAACAAGAATAATCTTTAATGAGTGCCTACTCTGGTGCTGGGTTCTTTACACACATTACATTATGCGATCTTCACAACAACCTTTGAGGCAGATTTTATTGTCCCCATTTTATAGGTGGAAACCAAGGTGCCCGAGGTCCCACAGCTAATAAATAAATCCAGGCGTGTCTGATTCCAGGGCCCATGCTCTTGCCTGTGCACCAGGGTGCCTCCCAAGGATCAAACCCATGGGCAGAGTCTTAAATGACTAGAAATATCTCATTTGTCCCCAATAAAGTCTGTTCAGTGATACCACATTTTTAGTTTCTATCAAAACGCTTCAATTATCAAAGCGAAATTTCAGTATCAGTTTCTAGCTGGTCTCAGGTCACATAATCTGTGCATTAAGCACTTAATAAAGACTCGTAAGAGCTCCCCAATTTCACCACAGTGGGACTTTGTAATATAAACATGCATTACAGAAATGAGAGCTCAAACATCCATTTTCCACAGGTGTTACCTGTGCATGTCTATTCTTGCACCTTCATTATTCTTCTTGCAGGGTGACTACATCTGGCCCCTTGAATGTGCTTTCATCAAAAGAATGCTTTAATATAGGACCCGAGCATGCAAAGACAACCATCTTCAAATTGAACTTAAGTTATGTAGGATGCTGACACACTGATCTATATGCCCTGTTTTTCATATAGTAGTTTTAAACCGTGTAACAATGGTAAGGCTAAAAATAATTTGTATTCCAGTAGCACCTTTCGGTAAGAAGCTCAAAGAGCTTTATGGCTATTGTCTCAATAATCCTCTCACCATCCCCTAGGGTAGATGAGGGAAAATATATACATCTCCACTTTTCACTTGCAGAAAGTCGGACACAGCAAGCTTACTTTCTAGATGACGGGCAGAGGAATGTGTCAAACTATTAAACACAAGTTGAGAAATCCAACAAACATTTTTTGTTTGCTAGTTGGTTTGGTTAGTTTGGTTTTGTTGTCAAACCCAGGACTCAAACAGAATCAGAATTCCATGGGAAAGAGTGAAGCAGCCCAGGAGCATGTGGCTCCCTCTGCTTCATTCGTGAGCACCCACCTTCATGTCAGAAAGGGATGGTCAGGTCTTAAATGGACTTCCTTGATCAGTTCCTGTAGGAGGACTGACCACATGTTCTTGAGCCAATTTTGTACCCAATGAGGGTACAGTAACTCATTGAAACACAGTGTCGGCTACCACTTTTTTTTTCCCCCCCTGGCTACCACTTTTCCTAAGAATCCTGCAGGCTGAGGAATAATAAAGATAGGTGACATTTACAGAGCACCCAATAATTCATTTTAGCTATCAGTTCCAATGTTGCACCTCTTTGCTTCCTACATAGAACAGTTTTGAAAAGCAAACCGCCAAATGTATATCGTAGTATGCAGAACCCTGGAACTCCATTTCTTTAAAGTGGGGATCATGACAGCAGACTCGTGGGGTAAGATAGCAAGTGGCACATGGTAAGTGCTCAATAGATGTTTTCATTCTCACCTTTCCTCCACTTTTCTGGAGGGAAGAGAAAGGCAAAGCTGAACTCATCCAATTTGGCCTCTTACTTAATACTCCCACTCATGTCTAGAAGTTGTCTGCTTGGCTTTAGCTTACGAGTCTGTTCCTAAAAAGAAGGGATACATGCTCCCATCCTGACGTTACTGCCACCAACCCAGTCTAGCTTTCTGAAACCCTGAGATTATGATTGACCTTAAAGCTAAAACTGGGGAGATGAGGTTCATTCTAGAAAAGACAATATGATGCTTAAGAGAGGTCCCAGGCCACTCTCATATAGAACCAGTGCCACCAATGAACTAACTCTCAAGATCTCTCCAGCCAGAGAACACGAGTGGCCAGGGCCAGCATTCTGATAGCACGTGGGTCATCTCGACTGCATGAATGTGTAAGTTTCTCTCGGGAACTCTTGAATGTCTTGCATAACAAGACTGATTGAAAATGCTATCTCTCTCTCTCTCTCACTCTTGTCATTACAATAGTGTTTTATTTTATTTTTATTAGTTTCAGATATACTGAACATTAGTTAGACATTTATATAGTTTATGAAATGGTCCCCCCAATTACTCTATCACTCATCTGGCTCTACACATAGCCATTACAATACTATTGACTATATTTTCTATGCTGTACTCTATATCCTCGTGATTATTTTTAGCTACTAATATGTACTTCTTCAACCCTTCACCTTTTTCTCCCAGCCCCTCAACACCCCTTCCCTCTGGCAGTCACCAGATTGTCCTCTGTATCTGTGAGTCTGTAAAACACTATCTCTTGTGTTAATAGTCAAGGTCATCAAATGTGTCTACTGAAGTCTGTGCTAGAAAATGCCCCAAACCACAGCTTGATTTAAACATTCCTCAAATCTGTCACTAAGAGCTCATTTATGGTGCCTGAGCTTCTCTGCTAAAGACAAATAACTTTCATCAGCAAAGTATCTGACAACCTGAGTAATCATTTTTGATGGTGCAGGGAGACTTTCAACAACAACCAAAAAAGTGAAAAGAATGTCAAAGCCCTTAAATTTTCTTTTCATTTTTAATTTTAAAATTTTCTCATCACAGAAACACAATACAAGCTTGGGCAGTGTGCTTCAATGACTGGTGAAGTCTCTGGGGGTGGGAGGTTGGGTACAGAATCTAGGCTGTGGTTCCTGATATGCATTAATTCACACTGATTCCTTCTCCAATTTAGGGCTAGTTCCGGACACCCTTGGTCCTCCATTCTAATGTTAAGACTGCACCTGGTGCAAAGGTAGTTCGAATGTGTCTATGGAATCTGATCTCCTTCTGAACAATTAGAACTCATTACTTTGTTACAAGATGAAAGCGAGTTAATCTCCCCACCCTCCCTACCCCAAATTAAAATTCATGCCCAGTTTAATTTAAAACGATTGAGCACAATGGAGAATGTTTTAGACACTTTTCATACTTTGCATCATCCCTCAGTCAATCAAATTACCTAATCACTTAGCTTCTGCTTGCAACTGTTACCAGGTGCACATACACACAGCTTGGTCCTGGAAGGTAATTTTGATTTGTGTGGGGAACCTGGGTGAGCACTGCTGCTGCTGCGGCTGTTGCTCAAATACACTTTTTGTGCCTATCCAAAGGTTTGTGATGAATGACTGTCTCTTGTCAGAGCATCCTTAGATGCAAACCGTGTACTTTAGATGATGCCAAGATTGAAAACTCCGGGCATGCCTTCTTTAGAAAGTTGAAGTGGAGCTATGCAAAGCCAATTCAAATGTTAGTGGGCGTTATTAATGCTGCTATTATTGAGAATGCTTTGAGTAGGAGAATGAAAGCATGACTAATGACTGGATGCCATTGCATTAAAAGTAGGTTCTGTGCGGGGCACTGTTCTCTGAGATGTTTTCATGTGGGCATTTTGATGTATATCGTGGAAATGTTATTTCGCTTAATACAGTTTGGTAGAACAGACTGTGGGTTTTCTGGAAAGTATGTTGGATACATACACTGGTGTCTGGGTTAGACTAGACGTTGATAAAGGGACGGACTGTGGTGGTTTCAGTGTGGTGCACAGCACACCAGCCCGTGAGGAAGATACCACCGATGGTTCTGCCCCATTGGTCCTTTCATCTCCCAGACTTTTTCCAATCCTAGACCCCTTAATGCATCCCTCACCAATCCCTGGTTCTTCTGGAACATTCTTTCAGTTCTTCTCTACCTCACCATTCCCACTGCTACCACTGTAGCCACTTTTACCAGCCTGTCTGTTACTCGTCCCCCTCTTTCTTCTCTTCTGTGCCCACTTGTCTGAACATAATATCATCACATCTTTCCTCTGCTCAGAAACTTACACAGGCTCCTCACTGCCCTCTGTGCCAAGTCAGATTTGACAAGACTTTACGCTTCTACACACTTTTCACTCCTCTCAAGCATCTCTTCCATCTCTTCAAGTGGGTTGCCTTGACGTCCTCCACATCATGCCTTTATTCCTGCTTTTTCTCCTGCCTTGAATACCCTTTTCCCTCCTCTATTTCAATTCTATTCTACCCATACCTGAAAATCTAGATCCAGCCCCACTTTAACTGAGCCTTGCCAAACCACTTCTGCCTTCCCTAACCTTTATACACAAAGTAGCTTTTCAGTTACATTCACTGGAGTTGAGAGCCGGAAGTGAGGTGCACACACACTAACTTCTGCTGGCCTGGTGATCACTGTTCAGAGAGCAGGGATCTTAACTTAGGATTCCTAGGACTCCAGAGGTATGAAGATGTTGGCCCGCTTTTTTGTGTGTACGTGTGTTTCTCTGGGGAAAGTCCACAGTCTTCGTTGATTCTCAAAAGAGTCCTTGACGGCAGGGGAAAAAAGTAATGTTAGAACCGCAATTGCTGTTAGGAAATATAAAGGAAATATTAGGATGCAGCGTCTGCCTGCAGTGCTATTGGGGTCTTAATGAGAACTAAACTTAACCCCACATGAAGTGTTTGATTGGGTGGAGCTGAAGGCAGAACTACAGGTTTGGAAGCTTTTGCAGTCAGCCAGGAAAGAAGTCATGTGGGCTGTGATGGGTGCAGGTGCTGGGGAAGTGAGGGAGGGGCCTGATGAAGGAAAATCGTGAAGAAAGAAATTATGAGACTTGGGCAGTGGTGGGGGTAACAGGGATGAAGTCATCAAAGACAGAAACGAATCGGCTATGTTTTCCCAAGGGCTTTTCCTGGGGTGATGAAGAAAGATATGTTGGCGTCTGAGAGCAAAGAAAGCTTTTGAGAGAGAGTGGTGTTAAACTGAGTTGGAAAGTGAAAAGAGACACCACAATGGACATGTCCCCTAGGTCATCAGCACAGAACAGAAAATTAAGAGAGAGATTTGGGCATTGCCCACACAGTCTTATTCGGGAATTTTAGTCACGCCCCTAAAGCTAATTTTTAAGGTCTCGGAGGACAGACACTTCTACTTTTCCGGTTTCCTAGCATTGCGTTCAGGTAACTTAGGTTTAAAGCATGCTGTTCCACTGTGTGAAACCAAATGCATGTTATTCTCTGTACGCCTCCATTTCTCCTTCTGAAAATAGAAGGTACCTATCTTGGCAGGTGAACGTAAAATTGAAAAGTATATATGTATTCATATGCTCCAGCTACCATAACAAAATATCACAGATTAGATGGCTTAAACAACAGCAATTTATTTTTTCTCACAGTTCTGGAGGCTGGAAGTCTGGGCTCAAGATGCCAGCAGTGTTGGTTTCTGGCGAGAGCTCTCTTCCAGGTTTGCAGAAAGGCCACTTTCTCAGCATATCCTCACGTGGCTGTCCCTCTGTGCACAGACAGAAATTGAGTTCCCCTGGTGTCTCCTCCTTCTAAGGACCCAGTCCCCTCAGATTAGGGTCCCACCTCTATGATCGCGTTTAACCTTGATTACCTCTCTAAAGACCTATCTCCAAATGTCATTACATCAGGTGGGTGTTGAGGCTTCAACATAGGAGTTTGGTAGGGATACAAACATTCAGTTCATAACAATATGTAAAAGCTTAGCTCAGTTCCTGGCTCAGAATATGGGGTTCTCTCACTGCCCCGCATTCATTCATTCAACAGTGTATTTATTAAAAATTGTTTTTCAATTACAGTTGACATACAATATTTATATTAGCTTCAGGCGTACAACATAGTGGTTAGACATTTATATAACTTACAAAGTGATCACCCAGTAAGTCTAGTACTCACCTGACACCAAACATAGTTATTACGTTATTGACTATATTCTCTGTGCTGTACTTTACATCCATCCCTATGAATATTTTTTATAACTGACAAGTTGTACTTCTTAATCCCTTTCACCTTTTTCACCCAAACCCTCAGTCTCCCTCTCATCTGGCAACCATCAATTTGTTCTCTGTATCTATGAGTTTGTTTCTGGTTTGTTTGTTCATTTTCTAGAGTCCACATATAGGTGAAATCATATGGTATTTGTCTTTCTCTGACTTATTTCACTTAGCATAATACCCTCTAGGTCCATTCATGATGTTGCAAATGGTAAGATTTGATTCTTTTTTGTGGCCAAAGTAATATTCCATTGTGTATATGTACCACCTCTTCTTTATCCAGTTGTCTATCATTTCAATGAGTCTACTATGTGTTTGGTACCATGTTAAGTGCTGGGATAAAAATGTAAATCTGACAGTGTTCACCTCTAAGCCATTCCTGGTCTAGTCAGGAGGAAGATACATTAATTGATGATGACGGCAGTGAAAGATGTGTCCACAGGTAGAAAGTTGGGTGAAGTGTTCTGGAATAAATGACACCTGCTACATCTTGAGCACATGATAGAAACAGCCAGGTGAGAAAAGGAGAAAGAGTATTCTAGGCGGAGAGAATACCGCATGCAGAGCCGTGATATATGAGATAACATGGCACATTCCAGGACAGCAAGTGATCTGGTATGTCCAGAGGACAGGATATATGCCGGGTGTAGGGGGTGGGCATGTCAAAGCTGGGAAGGGAGGCAGAGGCAGATGATGAAATAGCTCACACTCTAATCCTAAAAGTCCTGGGGAGCCACTGAGGAATTTAAGACAGAAGAATGACATATCTAGATTTACGTTCAAACCCCACTTCTTAGGTTCAGATCTCAGCTCCATCACATACCATCCTTGAGACTCATACAAGTTACTTAATCTCTTGGTGTCTTGTTTTTCCGTCTGTTAAGTGGAAATAATACATAAAGATACACAGAGGGTTGCTGTGATGTAATTAAATTGTTCAATGTGTGTAAAGCTCTCAGTGTCTGGAACATTTAATATATTCCATGAATGTTATCTATTATTCTTATTTTAATAAGATCACTCTGGCAACAATAGGAAGGTTTCATCTTGGAAAGAGACCAAACAAGGACAGCTCCTTTAGGAAGTGATTACAGTTACCCAGATGAAAGATTGTGGCCTTTCCTTGCTCACTAAGCTCCAGACACAGTTGCCTCCTTTCTATTCTCAACCCCACCAAGCTTACCCCTACCTTATTCCTTTGCACTTGCAACTTCTTCTACCTGGAATGTTCTTTCTCCCAGCTCTTTGCAGGGCTGGCTTCTCGTCATTCGGTATTCAGCTCACATGTAGCCTTTTCAAAGCAATATTCCCTGACCACCCTAGCTAAGGTGAGCCCCTTCCTGGTCATTCTCTAAGACATCAGTCTATTTGCTTTTCTTTTATAGAACTCACCACTGCCTGAAATACTCTTTTGTATTTATGTGTCAATTTTCTTTTTCATTCACTAGAATATAAACTACCTTATCTGTCTAGGGTACCCAGAACAGGACTGTTCATAGTAGTGCTCAAGATCCAGAGTGAACGAATGAGTGAATGAATGAACATTTGAACTAAGGATATGGAAAGGGGAAGGAACTAATAATATATGTTGAGTATCCATTGTATTATGTACTTTTAGAGTCTGTGTGCAGCCCTGTAAGTTGGTGGCCTCATCATAAGGTAAAAGAGGAAACTGAAGCTCAGAGGGGTTTGTAAGTATTAGTCGTTCTACATTCCATCTTCTTCCAACATTCGTATTTATTATAAGAGTGGGGAGGAGAGATTAGATGTGAGATATGTGTGGGAGATGGAGAGTGAGAAGAGGGCCCAGGAAGAAACCTGAGTACTCTGAAATTTAAGACAAGAAGGAGGGAAGTGAGTCCACTGAAGGGACCTTGAAGGAGCACTCAGAGATGTAGGAAGTACCCCAGGAAAGGGGGGTATCATGGGAGCCAAGGGAGAAGAGCATTGTAAACAATGAGGACGCATCATGTGTGAAATGCAGCAGAGACAGCTCCCTGAGATAAGGAATGGGATTTCCCATCCAGTGTGGCTACTGCAAGATAATTACTTTGGGAACACAATTTCAACATCACAGCCAGGGTAAAAAGGAAACAAACAAACAAACAAGAACAGACTATAATGAGTAGAGACTGCTTAAAAGGAATAAAAAAGATGAAATTATTGAAAATAGAGAGGCTAGTAGAATGGAGAGTGTATTAGTTTTCTAGGCCTGCTATAACAAATTACAAGAAAGCACATGACTTAAAACATTAGATATGTATTCTCACAGTCTGAAAGCCAGAAATCTAAACTCAAGGTGTCCACAGAGTTGGTTCCTTCTGGATGCTCCAAGGGAGAATTGGTTGCATGCCTCTCTCCTAGCTCCTAGTGGCTGAAAGCAATCCTTGGTATTCATTCCTTGGCTTCTGGCAGGATTACTACAGTTTCTGCCTCCATCTTCACAGGATACCATCTCTGTGTATCATCTCGTTTCCTGTCTTTTATAAGAACACCCGTTATTAGATTTAGGGCCCACCCTAATCCAGGATG
Organism: Pteropus medius; assembly: GCF_902729225.1. NCBI lineage: Eukaryota > Metazoa > Chordata > Mammalia > Chiroptera > Pteropodidae > Pteropus > Pteropus medius. The sequence continues at coordinate 16,729,381 of NW_024354911.1, forward strand.
ATCTCACCTCAAGATCCTTTCATTTATATGTGCAAAGGTTCTATTTTCACATAAGGTCATGTTCACAGGTATCAGGGGTGAGGATTTGGACATCTCTTTATGACCACTATACAACCCATTAAGGTTTTTGTTGTTGTTATTGTCTGTTTTGTATTTGTTTGTTTGTTTGTTTGTTTTAAGATGAAAAGGACTTAAGCTAGGTTTTAGATGAGAAAGGGAATCTTTGGCAGATCGAAACCTCTAAGGAAGCATGAGCTGATGATATTGGTAGAGAAATATACTCTAACAGGAGTTATTTCTAGTTCTCTGAGACAGGATGTGTGAAGGTAAATAGATTTGAAGGAGGGCAGCTGGATGTTGACAGATGTCCTCCCTGATAACCACTATTTACTCTGTGAAGTAGAAGGTAAGATTATCTGCTGAGAATGGAGAGGGAACTTGAAAAATGTGGTGTGAAGGTTAGAAATAGCACCTGTGAGAAAAGAAAGGAGAAAAGACCAGGAATTCATAGCAGGACTGTCAAGAGTCATTTTGAGCTCCCAGTTGACATTGGGCATCATACTTCAGGGGTGACATTAAACTTCAGGTCATGTGTTATTTTCCAGTGCGCTAGAACCTGAGGATAGGACCAAAAAAAAGCAATTGATGGAAATTTTTTAAAGATGGTAGATTGAGTATGATTGCAAAAAAAAAAAAAAAAAAAAAAAGATACGCCAAGAATAAGGTAAAGAGGAAAACCCAAGAGAAGTTCTGATAGATTGGGGTGAGTGGGAGAGATGAAAGGAGTGGTCTAGATGAGGTCGAAAGGCATATATTATTAAATCAAGGCAATGAGAGGGGCAAGGCAAAGGCAGAAAAATTGCTGGTGGCACTTACTGTCTCAAAGGGTCTCAATTCCAAGTGATGCAATACCCAGGCCTTGGGAATAGGTTGCTAAATAGAGGTGACGTTAAAGAATTTTAAAATTAAGAAATCAAAGAAATATTGAGCTAAGTGTTTGGTGAGCTGGGGGGACCGTTAAATATGATGGCTAGTATTAAGGAGTGCGAAGTAAAAGAATTTAGATCTTCACCAAGTGTGGGCAACTGGCACAAAGGTCACTCACAGCCCTAAACAATGGGGGAGAAAGCAGATGAGTACCCCTCTGCTTAAGGATGGTCAAGAAATGTCCAACCAAATGATTGTTTGGTTATGAAATAGAGAAGGTTTTTTCTCTTTCATTGGGTTTGATACACATACGGTCTTCCAAAGCCTTTCAATGACTTCTGCAGTGGAGAACCCCTTGCTTAGCATATTCCAGCAGCCCAACACTGAAACCAGTATCTCTTTTTCCACAGCCAGGGTTGACTGTTTTTGATTTGCAAAACCTTTAAATATTTGTTAATTTGTAAAATTATATAAAATAGCTGGGAAAAGATCTTTTTTAGAGGGCTATACAGCATTCACATCCCTGGTTAATTTAATGTGTTCTTATGTGTAGCTCCTGAGGATAAATCTAAGTTTTCTGGAAACCAAACTTTAAACATAAGACTGAATTTCTACCCTTTCCTTTTTCCACTGTTGATTTCCTGAGTGGCAGTCATTTACCTTTCACTAAGTATTCTCAAAATACTAAGTATTTCACTAAGTATTCACTAAATACTGCTTTTTACATGTCCTATGGGAATTAGTTTTTCTACTCAAACAGTTCTTTGGAAATGAGCAATTATGGAATGCTTCATATGTAACTCTTGAGTGAAGGGAGTAAAATCTCATGAATGGTAAGAATGAAATACATGAATACTGTTGTTATTTGTGTTAATATTATGCTACAAAGGTGATTAAAGCAATATTGTACATCAGTACTGTGGGGAACTCAATTTTATTTTATTTTATTTTATTATGTTTTTAGAGGGACTCAATTTTAAATTATTTTACATTTTTATTAAATATTTTAAATACTGGTTATTTATAAAATAGAAACGCCAGCTTTTCCTTTTAATTTGTAACAATTTATTTAAATAAAATGACAGGAGAGTTGACACAACTTGTGTTACTAAGGAAAGAAAGGTTTCTAGAATTAGTCAAAAGCCAACAGATAATCTGAGTTCTTATTATACTGTTTTGTTTTTCATTTAAAACTAGTCTCTAAAATAACTTGCGTTAGTAAGATGGATATAGAGACTTCTGTTCACTTTAAAATTTTGAGTCAGGGATAGATTGTTATCAAAATTTGTCTAGTGAACTATTAGTTCTTTCCCTCTTCCTGGCTTTACCTGAAGTAATAGCAAGAAAAATGCTGAGAAAAACAATTTTTTGTCTGCTTTTAAAATATTTTCTCCAATGTCATAGGTAATAATATCTGCTAACACGCAAGCCAAAGCCATTTGTAGAAACTAACAATATAATCAGAGAAATCAAGAGCTTATATTAGGTGTCTGTTCTCTATACATGCCGAACAATCAATTAGACTGTTAGAATTTATGAATGTCGAATTCCTACTATATATAAAACACTTGCTTAATATTAAGAAAGCAACCAAACCCTTTTTGTTCAAGAGCTTTCAGTCTAGTAGAGAATTATAATACCTACATAAATCACTATAATAAATGCCAAAAGGTACATATGCTGTTAGAAGAATACAAAGAAAGCACTCCTAGAAATTCTTTCCATGGAGGAAAGAAGGAGCTTGAGCTGATAGCTGGGTATTCCCCTCACTTGCTCAGTGAAGGTAGGCATATAATCCAAGACATCTACAAATGTCCATCAAATAGACATTTAATATAACTCATTTATTCATTATGTAAAGCATCAATGAATACCATTGAACCTTAAACTTGTTATAATTCTATTTTTCCCTACTGCTATGTATGTATGTATGTATGTATGTATGCACGTATGTATGTGCATATGTATGCACGTGTGACATAATGGTTAAGAGCATGTACTTTAGAGTCAGAGAGACTTGGTTAAGTAAGTTACTTAATCTCTCTAAGCTTCAGTGTTCTCATCTATAACCTGTTGACAACCTTAGAACTTTCCACAGGGGATTATCATGAGGATTAAATGAAATTGCACAGCAATGGGCATCTGGTAGGCATTCAATAAATGTTAGTTATATTTGCTATTAGTATGCTACTTCTTGTCAACACAATGAGATTTTGCACTCTAGGACAGGGACTATTTATTTTTCTTCTTGTAAAACTTATTCAAAACATAGTTCTAGGTTTCAGATACTTAATAAATGTATGTTGCTTTGACTTCTAAACTTTCTAACATATTCTCTCTGAGACCAGTGAAATCTGAGGATGAGCCAAGCACAGAGTCTCGTTCTGTCACATATTCTATTTCTGACTTACCACTCTTATGTCCATTAGGGGTCTTTCCAGATCAATTTTAATTTGGTGACATGAGCACATTAGATGGTGAGCCTTATATCACAGCAGTGTCTGGGGGCACTAACTCATCACTCACAGCTGAGAAGACACAAACATTCCACATTGTTGTTTAGCCACCCAGTGGCTGGTGATTTTTTTCCTTCTCCATATCTGTCATCATGCATGCAACCAGACAAAGTATTTTAAGTTTATTTTGAAAGAACATGAAATCCTCAAGAATGCTGGTAAATGTGAGATACATTTTCTTCAGCGTAGTACTTCAACAATAAAGAGACCTTTAACCAGCTTTTTTCCTCGTGTTCAGTGGTCTCCCAATTTTTTAATTCATAATAGCCATTTACGGCCAGGCCAGTACATAATGACAACAAGACATATTCATGTAGGCAGTTGGTATGTTCGTTTTTAAAAATATTTTTTTGCTTTTATCTTAGTGCGCTTTGAATCACAACAAAGGAAGATGTAGTGAGTGATTGTTACCATTCCCAACAGCAGTGTGGGTTTCTCACTCTAAGTTATGTAACGCTGAACTGCCAGAGAACTATGCAGGAGACCCTCAGTATTCACAGATTTAACACTCTAGGTTTTGAATATTTGCAATCGACCATGAAGGTTTGTGATGTGTTAATTGGCAGTTTTGCTGAGGTTCAAATTTGAATCACATGTACTTTGAAGCCAGCTTTAGGGAGTGATTGAGGAGCTAGTGAGTTAGCCTAGTCAGCCACTCAGCATCCCTCTCCAATCAGATGTTTTTGTTCTCTGATCCCGACCCAGGCAGTAACTCCTAGGGTGATTAAAACTTGGTTTTTGTGAAAAAGAAAAATAGTTATCATATCAACGATAAAAAGATATAATGAGTAAATCTTTCAAAAAGTTTTGCTTGGTATGGGAAGATGATATGTTTTGGAAATACATATGTCTCAAAAAAAAAAACTAAGTCTTTAAAAAGTGAGGAGACTGTGCAAATATCTCCATATTCAAAAATTTGGAGTTGTTTTTATGTCTCAGGATTTATCTCTTGCAAATATCAGGAATTTCCAAACATGTAGTTTGTATGGTCTGAATGAGATTTCGAAATACCAAAAAAGCGTCCCTTGCTCTGATTCTGATACAGTCGAAGTATGGCTGCTGAGTGCCCAGCTTCCGGAGTTCTCTCTTCTCATCTCTCGTGAAGGCTCTCAGTGGCATGACTTGCCCCTGAAGGAGCACATGCGGCCCGTGAGCAGTGCTTTGTGGCAAAGCTATGGCCTTGAAGTGGCACATTCTGGGAATGTGACATCTTAGGTTTGGGCAAGCTCTCCCATCGTGTGGCCCTGAGGAAAATGGTGCCCCAGCGGACGTTGCTTGTGAGCTCAGACTTCTGTGCATCAGTAATCAGCACTTGTCAGACAGGATGGACCCCAACACCACGCTGTGTGTAACTAGATGTTCTCCAGTACACTGCAAAATAAGAAGACAGAGTTTTTGTAAAGCTTAAATGAATTCGATTTAAAGAGATATTCTTCGTTATTTTTTTTATGTTGAAATGTTCTTTTTAATAAAATGATAGAGATAGTTGTTTTTTTTTTTTAATGTTTCTCATTTGGCAAGATTAAAAGTTGAGAACTTTATGTAAGACCCCTCACCCAATTTTTTATTTTTTTTGCAATTTTGCTGATCTGGGAACTCTAAAGGGCTATATGTAGTTCTAAGTTTCAGCAAGGGAGAAACTTCTCTAGAGAGCACAAATTTTTGCTCTCAATTAGAAATTGACATAGTATGGCCTCTGGGCTTTTTGCACAAGAGCATCTGAGTCCTCAGGTCACACCTGAACCCAGCTCTGCTGTGGCAGTGTGTTTCATTGCCACTCAAGCTATTTATTGGACCAGCTGTGTTTACATATCTTGAGCCATTCAAAGTAAGTGATCTTTGTTCTGATAACAATGGAGGGAATTGTACTTTGCATTCATAAGCCACATCAAAAAAAAAATCTATTTTTGGCTCTCATCCAAAAATGACAATTACAAAAATAAGATTGAATCAGTGATTTATTTTGTATCTTTTCCTTTTTTTAGTTGTAGTATTTCTGTTTTTGTAAGACTCACAATAGTACTTGAGGAATGCTGAGATTTACAAATTAAGAGACATATTAGGCAATAATTTTTAAGTATATTAAATATTTAACTATAGCAGTTAGGCTGAAGACCAGATGGGCTGTCAGACAAGAAAACTTGTGTTTACAAGAGCTTATTCTTGAAAACCTACATCTTCACCTGTTGTTATCCCAGTGGAATGTTGACATATCAGTGACTGCACCATGGAGTCAGGATGCAGCATCTTACACCTGATCTCCAGGAGGCCCTTTACATTTAGACTTCCTTGATAAGGAAGAGAAGCGGACTAGTATTACATGAGAACAGAAGGTAGGCATCAGAATATCTAAATAACATCTAAATAAGACAGATATGCAGAAACTCGTGAGGGTTACAAGAGTCGTAGAATATAGCCAACAAATTTTTAAGACTGACTATCCATTTAACATAATTACATATGGCAAAATGAAGTACAGGCAGCCTCTAAACCTACCTATGTTCCCAGTAAGGGTAATGTAAGTAAGAAAGATGTAAGTCAAATCTGATTTCCTCATAGAAACAGTTATAATAGGGGATTATATGCCTCACCAAGAGTAGAATGTCAAACGTTTTCTAGAAATCACCAGAAATCATAAATAATCAACAACAAATGCTGTGTATACATAGTGTAATGTTTTCTGAAATAGATATAAACCAAAGCAGGGCAATCCTTCAGGTCTCAGTCTTAGAGACGAGCTCTGTCTAGACTGGAGCCCCTCACCTTGGGTGGGTGTGGATTCTAGGCAGCTCTCTGAAAACGTGTGGCTGCTGTGTTCAGACGCCAACATCTCTGACCTGACAGGAAATGTATAGGTCATTCATCCTTCAAATATGCCAGGTCCTGTGAGGCAGTGCCACTAAATAAGGTAGAAAACAAGGGTCACCCTAGAAGAGTCAGAGTAAGAAGTCTTAATTAAAGAAATGTAAAAACAGAAAGGACACAACAATTTAAGTATTTCGGTGCCACTCGAAACCTCATATGCTGAGAGATTTCTTCAGTTTCCTTGTCATGAACATGGGTCTATATATTTTAAAGGGAATTTTAAGCAACTAAGAGAGGTTTAAAAATCCTAATATACCCTTGGGAGAAGAAATATGTAAACATGGGCCATCCAAAGATAGATTACCATCCTTGTTAAGCATTTGGATAGTATGGAAATAATGTGTTAAGGGTAGGTTCTCTTTGGGATTTTTAGATAATTAGCTCTGTTTTATAATCACTAGTTATTTTAAAATCCTTTTCCAATGCTGATAGATAAAAACGTTCTAAATTATGAATGGCTTTCAAAACTTATACAGTTTTAGAAACAGTAATACTTGAAGGGCTATTGAAAACTTTTAAAAAAATAAAAATAAAGAAGGCACAAAGGAACTTTTAGAGGTGATAGATATATTTATGGCATAGGTGATGGTGATGATTTCAAGGGGTGTACATATCTCTAAACTTATCAAGTCGTATACCTCAAATATGTATGACTTTCTGTGTGTCAATCATACCTCAGTGACATGGTTTAAAAAAAGAAAAGAAAATTCCTTCAAAAATAAGTTCTTCCATTCATGAGAACATCAAAGGGAGAGGGAGAATATATGCCTGTCCTGACCATTCTCAGAGAAAGGAAAAATTTGTAAGCGTTAGAAATATGAAGATGTTAAGAAAAACCAAGATCGAAAACAAAGACAAAGAAATTTGAGTTGCACGATCAAGAGCCCCACTGCAACACTTCGAGATAAATCTGTGTTACCCAGACATATTAGTAACATCTGTGTTTCCTTGATCTTCAGCTGCAACGATACCAGATGACATTGCATCAAGCACCATCATATTGTTTTGTGAAGGAAATATAGAATAAAGACAATGTAGCACATGGATTTTTATCACCTCAAGAAATTATAATAGTAGCTATCATTTATTGGGTACTTAGCATATTCTTTTAGCCTTATACTTGCATTGCTCATTTGATCTTCTAAACGACCCTAAAATATGAATTCTGTTACTATCTCGTTTTACAGACCTGGAAGCTAAGGTTTAGAGCAGTTCAGTAACCATCCCGTTGTCATAAGAATCTGGAGAGATTTGAACCCAGGTCCGTCTGAAAGCAATTTTGTGTCAGCTGAAAGCAATTTGTTTCTTATTGCGCCAGCCAGAGGGATTCAGATGTAGTAGAGATGCTGCAGCCACAACTAGAAAGCATGGGTAAGTCAGAAGAGGCGACAGTGGAGTCGGAATGAGACATGTAGTGCTACTCTTTTTTTAATGGGCCTTTGAAATAATTTTAATAGATATTTTATTAAAAATAAATTAATAGGTAGTTAAGCACAAATCGTAGTCACTTTACAGATTCGGGTTTTCTCTTCGTGTCTTAAGTCTGTTAGCACTAACAGAAAGTGACACAGTCACTTCTGTTCTTGTTCATTTTGACGCTGGCACTGGTATTAAGTGCATCTCTTGCTTGCTGATTCTCAAACTATAGCTGGCTTCCTTCCACCACCTTCTCTAGGTCAACAAGTTACTGGGCCCCTCCTTCTCTGGTACTTAAAATACAAAACCCATCCCAAATGCACTGAAGCCATTAAATAAAAGCTATTGCCAGTGGGTGATTACAGAGCCACAGAAATGCGAAGAGCCAATTGGAATCCTGAAGATTCTTAGAGTAGAGTTCGGCAGGTAGCTACATGTTTTTCCGCACTGCAAAATTCACTGAAACAGTGCCACAGGAGTGGGCCCAGATGTGTGTCAGGATTACAACAGCCTTGTCACAAGCAGTATTTGCAATACCAGATGTCCAGTTAAAAAGGGTTAAAACTTCAGATCCAAAGCCTGTTTTGCCACCTCCTCACAAAGTGCCCTGGTGAGACAATCCTTTGTGATTACCTCATTATTCATCACCTCCCAGCAGATAGGGCTTGATTTGCTGGGCTAGAAATCCGTTTGGGTGTCATGTGTCAGCTAAACAGGCTTAGTTACAATAGAGACTGATTAGTTTTCACCTTGGCCTCATAAAATGTGGCATATGTATTAGCATAATGGATTAGGAGGAAAAGAGCATTCACTAGAGAAGTGAGTAAGTGCAGTCCTGGGATTTGCACATTTGATCCTTGGTGTATTTGACTCACTCCAACTTTTCAAGATTTGATAGCTTCTTTTTTTCCCTAGAATAACTAGTTTCAGATTCTGACTTTTTACTTTTATCCTCACTTTCCCAAAGTACTGCACAGAATTTATAGACTTGATCTTCATAGCCTCTCTCCAAGGCAAGTTGTAATGCCACAACCTACTCTGAGAAGAGGTGCTTGTGGCTGTATACATGCCACCATCCTGAAGCTCAGAACAAAATTAAAATAAAGAGTCAGGATTCACTCTCAGCTGGTTGACGCAGGATTCACCCACAGATGTAGAACTTTTCTCTGGCTAGAAATCAGTGTGGTAGCATTTCAGCTTCCAGTTCCATTCCATTTTTTTTTTTTTTTAGCACTTCCTATATAAAAGCCATTTTACGAAGAACTATGAGTGGGTACCAGATAAAATTTTTTAAAGCCCTAATTGAGGAGTATCAAGTCCACCAAAAGACTAACAAGCATAAGAATCTCTGAATATGAAATAGAAACAAATTAGAAAGAAAGTTTGGAATAAGACAAAAGAAAAAACTAATATTTGAGTACCTCCAACATACCTGACATTATGTCCTAATTATTTATACTTATAACTATATAAGTGGTAGCCACATCATTATGAACATAAATATCATCACATTGGCATATTGGAGGCACTGGCTCCCATCCGTAGATACCTACTGGGTGCCACACATTGTGCTGAATGCATTATGCGTGTTATCTCACGTAATACTTACTCCAATCCTACAAGGTTCCTTTTTGGAGATAAAGAAATTTGGTCTTCAGATTACATAACTGTCCAGAGAATAAGTGACAGAGCCTAAAGTTAGTTTCTTCTGGTTGGTGTGACTTCGAGGTCTGACCCTTTCCACCACGCCACACTGCCTCGTGAGCACTGAAATAGAGTCAGTTCGTGGAGATGTCAGAGCAGGCCAAGGGAGCAATGTAAGTAAAGACTCAGAGGACAGAAAGCATGAGATGTATTCAGGGAACAGACAACAGCCCACTCTGGTTGGAGCCTGTGAAGGCAAGTAGTAGGAGATAAAGTGGAAAGTGGACTAGACTAAATCAGGAAGGTCTTGGAACCCGGAGAGAGAGGAGCACTTTCTTTCATCAGCAACCGTTAGCCGTCAAAGGCGTTTGATCAGGAGAGCGGTATGACCAGGACTGTACTTCAGGAACATTAGTCTGACAGAAATGTACAGTTCAGACCAGCAGTCTCCCACCTTTTTTTGATCACAACCCATGGTAAGAAATACATTTGCCACTGCAAACTAGTATGTACATATTTAAAACATGTTTTTAATTGAAACAAAAATTATATAAGATAAATACCTTTACTGTATGCGAAATACTGATACTTTCTCTTGTGTTCTGTTCTATTTCTGTTTCTTCCCCTTTTCTTTTAAGTAGTACTGGTTGTAATTTATTTTCATAACTCGCTGATCGGTTACAACTCACAGTAAGAAAAACACTGGTTTAGATTATAGTTGGGAGGGGTGGCTCCATAGTGTAGTGGTTAGCACATCTGCTTTACATGCAGAAGATCCTGGGTTCGCACTTCAGGTGGAGCCATGGGCCATACCCAGGGTGCGCCAGGCCCCCCGAGTGCACCAAGGGTGCCAGGCCCCGGGAGTGCCTGGCCCTGGGTGCACACCACAAGCGTGTGGGAGGAGATGCCCCACCTTCAGAGATCCAGTTCTTAAGGGGAAATGGTAACATTCATAGATCGGGGGTGGAAGTGGAGGTACTGGCTTAAAGAGGGGGGAAAAAAGATTATAGTTGAGAGAGATGGGACGAGGCAGGGAAACCAATTACAGGCTATCACAGGAGTCGAGGGTAGAACTAGGGAAATGGGAGGGGCATGTAAAAAAGATATTTCAGAAGGGAATGACTTTGCAATTCAAGAAGCTCCAGGGGTGACTACCATTAACAGAAGTTGGAAAGATGGGTAGAGAAACTAGCTTCGCGTGGAGAGAGAGTTTGACTTTGGATATGCTGAGGTTCTGTTTCCAAGAGGACAGTTTGAGGTTCCAAGAAGTATCAAGCAAGCAGTCGAGAGTGAGATCCTGTGGGCCACAGTAGACTTTAGAGCTGAGTATTGTATATTGAGTATTGCGCATTGCCATCTGTATAGAGTAGCTGGAATCGGGTAAATAATGTCTGAGTGAGAGAAGGGAAAAGTCCAAGGACAGGTCATTTTGAACACATACGATGGGGAGTTATGGGGGAGAGAGCACCAGAGAAAAAGGATACAGAAGAAGAGCCTGAAAAACAAAACATAGGAAGAAAAAACGAACATAATCTAGCATAATCTGAGTTTTCTCAGGCTACAGCAGACTGGAAGCAAAACAGTAAACAGTGATAAACAATATTGGCTTCTACACTGTCACACCCACCAGCTAAGTCACTGGTATTTGTACTTATCCTTCAGAGCTCCAGTTCCAGTCTTCTTCTGCTGTGTAACAAACTACCCCAAAACACTGGGGCTTGAAACAACCATGTTATTTTGTTCACCCTTTTGTGGATCAGGAATCCGGAAAGACATGCGGGCTGCTTCCTCTTTGTTTCGCATAGTCAGCTGAGGCAGTGAGAGTTGGATGATCCCTTCAAAGGTTGTTTCTTCACCCACACGTTTGGTGCCTCAGGATTTCTTGGCGTTCGGCTCTCTCCACACGACGTCTCATCCTCCAGGGTGTGGGATTTTCAAAGCATGGTGACCTCAAGGTAGTCAGACTTCTTACATGGCAGTTCAGAGCACCAAGAGCGAGCCTTTCAAAATGAAGAAAGTGGAAGTTCTAGTTATGTAAGGCCTAGGCCCCAAACTGGCCCAGCATCACGTCTACCATATTCTGTAGGTCAAAATAGTCACAGAGCTCACCCAGATTTAAAGAGAAGGGACACAAATCCTTCTACTCAACTAGTTGCAAAAGTCTGCACAAAGGGTCTCAAATGTGCTCAAGAGCAAGACAATCAGTTATCTGGTGGCCCACCTTGTTCTTCTTCCGGATTCAGATCTCCTGTGAAGAAAGGCTCCTGAAGCCATTTGGGTTGCCTCGCCACAGATCCTGCTAGGGAGCCTATCATCACAACAACATTTTAAGGGTGTTCTCTCCCCTTACTGTGAAAGCTGTGGTCACTGCCTCCCCTGCTGGTGGAGTGCTTCATTTTGGGCCACTGTTTGAACTGTTGGATCTTCAAATATATCAAAGCCATGCTGAGGCCTGTCCAGAGTGTGTGTGTGTGTGTGTGTGTGTGTGTGTGTGTGTGTGTGTGTGTGTGTGTGTGTGTGTGTTTGGAGCATGAGTCTGGAGTCCCTTTTATTAACTATTACCTTGGTCTCCAAGCAATGCAGCTCGTGCTTTCATATCTCATGGAGACTCTATATAAAAACCACTCTTCTTGGCCTAACATTTTTTCTCTATTGGTACTGTTTCTAACGGGAATCCTCAGGACTTGGACCCAGTCGCTAATGGGGGCTGAGCCAGGCATACAATCTCAATGAAAGGCAGCACTCTGACCCAGGGCTGGGGCATTGTCATTAGACCAAGTAAAGGTTCCTAAATGGTGCCACCCTTGAGATGCATTTTATCCTGGGTGGCTACACATTGTCTATGGGAACGGATTGATGGGGCTGCTTTTCCTGATCTTCTCGAAGTGCTCCACTGTGTCTGGCTCCTATGTGAGCACCACTTTGAATCAAGCAGGAACCCAATCCAATGGTGAACATCTATTTCAAGCTCACCATCCCTACTCAAACACCTGAGGTATTTCTTATCCAGCACAAGCAGCTCAAGGTTCTTCCTGGTGTCACCTCCAGTAGTTGAGTGACTAAGAGACATATAGTTCTCGTTGAAAGTATTCATCACCTTTGCAATTAATCAGTTATTTGTTAATAGTGTAATATCCTCTTCCTCCTAAATGGACTGTAAACTCCACAAGGACAGGGAAAAAGCTCCTGTGATTCACCTCAGTATCTCCAGCACCACCCAAGCATAGCTTAGCAACAATTGATAAATATTTGTTACGTGAACAAAAGAGAGAATGATTGAGTGAATACACCAAAAAAAACAAAAACAAAAAAAGAATGTTTTTCTGTCCTACATTCTTCCAGAGAAAAACACAGAGGCCTACGGCTGGGCCTCTGTGTAATAATCCAATCCCACCCCGGAATCAGTGTGCCCATTTTTTATTTGATGTTTGAAAGTCTACGGTGAATGTAATTGAATTAGCACATTTCATTTGTTTGATAAAATTACAGTGTTAATTTTTGAAATTCTAACACCTAATCTCTTTGCATGGTTTAACGCAGGCTTTTTAAACTAAAGGAAGATAATTATGACATGATTGTTCATCTTCTCATAGTAATTGTAAACACATACATCCACATAACTATCAGGGTCTATGTAATCTAGGTAATGGGTTAATTTTTGCTAAGCTGTCTGAGTAAATATGTTGAATTAATTCAATGACATTCTTAAACTCCACTTTATGTTACAGAGATATAATATTAACATTTATTGAAGACTTATTATGCACCAGGCACAGGTGTAAACTCTTTACAAACATTATCTCAATCCACATACCAACTCAAAAAGACTGGCATAATGTCCTAGTTTACAGATGGAGAAACTAAAGTTTAGAGAGATCCATGTCCAAGGTCACACAGCAATGAAGTAGCAAAGCCAGGACTTGAGTTAGGATCCAATTCCAAATTTAAATGCTCAATAGCCACTTTATACTAGAATCGATTACAGTTTACATTTTCAAACTCAGATATTCAATTCAGGGAAGTCTGAGTTTTCGAAATATCCCATCTTTCTGGTGTTACACACTTAGTTTCAAATTCTTGCTTTCTGTGTGACTTTGGACAAGCGTCCCAGCTGCCTTTCCAAGGAGGCAGACACAGTTTCCACTGAGGGCGGGGCCGGGAGAGCAGTCTCAATGAAAGACAGTGCCCTGACGCAGAGCTGCCTCTCCTCTTTCTGGCACTGTTATTGAGCTCAGTTTCATCATGTGGAGAAAATGACATTGAGAAGGTGTACCTCAGGACATTCGTTAGAGCAACTGGGTCACGGAGAGGCACCACTCGGGGCAATGACTCCCCATAGTCTGAATGCTCTCACCTTCCCAATGCATCTTCAATGCCAGGATGATCTGATCATCTCTCAAATGACTCTGTTGTTAGCTCATTATATCACCACAAGCACTTTGGGCCAGATGCACTATGATAATCTATTGTGTGTGTAAAAAATTATAATCATTGTGATAAGTTGCTAAAGTTGCTGTCTAACTACTTCTTCCAAGACACCTCAAGATACCCAGTTCTGTCAGAAGCTCTACTACAGCATAGAGCTAATCTGAGTGACTCTGGCACTCAGCAGTGTGGATTTATTATTACTCATTGCCTCCATGTACTTTAGTTCTTCCAGTTTTGAATCCTTAGTCTGTTTCTGGCAGAAAGGTGATTGAGAAAAAGATTTGAGAAACTAATATCAAAATAAACATGTTTCCTTGTTTAAAAAAAGGAAAGAAAATCTACCTCAGGATTATCATAAGAATTAGATGACATGTGTATAAAATAACTCAGTGCCTGATATGTAATAAGTACTCCAATATGAATTGATATTGCTATGATCATTATTACTGCTGAGATTTCTGAATACCTGGCAAATCAATTCTGTATGATCACTAGAGGAGAGAGCAGCCTAGTTCTGTAAGAGAACTAACTAGCATTGGTGGTGTTGCCTTAACTAAGTTTATCACTGCATGGTACCTTTTTACATATGCAAATACAGCTCATATTATTGAAATCTACCCATAACCCCTTATGGCTGCCTATAATTTAAAAGACTTTCACACGATAAAAAAGAGCAGATTTTAGCTATACTGCATTTCTATATCCCACTTTAAAGCAATAATATAAACAGAAATCTGGCAGCAGGAAGGAAAAAAAGAACAAAAACTAAAATTGACCCCAGGTATTAGCTATACAAGATGAATAATTAACACCTAATAACCTTGAAGTCACCCAATCTATTATGTGCCAATTTGCATATCTTTGTAGTTGATTTGATAATTCGATCAAACTTTATTAAATGCCATAATAGTCCACATTTTTATATATTATTTTTTATTCCCACAGACCCATCACATTTTAATTCTTAAATTTCTTCTAAGCAAATATATCCTAATGTCAAGAGACCAGAATAGTGATTCATGAACTGAGCTCGTAAGATGGCTTTCTTCCGACTTGCTGTGTGGCCTCTAAGAAGACGGTTCAATTATTAGTTTGTTACTTTATCTGCAAAATGCATCTTATGATCCTCCATGAAAATTTGTGTAGATTAACTCACTTTCATTCATTGTTGCAAATCATTTAAAAATACTCATTAGCAGGCTCTGCAATTCAATTGGATCAGCTTTAAAATAAGTCAACTCTCTAGAGAGCAGCAAATATTTTCCTGGTTTGCATCTTTTGAGAGAGGGGAGCATATTCGCTTCCCCCTCAAGAAAGTTGTCTGAAGTGAATGCTATAGTGAAGACATATCTGGCACAGAGCAGGACGCTAATGCGATAAGTGCTCAAGAGGAGAAAAAAAAGGGCAAGGGAGAGCAGCAAAGTCACACCCCATGGGCTGGCTGTGCCAACCTAAGCAAGAGAAAAATGCTTCAAGACTTCTGTTTGGATGCACAAACTGAATGGTGATGTGGCACATATAACTTTTCAGAAGATGATGGTGAGGGCCAGAGCTGAGTCCCACAAAGACCCAAGATGAAAGGGAAGAGAAACGTCTCTGTGGCTCTAATTAAAGAGATGCCTTTAAGCCCGGTCTAGACATCCAGTTGGTTTTCAAGGAACAGGCTCTGCAGTCTCTAAGGCTCTGCCAAGCAACGTTGGCAGGAATGAAAAATAATAATGAGGCAGAAACCATTTAATATCCTTTTTCTTTGGATTTTCTTTTCTTTCCTTTCTCTCCTTTCCCTTCCTTTCTTTCTTTTTTCCTTCCTTTCTCTTCTCCTGTGATCATCTTTCCTCCATTCCTCTTTCCCTCTCTCTTTGGGAAGGAGCCAGGCATTCTCCCAAAGGGTACACTCCTAGACATATATGCTGGCATTCCGTGTCATCATTAGATATGGAAATGAGTGAGGGAGTTAGGTGGGAAGCAAAACGTTTTTTTTTTTTTTAATTATGGGTAAGGTAGCTTTTTGCTCTCAGACACCTCTGACTAAGCTATTCCCTTTGGTACAGAAAAATTGGGGGTGCTTAGACAAGCTCTGGGTATGCCAGTGTGGAGCTCACAGTTCCTTCCCTGTGACAGGCAAGAAATAATGCTTAGTTTTGTGTTTAATTTTAACTTTTTACTCCCACTGAATTTTAGAGGCCTTCATTGGTAGGGACCAAGCTTGTTCTTGCCTTCGTAAGACATGCAAGAAAAAAATGGTAGAGTCTCTTCTCTAGATATTATCATCTATGAATCTATGAAGTCTTTCCCCGCTACATGCACACACACACACACCTTCATAAATCAATGTAGTAATAACGTCACAGTAACTATTTAGTCATGTCTGGTAAAATGTGACATGGGATGGCTTTGCCATGGCCTGTGATGATGTAGAACAAAGCAGTGCACAGGCTCCATCACAGGGGACGCAGCCCTTGCTGCTCCTGGAATCATAGTGTCCACATCTCCTGCACACACCCCGGGGGCACAGTCCTCAGTAATCTGCCAGCAAACGGCCAGGTTTCTCCTCACCTACTCAGAGAGAGAACACACATGGGAAAATGTACCTGGAATCATACCGAGATGACATAAGGAAAACATTGCCCAGGGACTTAGAATTTTACTTTTGTAACTGCTTTAGTCATTATTTTCTGGAGATGAGAGCTCTGGGCTGTCTGTGTTGGGGCAGGGTTGTGGGGAAGAATGCGTAATCTTTTTTGCCCGTATTAACTGAGTTATTTTGTGATCCTGGCCTTTCTCCTTTACAAGACATAAATGAGGTCATCTTAGGCCAAACAGCAGAACATGAGGGCTATGAGGGCTCACTTGTAACTGAGGGATTGTGTCAGCAACACAAAACATTTAGAGCCTGTCTGCAGAGTATGTAAAATCAGGGAGAATAAGCATTTCCATGTCAGCACAACAGTATATCCATCTAAGGACTTTGCAATGGAGAAGATCTCCTGGTTTTCTGAGAAGGAAACTAGGTACACATTTTTAAATACTTCCCCTAGATTTAGATGGGGAATAGGTTGAGACTAGGAAGCGTGCCCACTCAAAAGAGCATATTCAGAACAAAAGGAAAACATTTCTGAAGGGGTATGTAAGGCAGGCCTGCTGGGGCAGGTCTCCACTCAAAAGGCTCTTCGCAGGGTTTTGAAAAAATCCCATGGGAGCTACACGCCGTGGGCCGGCGGGTCACTGATGAAAGGCTGAGCTCTGAGTCCTCTCCGGGTGCAGGTGGTCCTGGGACTCAAGGTGTCATCTCAGAACACAGACTGAGCACAAGGTAATAAAAATGCTCACACAGCTCTCGATGCTTTGCTCAAATTTCTTTTGAGCCCCCTGTGCGGTGGATACTGCCTGCTCCAGAAGTGAAGCTAAATCAGCCTTTGATGAAACTCATTTATTCACCATATAACTAGAACGTGGTTGTTAGCCTGGATGCTTCTAGATGCTTCTGCTCGGGGCTGCTCTTTTAAGGACCACTTGAACTTTGAGCGAGACCAAAAAACTAGGTTCCCTCGACACCTGTGAGTTATGTGTTTATTGTCATTCAGCAAGAGAATTTCAGGTCCTTATGAACCTCTGAGGTATCTAAGATTATTTCCCTTCTGAAATAACTGAAAATGACAATGAAACTGAAAATGCAGAGGGAAGTTATTGCTGGTTCTCTCCCATCTGGGCTAACCAAACCCAAGTTGATGAACTTCATGGTACAAACCTAGAATCGCGTTTTTTCCTTGTGACTTGGCTAACCCAAGAGAAAGGAAAATTCATCTTTTTGCCTGAGCATTTTTACCTTCAACACAAATCTTCACCAGTATCTCTATACTTGCCTGGATACCTGACATAACTGGCTGCATTGGAGACATCTAAAATAGAAGCATCAGAAACACTAAGCCCCTCTCCTGGGTCATGCCCTGTACCTGGAGAAAACTGCTGGAGCCAGATGCTCAGGTTCATCCTGACTAGACCTCCCTGCCTGGGAGTGTGGTTTATTATTCACATGAAGCTAACTGCTCCCATACTGGGCCACTCGAAGCCCTAGCAGTAATGTAAAAAACTATTCAGGTAATCATGTAAAACTCCCAATTCACTTCTTCAGCAAAAATATTGCAAGAGAAAAATTGGGTACTATGCTGAGATTAGTCACCTCTCCTTCACGCTGGCTCTCGGGTAAGGTCTGAGCCACCAGGAGAAGAGCTCATCATTCTAATGAGCCTGGTGACAAATGCTTATTCCAGTCATTTTACCATGAGTGCGACTTTCAGAGAGATTGACAAGCTGGTTTGAAGGAAAAGAAACTTTGAACTACAAAACATTTTGCTTTTGCTCACAAAGCAGAAATTCTAACAAGTGCTAGTGGTGCCTAAAGCATTAAAATGTATATATAGAATTTTAACTATAAGCAAAATCTAAAAACCATCAGTTTTTTTAAATGTAGTACATTTATACTATGGAATGCTAGGCAGCCTCAAAAAAGAATAAGGTAGATCTTTAAGGGCTAGTATGAAAGATGTCAAAATATATTAAGTATGAAAGGCAAGTTATAGACCAATATATATACATTATGTTTCCTCTTACATTTAAAAAATTATCTATATGTTCATATGTTTGATACATAGAAATTTATGAAAATCTTCCAAAGAAAATGAGTGGTCACAATGTGGTCCATGATAAATACAGAAATTAAGACTGTTTGCAAATGTTATAGCAATTTGATATTGCCACCACACACAAGTGTGAGATCTGTTGAATTTAAATTTTTAAATGGGTTTGTACTTTATATGCCTTTGAGCACTTTTTGTAATTGTTCTAGTAATTCATTTTTATTATATTTTACAAAAGCATTTGTTCATGAGGATTGGAAATAAGAAAAAATTATTCCTTTACCACAGAACATTTAAGAAACACTGTTCTAGGAATGTAAGCAAAGAATCTTTATGTATGATAACAACAACAACAAAAACAATCCAATCAAAAATGGGCAGAGAACCTGAACTTCTCCCTAGAGGACATACAAATGGCCAACAAATATATGAAAATGCTCAACATCACTAGCTATTAGGGAAATACAAATCAAAACCACAATGAGATACAATCTCACACCTGTTAGAATGGCTATAATCAACAGGACAAGTAATAACAAATGTTGGAGAGGATATAGAGAGATAGGAACCCTCATACACTGCTGGTGGGACTGCAAATTGGTACAACCACTATGGAAAGCGGTATGGAGGTTCCTCAAAAAACTAAGAATTGACCTACCATATGATCCAGCAATCCCTCTACTGGGTACTTATCCCAAAGACTTAAAAACTCATATTCAAAAAGATATTTGCACACCGATGTTCATAGCAGCATTATTCATAGTGGCCAGGACATGGAAGCAACCGAAGTGTCCTACGATAAATGATTGGTTAAAGAAGCTGTGGTACATATATACAATGGAATATTAGCCATAAGAAGAGATGAAATACTGCCATTTGCAACAACATGGATGGACCTAGAGATAATCATACCAAACGAAATAAGCCAGACAGAAAAGGTTAAAAATCACATGATATCGCATATGTGGGATATAAACCTAAAAGCAACAAATGAACAGGACAAACAAACAGAGACTCATGGGCATGGACAATGGACTAGTGGTTACCAGAAGGGAGGGGAAGGGGAAAATAAAAAAAATAAAATGTTAAAAAAATTGTGTATATATAGTATGAAAAAATAAACTGGCATTTAAAAAAAAAGAATCCTTATGTAGTATTTGAATTTTTACCTTGAATATATATTACTTTTATGATTAAACATTTGGAAATGTTTAACTTTGGTTCTAAAAAATTATACCAGGTTAATGATTTTATCTAGACATTCTTTCTTGACACATTTGTGCTGAGTCCTCAATCACAGCATCTCTCAAGTTTTCCTCATGCTTAGAAATTGCTCACACTTCAAAAGAAGCATTTCTTTGGGAAGAAGTCCAAAACATTCCAGGAGGAATGGGCACGCAGTGACCAATCAAGAAAGACTGCTCGTGTTTTGCGAAAGAAGTTTTCCATATCCTTAAACACAGCTGGAGTGAGATCTCTCTCAGATGAGAGCGCTAGACTCCGTTCTCATTAAAATCTCCTCACTGGATTACAAACCTTAAATCCTCCAGGGAGCCTTGTGAACCACGTAATGTTTCTCACTTTGCACCTTCAATTATGCATCTTTGATTTAGCTGACAGATGTAAAGCAGCGCACATAGCCAGGCAATCCCCTGGTGGCCACACATGTGTAGAGGGAGGCGGCAGAGCACGGTCTTCCAGCTCCATCTGGCACCAGCTTTCAATAATCACTCAGAACCTTTCTTCTCCGTCCACCTTCCCTCAGCCTCTACTCCTCCGCTTCTCCCTTCAGGCTCTGGCATGGATTGGATGGACACACCTACATTTACTCAAGCCCCTCTTCCCTTTGGAAGGACTCAGGCAAATGGGAATGGTGTGCCAAGCTGAAGAGCCACCTCTTTTATCATTATGGAATGGCACCACCCCAGTATTCCATCAGGCTTTTCAGTATAGAAATCAGACCAAATTCTGGCTTCATCTCAAGCAAGCCATGGCTGCCAGGACCCTATAGAGAAACATCTGGCTGGATGGTTGGAAGCACTTTGCTCAGCCATGCAGGAAATCCACTTTCAGCCAAGTCCCAGGCTCTCATTGGCTGCCCTGGTAGAGATGCCAGGCCTCTACACATGACTCACCTGGCCTCCAGGGGGAGAGGTACAGCTCTGAGGCCATCACTAGGAACATCCACTGGTTGCTCTGTAGGATGGGTGTGTTGCCAAAACCCATGGGAGTGTGGGTCACCCAGGGATCAGTGACTGTCACCACAGGGCACTGACAGAGATGGAGAGAGAAAACTACCATGTATGTGAGAATGCCTATAGGTGTGCACACATGGTGTTCATGGGATTGTTCTATGTGCAAAATGCCCGTTTTCTGAACACAGACTTGTTTTTTCACGGTGAGCGATAACTCCGCATTCTCTCAGGTATCACATTGTTGCTTTTTCTGTAACAAGGAAGCCACCATGCCTAAAGGCTGGATGAAAACTGTTCCATGTCAGATTTTTCTAAAATGTAGTCAGATAGCAGATTTGTCTCCATTCATTACATTTTATATAAATAAGGGTATAGTTTGGACCACAGTTTTACAAGGGTCAAGATTAAATAGAATTCTCTGTTTAGTTTACTTTTTTCTCTTTAGATTATAATTGCAGATAGTTTATATTATTTTAATTTAAAATTTTTATTTTCTTATTTTTTTATTTCCCTGGTAATTATAGTTTTCATCTTAAATACCAATTTTAAAGTTCATAGTTGTGATTATTGAGTGTGCATTGTGTTATTTTTTTTTTTAAATACCATTTCCTCACCCCCAAGCTGACCTGAAAACATGTAATTATTCCTCTTTGCCACAGATTCTGCTATTGGTAGTAAGAATTTTTCTACGAAATTTCTTGAATTCTATAGGAAGGCACACAAAGAAGAAATAGATGAATTAATAATACCTTTGCTATTAAATTTAATTTTACTTTATATTATACTTTTCTCCTTTTTTCCCTCTTTTTTGCATCTTCTTTCTTTCATATTTTCATGCATTCGTCGCCTTCTATTACTCTGAAAATTATTTCAAGTGGTCACAATGTGTATGTCGAGTGGTGTGGGGCAGAGGACAGATCAGAGAGGTCTGGGCTACAATTCCATCTCAGTTACTTCCTAACTATGTCAGTGTGGATAAGTTACATAGGCTCCAGGAGTCTTTGTTTCTCCATCTGTAAATAAAGATGAAATAAGATTATGTATGTTAAACAACCTTCATTAAATCTGATTTCCCTCCCCTTTAATGTACTTGGAACATATTTACCCTTGCCCACCTCTCTTTCCTTCTACTATGGCCTTAAGGAAGTGGAAGGGTAGTAAGTTTATAGCAAGTGGTTGTATATACGTGTGTGTGTGTGTGTGTGTGTGTGTGTTACACAAATACACAACAGAATGGTGTGGATGAAACAAAGCTAAATTGGTCCTTGGCTATATGAATAGAAACATAACATTTAGAACAAGGAGATAATAGTCTTGCTCTGCTGTGCCTACATCAGCCCAAGTACTTGCGAATTTTGGTCCAGGGACTCCGAGGTAGATTGATAAGGCATCTGGGGTCCTGTTATAGGGAGAGAGGCATCAGAGTGCTCGATAATCATCTTCAAATATTTTGCAGTTCCTCAAGAGGACTGGAATTAGTCTTTTCAAAAATATGGCCTGGTGTATTTTGTCAAGGTTCTCCAGAAACAGAAGCAATATGGATGGATGGATGGATGGATGGATGGATGGATAGATGGCTGGATGGATGGATGGATAGATAAGAAATTGGCTCATGAGATTATGGAGGCTGGCATATTCAAAATCTGCAGAGTTGATATTCCACTTAAGAGTCCAAAGACCCGGAACCAGGAAGAGCTGATGTCTCAGTATGAAGGCCATCAGTCAAAAGAATTCTCTCTTACTTGGAAGAGGGTCACTTTTTTTCCATTCAGGCCTCCAACTGACTGAATCATGCCCACCCGCGTTATGGAAGGTAATCTGCTTCACTCAGTCTACTGGTATAAATGTTAATCTTATCCAAAAACACCCTCAGAGAAACACCCAGACTAATGTTTGACCAAATGCATGGCCCGGTCAAGTTGACATGTAAAATTAACCATCACATCTAGTGATTAGTACCAGATGAAAGTCACCTGAAAATGGAACTGGGCTCAAAGCAGGAGGATGTCTCTCTCTAAGGGCAAAGTCATCCAAGAATCAGATGGACACTCTGAAAGGATGTGGGATCCTGGCATCTAGAGGTGCTGATCAGAAGCTGGGTGACAACTTGATGTGGACGTTGTAGAGAGAAATCTAGCTTTAGAAGAGAGGCTTAAGGACTCTGAAGGACCCTTCCTAGTCCAGAAATGCTGCGGTTTTGTAATTCTATATTTAATATTGAGGTAGCTTTGGTGGGTCTTACGAAATGATTTGGTTTTAAATCTTCAGTATGGCCAACTACTATGCACTAGTTCCCTATATGGAGATGAATGAATCTAAAGAACATGAACTGTTTTTTAAAATAATTTTTGTGATATCCCAAGAGATGACCTTGGAAATCAGGTTTTTCCATCCTCCTTTCTTGAAGAGCAAAGCAAAATGTTATAAACTGCTGTCTTAGATTCTCACAAGATGTAGTGACTTTTTTGCCCTAAACTTCTCCATTTTTTAAACTTTCTATCCCCTTCCAATAGATTGTACCTCTTATAAATACAAGTTCTCTTGGATCAGCAGCTATCTTCTCAATGAGGCCTTCCAAGGAAACCCAATCAGAATTAGTAAGCCTTCTTCCACCCCACAGAGCAACCAGTTACCCTCCTATTTCATTTTCCTTATAACTTTCACTCTCCAGCATCATTTTTTTTATTGTGATAAAAATATACAGAATATGAAATTTATCATTTTAACCATGTTTCAGTGTGCAATTCAATGACGTTAAGTACACGCACATTGTTGTGCAACCATCACCACCATCTGTCTGTAGAACTCTTTTCATCTTGCAAAACTGAAACTCTGCACCCATTAAATTCTAACTGCTCATTCCCTCCTCTCCTCAATCCCTGGCAATTACTTTCAAATTTAACTACTCTAGGTACCTCATGTAATCATAACAATATTTGTCCTTTTGTGTCTGGCTTACTTCATTTAGCATAATAATGTCTTCAAGATTCACTCATGTTGTTGAATGTATCAAAATTTCCTTCCTTTTCAAGGTCGAATAGTATTCCATTGTATATATATATTACATTGTGTCTACATTCATCTACTGATGGATATTTGGGTTGTTTTCCTCTTTGTGCTATTGTGAATAATGCTGCTGTGAACATTGGTGTACAAATATCTGTTTGAGTTCCTGTTTTAAATTCTTTTGGGCATATATCCAGAAGTAGAATTTTCTGGATCATATTGTAAATCTATGTTTAGTTTTTTGAAGAACCACCATACTGTTCTTTACAGCAGCTACACCATTTTACATTCCCACCAGCAATGTACAAGGGTTACAATTACTGCACATCCTCCCCAACACTTATTATTTACAGGTTTTTTTCAGTAATAACCATTCTAAAGAGTGTGAAGTGGTATCTCATTGTGGTTTTGATTTACAGCTCCCTAATTATTAATGATGTTGCTCTGTCATAATTTTATTCATTTGTTTGTTACCTGTCTGGCACCCCCATCAGAACATAGGTTCTGTGAGTGTGGGAAATGTGTCTGACCTGTTCACTGTTCACTGCTTTAGCTCTAACCCAGAGAGTCATGTCTAGAACTTTGTTATTTGTTGAATGAATAAATGAATGGGTAAATTTGCTGGAGAAAAAAATTGAAACTCCAAATATGGAATCCAAATATTTATCTGCAGGCATTTAATTTCTTGTCTGAGATAATAAGTAAACATAACCTTTCTATTATTCAGTATTCCTTGAAAAATGGGAGAAAATATACTTGTGCTTTTCCTGGCTCGTGGACAAATTACACATATTAATGTAATATGTGGCTTGATAATTGACAAAATTATAGCATGTTTGCTGTTGCAATGACCAAATTAGATGTACTGTTGGTAATTAGTACCAGGTGTATATTAGCTCAAGAAATACTTGCTGATAAATTAATGAATGGTCCTGAAAATGGTAACTAAAAATGCAGGCTGTATGTGAGAAGGACATGGAACTCCTTGGGGCAGAGGAGCCCCAGACAGTGACTTTGATGAGAAGTGTAAACACCAAGATTAGTCGGTAATTCACAGGTCTTATTCCTTCAAACAAGTAATCAGTTTAGAACCTAGATCCGTAGGGACACCCCCCATGTAGTGCTGCTTCTCTAAAAATCGATCAGCTGCAGAACCCCAGAGAAGCCTGACTTCTTTGTTGGTTCATTCTATGAAGCATAAGAAAAGTATTTTTCCTACATTCTTCAGCTTAAACGGCCGTGGGTGTAGTCCTGCTTGCTTTACAGCAGAGGTTACTTCCTGTTGTACCTGTTCTGCAAAGTGCACGACTGTTAGCAGAATGAGAGAAAGGTACCCTCATTTAAAATTTGTTCTTGTTTGAACAGTCAAAACATGCCTTATGCCAACCAAGATTTCTGCTAGTCTTGATAGACAGAGGTGGAATGAAATATTAATCCTTTTTGAAAAGACATGGGCAAGATAATAATCTGTTTTTGGCATGTCTCAGTGTTGTTTCTAAATAAACCGAGGAGGAAACCAAGAAGTAGGAACGAAGTCCCTCTAATGGGTTTTGGGGGTTTGTGAACTGGTACCCCATGCAGCAGTGACCGATGGTAAGAATATAGCTTCCTAGTTTCCAAGGCCAGAAACGGCCATATCAAAAGCAGGAGCACACCTGCAATTAGCAGTTTTTGGCTCAAAAAGTGGGTACACTGTAGACTAGAAAGTGGAGGAAAGTGAGGATGGTTTCATGAAGTTCCTAGGGGATACCTGATATGGTACTGAGTACTCTAACCTGCTTCCTAACAGACAGAAATCTGGAGAAGAGCTGCTCTAGGTCATTAACCGGATAGGGAAGTATTTTTCTGTTTTTCAATATGTAGTTTTGGACCTTCTGCATCAGAATTAGGGGCGGTGTTAAAAATGCAAATTCCTAAACCTCCACTCAGACCTATCAAATCCACATCTCTGGAGATAAGGCACAAAAATCGTATTTTTTAGGAAGGAAAAAAACTGTCTCAAAAGCCCTCTCAAATTTCATTGGCTAGAATTAAGTCGCATGCTCATATCTCATACAATTAGAGCTAGGAGAATAAGAGCAGGAGATTAAATCAATCATGCCAGGACTGGGGAGAGTTCCCCTTCCCTAAGCACATGGCCTCAAGGGTGTGAACACTAGAATTAGGCTCTACCAGCATGGAGAAGAGCTGGAGTAGATTGGGTGAGTAAAAATGATGTTTGCTACCATGGGTTGGTAGCTGATAAGTGATAATAACTCACATGAAGTCTAGGTTTCCTCGGTTGCCATTTCCTGAATTCTACTCATGTTCACTAGATCAAATGCCCCAAACTTTCCTCGTTGATAGCTATTTTTGTGAAATCCAAGTGATTCGGAAGAATTGACATTCGGTGGGAAAGTGAAAGAGATCTTGGAATAATTCAAAATGCCAGATACAATTTTCTATTCACAACACCGTCAGACTGGGTCAGCGGGAATATAATGCATTTATTCTTACATTCAACAAATATTTACTGAATACCTATTGTATGCCAGGTCCTGTATTTAGCCCCTGGGATATAGCAATAAATAAAATAGACAAAAGCTCCTGTCCTGTCTTCATGAAACTGACATCCTGTAGGAGCAATGGAGAGTAAACAAAACAAGCAGGGAAACTATAAAATTTGTTTGAAGGAGATAAGTTCTATAAAGTAAAATAAGGCAGGCAGAGAGGACAGGTAGTGCTAAGGTGAGAATGTTGTAGTTTTAAATAAAAGAGAGGTAAGGACAAGCTCGCTGAGCAGGTAATGTTGGCACAGAGTGTAGAGAAGAGAGTGGCAATCCATGGGGATATGTGGGGGAGAGAATTCCAGACAAGATGCAGCAAGTGCAAAGGCCCTGCTGTTGGAGTGGGCCTGGTCCAAGGAGCAAGAAGAAGGTCACTGGGGTTGCAGGGGAGTGAATCAAGGAAAGAGTAGTACGTGATTAGGTGGAGGGTATAAAGCAATATGATGGAAGCCAATTGCTTGGAACCTTTGAAGGGACTTTGGTTTTGCTCTGAAGGAGATGAGAGGACATTGGAAAGTTGGGAACAAAGGAATGACATGACCTGCCTTTTATTTTAATAGGACTATTCTGTTACTGCTCCATGACTAGAATATAGGGAAACTAGTTAAGAGGCTATTGCAGTGGTTCAATGGGATTTGATCAGGGCTTGGACCAGGGTCATAGAGGTGAATGAGAGAAAGAGACAACTCAAGTTTGTGCTTTCAGGGTGTCTGGCCTGAATGACTGGAAAGATGGAGTTGCCATTAACTGATCTGGAGAATATTGTGGGTGGAGCAAGTTTGTGGAGAGATAATTGGGAGTTCATCTTGAACGTGCTGATTATGACATGCCAGTTAGACATCCAAGTGGAAATGTTGAGTAGTGATGTATGACAGATATCAGCATGTGGATGATGATCCAAGGTTTGGAAGACTGTGCATATCCAGAAGCCCATAAAGTCCCTATAAGACTTTGCCTTATGAAATCCAGAAAGTTTGGTGACTACCCATTTAACTTGTGTTTTAATCAGTTAAGTGAGAACTCAGCACTTAAAAAAAACTGATGCAAGAGACTGTAGATGACAAAAGGGGCTACAAACCCTGGCTCAGCTCTTCCTCCATTCAAAAACCAGCATATTAGCCCCTCTCATAAATAAGCAGAGCCTGGGGCCTGAGCACTAGAGACACAGTCACAAGAGAGCACTAGAGCAGGAGGTAGAATGATGTTTCTCGGTGGACTTGACTCACTCTCAATCAATCTCTCTCTCTCTCTCTCTCTCTCTCTCCTCTCTCAACACAAAAGTCAAGCACAGCATTCAAGAGCAGAGGTTTTAGAGTCAAATAGACTTATCCCAACTCCACCACCTACCAGCTGTTTGACTAGTAGGAAAGTTGCTTCACTTCACTGAGTCTTCGCATATTTGTCTATGAAATAGAGACAGTAGAATCTATTTCATGTAAAAATTGAATGGGATAATAGTTGTAAAACATTTAGCACAATAATTGCTATTTTTGTTCCTAGAGTTTCTCTCAGTAGACTTAATTCCTCTAGAAGTCCACTAGGAGGCACCTCAAGAAATTAATTTTGAGCTTAGTGTGGTAACTGGAGTCCATAAAGAGTTAGTACATTTCCAAATGTGACTTTTACTTTGGGAGTAACCTGCTCGGTGCCCTTAGTGCCCAACATCTTTGGCCTCAAACATGTATGAATTGGTTGTAGCAGAATTCCACAAAAGAGTGTGAATTCCTAACACACTAGGTCACACACTTAGGTAAGGTTCCATTTGTGAAGGACATCTCTGAATTCTGAGGCCTTTTGCCCAGCTGTGGTCATATACAGCTCTGCAGCTAGGTCAAGCTCTTAAATCATACTACTTACAATGTGCTAACTCACTGCCATAAGCAGTTTTAGAGAGAGCTGGCATTAAAAAAAAATCTCTATTCTGGCAGTAATACCTTGAATTAATTTGCTCACCTTTTGTGCCAATGCTTTTTCATGGTGGGTAAGTAGCTAATATATGGTTAAGCCAGAATTCAGACCCAAAGAGTGTGGCTCCAGAGCCCACACTCCTGCTCACTACATCATATTGCCTTTACTGACAGGCAGCATTGAATTAATGCTAAATGCCAGAGAGTGGTGATAAAGAACAGGAGTGGCCATTGTCAAGCGATTTATAAGCTGGATTATATATGGTAATCATGTGAATAATACATACTCTATTCAGTTAAAAATATACAAGTCATTCAGACTATTAATATGGAAACTGAGTCATGTCTGTGTATGCAGATGGGTCTATATATATGTGTGTTTACATATGTATAGATGTTTATGCATAAGTATGTACATTTCCTATTTGAATATAAGCATATTCAATATAATGTTATGTAAGTGTTACTATGTGCTAAACACATATTGTAATATGAAAGGCAACATCTCAGTCAAGCATTTGCAGATAGATGTAATATCAAGATTTTGTCTACCATCTCAGAGAAGTCTTCTTGGAGAACATTGTCAGAGTTCATTTGGGAGTAATGAGACTCCTGTGTCCACATTTGACCCTAGAAAAAGGTGGTTAGCCTAGTAGTGCTCAGAACAAAGCATATCAAATGAATGAATGAGTGAATAAATGAACGATCGTTACTTCATGAGTGGGAAAAACAGAAATTAGAAACAGAGAAAGTAGGAAAAGGGGGATCGGTGAGAGGATGGGTGTTACTAGAATGGAGCAAAGAATTTCTTCAGCGGGACTTGTTGATCAGAGAGCTGGCTGGGAGCTGGTTGGCGAAGGACTTTTTGACTCTATGATCGGATTCTCTTTTCCTAGCTTCCATTCAGTCCCAGTCCAAGAAATAGAGTTGTTTAGTTGTTTTCTTTTCTTTTCTTTTTTATTTTTTTTTGAGTCCTATTCCTCACAGTTGCCATCCACATGAGTTAACGACCTCTCTTAAATGATTCTTATTTTCTAGTGGAAACATGTTCATCCTTATAAGCAAGATAATCTGCTGTCACTGAAAATTAATACTTTTTGCATAGTTAGTTCTAGATAAGTCTCTTCGCTTATAGATTAATGAAGCAATTAACACCACATTCTACCCATATTATTTACTACTTTAGTTACTCCTCAAGTATCTTTTTTGCTTTTTCTTTCCTTAGCATTTTCCATCAAGGTTCTGGTTCTTATATCAATCTAATGCCTTCCTTGGGCTGAACTGTGCAACATATTTAGTGGATCGAGCACCCTGCCAACTTTCCAGGGAATGGAGCCATGGACCTACCTCCTAAGTGATACTGACAGCTAAGCTAATTTTTTTTGTATCTTAGGAAATCAAAATTGTGGTTTATTTTAGGCACATCAACAAAGTTTAATTGTCATGGTAAAATCATAAGGAAAGTTCAGTCAAAAACGTGTGTTCATGAAAACTTTAAAGAATTCCTCCATACAGCATATAATAAAAGTGGTATGGTTTGGGGTAACAAATACATCCAAGGACCATATGCAGAAACTTAATTCAATTAATTCTCTGTAATGAAAAATAATAACTATATTGTTCGTGCCTGAAGACCTGATATGAGTTAAAGCAGGGAAAACTTTCATTAGTTTTACGTTAGAATGTTAGCTAAAACTTTAATTCTGTTGCACTTCCTTGAAATTCAGTTGGTGCTTTTAAAAGAAGAATCTGTGTCACTTTTTTTAAGCTGTTTTTTCTCTCCTTTAAAGGGTACATAGCTTTCCCTCTCTCCTTTGCCTAAATGAAAATGGCCCCAAGATGCATATAATTTTGAGAGCTTCAGATTGTAGATTGTACATAATTCAAATAACAGAGCCATGAAACTCCACTCTTTCATTTGGATTCTGTGAACCAGTGTAAGTTATGTCAGAAACGCCCTAAAGGTGTGGTGCCAGGGCCAGAATTTTGCCCTGGGATACACAAGCCATGGAGCAATGGAAGCAGTGCACTCATAACCCAGGGCTGAATGCCATCCTCATTGTTTTAATTATAGAGCTACAGTGGATAGGTAAGAAACTTGGATTTGCCAACAGCAGAAGAAAGAGGATATTGTATGCCTTCAATCAGCTTTGTATTAGGAGATCCTTAAAGGGAAAATTATGTGAACGAAAGGAGGAAGAAAACAAACTAGCAAGATCCCTATTTCAATACAATTTGGAGAAAATGACTGATTCGGGTTGCTCATGTTGCCAGAACAGATGACTCAAGGCTTCCAAACAAGAAATAGAAATCAGGAGGATGCCTGAAGCCTGAAAGAAGAACAAATTGTGAAGATATGATTGACGGTAAGGCTTCATAATCAACTGTACTAAGATGAGCTTGGATGGTTGCCCAGAACAGAACTGAATGGTGATGTTCATTTAGGTCCTGACTGTTGAAACAAAGTAAAATGTAGTAATTGTGCTCTGTTAGGTACACAGACGTGTTAATGCTTTCCAATTTCCCCAACTGAAGATCTGGTGTCACTTTCCCTGTCGCTCCTATTTCATGCTTCACCGGTGAGTATTAAAGCTGCTCTGGACGCTTGCTGAATGCCAGGTTTTTGGCAAAGAAGTGGGATCCAGGTGAAAGCATCCTTCTCATGCAGCATGTGAGTGTGCTGCAGGTGGCTTGGAAAATGGCTTTGCAACTTGGAAGTCATTTCTTTAATTGGCCTTTTCAGGCTCGGATGATGTACGTCTCGATCCAGGCATCCAGCGTGATGGTTGCTGGACCTAGGTTACGAATCTCAGCAGTGTGGGCCCAAAGCCCTTCATTCCCCAACTACCAGAGAAGGCCTCCATTCCCACGGACAGCAGATTTGTACGTTGGTCTTTTCCTCTATTAGATGGGAAGATAATCCATTCATGGTTTTCTTATACTCATTTCTCAGTAATCTATCAATTGAGTTTTATGATGACCTTCGTGATGGACAACAGGGGATGACACCCTCTAAAGGTCAATCGTGAAGCAGCTACAGTTTCCCTTCCTCCTTTGGGGCTGCAAAGAAGAAAGGGTTTCATGTTATTGCCCGTAACACCAAAATCCCGCTTACTAGCCTAGCAACTTTAGAAACTTCCCAGCCTGCCTGTAGGAGCAGTCCAACTCTACGGTACAGATGACTTCCAAACATACATTTTCTACATACTAAATTAGGAAAATAACTGCAAAACCAACAAGGAGGTGACTCAGAGGGAAAAAAGCAGGGGCAGACAGGACACATCATTCTTCCATTTCTTTTCGGTTTCTTTACCTGAGTCAAATTTTGAGAATTTTAAGCCCTCTTTAGTCTATCCAACAGTTACCACAAAGTCTTCAGATTTCAGAGGCTGACTTAAAGCAAGTAACTTTTTTCAGCCGTCCAGATGGACTAGAGATATTGTCAGGTAGAAGAGGTTTAATGAAAGATCTTCTTGGTTTCTTTGGGCGTCTAAAGTTTGGAACTTAAACAAAGTAACCTAAAGTTGGACTCTACTAATGAGAGACAGCAGAAAGGCTTCTTCGAGGGTTCGACTTACTGTAAGTGAATCACTAGCATGGGACACAAACTGGAACTCAAAGGAAATTCCACATTTTCTTGCCTCATACGATCAACACCTTTTCATTGATTGACCCAATATGTTAAATAGCTTCACACTTTAGAATAGGGATGGGGGAAATGAGGGGTAAAATTATTTCGTGGGGTTTGCCACAAATCTGTATGTCAAATAAGCTACGCGTGAGCTGCATCTTTGAGAAGAACACATGCGATGCGGTTTTGATCTTCATTTTATAGATGTGCATAAGTAATACAAGGCCTGTTTTGATTAGACAATTAAAAACAAATGTGATCCAATATTGTAGTACTCTGTGTCTATTTATGTTCTTGAACAACAACTCTTGTTAGTATATAACCCGTTGTGATCTAATGGCTTTAGAGATATGAAACCCCATCCTCGAATTTGCCGAGCCTCTCCATGTTTCATCTGCAGTATGGGGCTCTCTCACAGGAAATCATCCAAATGTGATAGGGTTTTTAATGTGTGACAGGCTCCTGATAGAAATAATCTAAAACTATTTTTTAAAATGGTCCTCACAATCTCCTTTTAAATGCTTTGCTTAATGTTTAACAACTGTCTTCACTATGATTATGATTTAAAAATTGCAATTTAAGACTTTTTCAGAAGTGGGGGTGTTAAAGCATTCTATTTGTATCAGAATGCTTTTAACTGTAGATTAATGGAAGACATAGGTAAAAGCAGCTCAAATAGTAGATTTATTTTTAATTTCACACTACCAGAAATTTGGAGGTAGGGTGCCAGGATTGGTTAATTTAGTCATGAAGATCCAGGTCCTTCCCATCTTTCAGCTGGCCATCTTCAGCTGTGGGCAAGGGTATCTCACTGGGTCACAGTACACAGGTGTCTCATGCAGTTAGGACAACACCTAACAAAGAACAGGGGCTTTTCTTCCAGCCTCTTTTCCTTAGGCTGGAAATCTAAAACTTGCAGCGTACATCCCTTCCCCATGCTGGTCTCATGGGCTAGGTTTGGGTCATATGTCCGCACGTGTGATGGGATTCACTAGCAAGCGAATGGGACCACCATGATTTGCCCGAAGAATTATGCTTCACTCCCTAGACTGGAGAAGGCTTTCTTCCATGAGCACAAGATGTGGTGAATGCCTGCACCCCAAGGAAGAAGGAGGGATATCAGGGAGTATCTGTTGGGTGAGCAACCAACAGTGCTCTCCACTGACTTTTTGGATAGTAACAGTTTTTATTTTAATACTTAGTATTAATATTTCACTGTTTTATCATATCACTGAAGTAAGCATTGTCTTTCTCTCACATTGATAGAATTATCTTGGTATGCTTCTTAAAGACAAGAGTTATCCTATGGGGGAAGAAAGTTGATCCTAGGGCTTTTTTTTTATCTTTGTGTTTCAACTAACTAGAAAATATTTAATCAACAACCCAAAAGCTTGCAAAAAAAAAAAAAAAAAAATCATGTTTATCGCAGCCCAAATCTATCAGTTATTCAGGTAGCATTTCACATGACTTTAAAATAGAATTGAATGGAAATGGGAATAGATACCTGATTTTTAGTTGCCATTTCTGCTTCCTCATAAAATAAATGACAAGATGTTTTTGCAACAGAAATAACTTAACTTTACAAAAATGTTTACAAAAATAGTTTTATTTTGAGAAAAACTGTAATACAGTATAGCCCAATGGTCAAGGAGATGGACTGTGAGGACAATGGAACTTGATTTGAGTCACTGTACCCAGTCTGGTGATGATGTGATAGTAGGACTCACCTGCAAAATAAAGAACATAATCATATCTACTTCAAAGGATTGTTATGAGAGTTGAATGAGATTAAATATGTCCAAAGGCCTACATATATTTACTCTTAACAGAGTGGCTAGTACATAGTAAGCATTCAACAGACTTTGACTATTTTTACTTAAAGCAACATCAACGAAATTTAGAAACATCCAAGTTAACATTTTCCTACATGATAGTTAAAATCAAACTCGCAACTTTCAGAAGTAATAACTCTGAGAAACAAAATATAAGGGCTGCCACATAGTTTATACTATAGTGTTATGGGAGTTCTGGCATTGGTCCTTGTGCCTCTTCCAGAGAGTAATCCAGTTGGCCTGAAGTGGGTCAAAACTTAAAACCAGAGTGGTGGCTTTACTGTCTTTTCAGGGGAAAGAACTGCCATTAATGCTACATAAACATTAAAATCCCACTTTCCATTGATCCAGGGAGTAGACTGAATGTGTCAATCTGCTTCTTGAGAAGTAAGTGATATGAAGCATGTTGATATGGGTGTCACAAATCTCTTAACTTCCCTAGTTATTGTCCTGGTAAGCTACATATTCTGTATTTCAAGCCAAAACTTCACAAAGGCAGAAAAATTTGGCAGAATGAACAGTGCATGTGGAAATAAACATCAGTTCTTTAGCAGAAAAAATGTATATATGTCCTTCCCCAAACATTACAATTCCTTTTTGTTTCTTAGAATCTGTATATCATGCTTTGCATTAAGAAAACTTTCAATAATTATCTAATCAAGTCAGAAAAATAGCTCATCAGCTTGAGCCCTTGCCTATATCCTCCTGCTCAGATTTTGGGTGTGCCCCTACTGATTAGTCCAAGGGCCCATTTAACTAACAAAAAAGGTTCTTCATGTGTGAGGACATGGAATTGAAGTACTACAGCAGCCATTTTGGTTGTAGGAGCCACGAGGTTTACTTTTTGGATCTAGGACTTTGGGTTGTAAGTAATAAACCCAACTCAAACTTATTTAAGTAAAAAAAAAGAAATGTGTTATAAATGCTACCGAGTATTTTAAACAATCAAAAGCCAAAGGAAATGCCAATGTTCAAGAAAGCTTGAGATGTTACTAGGCTTAAAGAAATTCTGGCAGTGGAGTCACACTCACAATACCAGAAGTTCTCTTCTCCATCTCGTTTGTGTTTCCCTGAAGGGTAGCTTCCTTTTTTCTTATCGGTGCACATTGACTTCCTCCAAACAACAGAAGACTGCAGTTGATTTTCTAGCTTTATATGTTAGAGTTTTAACCACACAGAGTGACACTGACCTTTTCAATTCTAATTCCAAAATCCTGGAGAAACTAGGTCCAACTTGGGTCAGATTAACTGGGGCAGAGACAGTATACCATTTGGATCCATTCAGTGAGATGCCCAATCAACTGCTGCCTATAAGCAGTATCATTGTACCAGTATCGGTTGCAGTAGTTTTAAAAAATTGGGAGGGGCCATTCTCAACAGAAGGGGTGCTGGCCTGACTTCTATAGATTTCCACTATTGTATGGATATCTGTGAATACATTGCAAGGAAGTAGATAGTGCTAGCTTCCCATATGCCTGCAAAGACTACCTGTGATCCTTGAGAATGTCCCATTAACACTATTCATTCGCTGTTAGGAAGTTCAGGATGGTGGGATGACTGGAGGCATGGAGGTGGGGTCAGGGGATGATTGCACATGAAAGGAACCGAGCAGGAAGAAGGGAAGGAGGATGCATCAAGAAAGCACTGCCAACATGAAGCAGAGGGCTCTGGACCACCCAGATCTTTTCAGATTAAATCCTTATGGTTCTCCCAGATGCCTCTTTTCCCTCTTGCCTTACACCTCTTTTTGATATTTTCCCTCATCATTTTTAAAATGAAGACCTTCTGTATTACTTATAAGACTTCTGTCCTCCAGAAAAGCAGTGCTCTACTTTAGGCAAAACTTTGAAGTAAGACAGAGTCTGTCTCTTGAGAAAACACTTTCCTATGTCCTCTTGTTCTTTTTCTTAGAGTAACAAAATCTTGTGCATTGGAGGAGACCAACCTTCAGGGCCAATGAGTCCATTCATTACTGTGCATATCCCATTTCTGGCATCCATGACAAGTGGCCATCAAGACTATCTGACAACATACCATAAAGGGGCACTCACTGTTTTTCAGGAGAGCCCATTCTATCTCTAGATAGTTCCAGTAGGCATACTTCCTTGTATCAAGCTTCTACTGAAACAAAATGTGTCTTTTCTTGTTGTTTCCACCTGTCGGTCCTAGTCCTATCTCCTGGAAATAAAAAGTCTAATCTCTTTCGTATATGCTCAACTTCCAAGACATCTATTGTGTATGTTGCTCCCTATGACCTTCTTCAGGCTGAGTAACTGTTCTTCCTAAAGCTGTTCTCTTAGTATGGAATTTCAAGTACCTCTATTAACTTGGACCCTCTGTTCTAGAAGCTATACTTACTTAATCTCCCTGCCTCCATAACCAGGCATAATCTTCCAGATGTGGAAAAATCAGTGCAGAAAGAATAGAACTAATAATTCTTTCATCATAAATGTAGAACTTCTATTCAGGAAAACCACATTTATTTTTTGGAAAGACCAAACCTATGTTTAGTCACTCCCATGCTGAAAATAATAGTTAATTAAATACTTAAGGATAATAGTTAATTTATAATGAAATTTAAATGATAAAGAATGGTGGTATTTAAATTTTACACGTGAACTTCAGGCATCAGTAGTTGAAATTGGAATGGAAAGGAGGTGGGGGAATTCATGAGTTCCCGTAGTTCTTCAAATCACACGTCTGCTTCACTTCCTATTTATAACGCTTGTACTATCCATTAAGTGGGCAAAGTAAACCCATATTGAAGGATCATTTGATTCCTTTCTTCCTCTTCATGAAATCTATATGCTTAACAAATATTTTTGTCTTGGTTACATATACAAAAGAAGACTCTGAGGTAAGCACTCCGACACACGCCTAACCCTAAAGGAACTAATAATTTAGAAGCTGTAAGACAAGCCCTTTGATCCCCTCACTGGAGGATGCTGTGTAAGCCAGTGAATCAAGGAAGAGCAAGAAATCACCATGTTGGATTGGGTGGCACTATGGTTTAGTCTGAATAAACTCTTTTTTAAAAAAATAAATTCTTAGCTTTCTTGTTTCACAAATACAGCTAGAAGAAGAATTCAGTTTCAAGGAGTTGGAGTGAGGCTTGAGGGGTCAATCAGAGAAACCCCAGCCCTATGTAAAATGGACATCCTAAAACAGAGACACACTGAGTCCTGCCTTTATCTGTAGTCACTTATGGGTTCATCAGGAAAACTGATTATCTCAGAAAATAACGCAGAATATTCTCTTCTAAATTTATGTATTTTCAAGTTTAAAATGAGGGTGTGGCATAAATACACACACACATATACACACACGTGCACACACACACATACATATATATTCCAGGTCAGACAAATTTAAATTTTTGAATCTTAATATATACTATGAAATAAGTGGTGACATTTTATAAATCTCATCATGAGCATATCCACTCATTCTTTTGTTTTTTCTAAGGACATCTGAATATGTGACAAGTCCCTCAGCATTGACAACAATAGCTGTCCCAGGCCCTGCGAATTTGCATATCGGCAAAGGAGTTTGGCTTTTTTTTTTCTGTCAGCAACATATGTCCCTCACCTTCTTCCATCTCCATTAAGGAAGTTAAAAAATTATGACAGACTCAAGATAGGGCTGGAAGTCCTAGTTTATAGCCACAAAGCTTGTTAGTTCTCTTGTGTTGGTAAAGCTAAAACTGAGATTTCATCATCTTGTTAACCTCAGAAAGTTTGAGTCTCGTAGGTTCAGTATAACCTTAACCTCATTTGGTTACCACAAGGGAGGAAACACAAGACTGTAGACAGCTCAAAGCTACCTACCACACAACTGAGAAAATAAATGTAAGATTTCTCAGGATAAGGAGGACCGACTTCATCTTCCAGGTACAACTCATCGTTGTGTTTAGCAATTTACATAAAGGATTCCAGTCTCAGTATCATTTATTATTCTTCTGAACAATGCTAATAAACATAGTATTCATAATCTCTCCATTTTAGAATTAAAACAATCTTTATAAGTGGCGCGCTACATTGAATAATTGGGAGTATTTTGAGATGAGTTGCTTTTTCCACAAACAAGGGCAGAATTACCTATTTTCTAATTCCTTTACTTATAGAAGATCTTTTATTTCTCCAACAGGTTGTTAGGTTTTTACAAGGGAATTCTGCCACCCATCTTGGCTGAAACACCAAAAAGAGCAGTGAAGGTAAGTGAAAATAGACTATAGCAACAGCTTCAGCATTAAAACATCCCACAACAACCTATAGGACATAACGTGAATTAAACATAAGACAGTAAGATTTTTAATGCAGAAATTATTTTATTATAATTATACTTGATCAATCTCTCAATTATTGATTTGTGGATTTTTTTTTTTTAAGTAAAGGCACTTCCTTCTAATGGGGAAATTATATAAAAAACATAGTAGTGAATGAAATTCATGTAAACAAAACACGACAACCACAAAATAGCTTGGACTTTTTCTCAGCAATTTATAAATTTTCCTTTGGAGCAATAATCATTAAAGAAAGAGAGAGGAAAAAGAGAAGAGAGAGGAGAGGTAGACAAACCTTTCTCCCTAAATTATTTCCATTTTATGAACAGAGCAAACTAATACACTATATTTTCTTGTATAAGACTCTCATGTAACACATTTATTTGGAATGCTAACTTCATTTCCCCCACCCCTGGTCTCCTCTGTTAAAATTTTCTATTCTGGTTTTTACAAAATTATTACTTCCACAAACCCGATTTCCATCTCTTTAACCACATAACTATGTAGTTTTATGTACTGCTTACTGGTTCAGTATCTGGATACAACACAGAGATCTGGCAGGACCTCCAAGGAAGAAAGAACTAAATCTGATCACTTTTTTATATGTTCTCTCAGACAAAAGTCCTGATCACAGTGAGTCTGACTGGCATTGCCCTACACCCCCACACCACTGACATACTAAATATGGCTTTGTCTTTCCATAATAAGTATAATATAAACTTAGACTGAAAGACTTCCTTTCCAACCTAAGACATAAAACTTTTTCACATACATTGTTTGGTTTATATACCTGATATTTCTAAAAGGTAAAAAGGGGCAGATTATATAATTTTACTGAGTAAATTAAGAGAGTGACTAGGTTAAAATTTATGATAAAATAACCACAATTTTACACAGACACCAAATTTTTATATTATGCCAAAATTGTAATTTAATAAGATTTAATTCAGGTCTAGAATTCAGAAAACATAGATTTAAAACATGCCTTCTCTATCAATTCATCCTCTTTGTTGCCATAGTTTTTGTGATTTTATATTATTACTTCAACACAAATTTTATTATAAGGATCTGAATCACAGGAGAGAATCTGGAAAACGTTCACCAAAGTACACAAGAGGGCTGAATTGAATTATGAAATGGCTTCACTTGATAAAAGATTGCCCAAATAAACAAACAGAGCAGAGTTCCTGTTCAAAAGGGAAGTCACTTTGTCTCCATGGAATAATATATTCATTTGTTCAGGGTTTTACATGTATAAATAAAGTAAATTATAATTAAAGTTTTCCTGGAATATTTTTCCTTAATACTATACATTGGAGACAATTTGAACTTTAAGAGGATTAAGGTTTATCAATGTTGAACAGTCTTATGGAAAAAAAAAAGTTGAGCTTTACAAAACTGAGTTAGTCTCTCCTTTTAAAAAAAGCAATGCTCCCTGCCAGAACAATGGTTAACAGATGAACTTTTGGGCAACTGGATATGGTATATGCATCCCAGACATCTTGTTTCAAGTAGATTTTACCTTAAAATTATTGAGACATATGGTAAGTATGTTGGCTTTTTAAGTATAACTTGGAGTTAAGTGTATCTTTGCCAGATGGATAGCACTATTTTTCAACTCAATTTATGAAAACATTCATTTTATAGATATTTATCCTAGGATTTGTGAGGAAAGCGATCATCTGACTGTAATGATTTCATACATCATAAACTGCTTCATTGTATGTCATCGAACTTCAGAAAAAATATTCTAAATATATGTGTGTGTGTATATATATGTGTGTATGTGCATATGTATATATACATGCTCACACATAACAGTTATTCATATATATAGTCTGAATATTTTATACATATATGGACATAGATATAGATCTTCTCTGGTACTACCATTTTAGTTACAATTATTACTCTCATCAGAAACAGACAATGTTCAGTTTTTTCTGTACTGTATTCTTTGAAATAAATTCACCATTAAAATAATAAGACTCATTGATGCTAAATAAATGAAACTTCCCCCTTTATAAATTAAGTCAAAATTAGTATTGCACTTAGCAAAAGGAAGCGAAGCCCTCAGAAAGAGACCAACTGCTTCCTCAGAAAATGAGAGGCACCATGTTCCAGGTCCCGGGGTCTAGTCTTGAGCCTTGCAGACCCGGTAACACCAGTTTTCCATGGTCAGACTTCCAAGGACTGCCCAATGCTAAGCAAACTCATGAGGGATTATAAATTGTAAAAGCTATTTGCTTACCACTGTCTCTATACCTGTCATCGTGTCTATACACAGTACATGTTCAGTTGATTTTAGATGAATAACTGGAACATATATAGAGAAAGCAACAGAAAATGTATTGATTTATAACAGGAGACATTCCTGTTCTCTTCCCTTAAATTCCTATATCTACTCAGAGTTTCTGGAAGGCCAAGATTTCCATTTCTAGACGAAATGGACTGGTAACAAGGACTAGATTTACTCTCTTGCCCGAAACAACAACAACAACAAATGAACAAAGTACATGAAACCACAATTTTCAAGACACTGGACATCAGACAAGGAAGGGTAGAGAGACAGGAAGCAAAGGAGATAAACCCTATGGATTGCTTCACCTTACTGTCTTGAGAGGATTTCCAGGCCCAGGGTCAGGCAGGGCAAATCTAGGCAGAGCCCAGTGGACTCCCTGGGTTGGGAGGGACCTGAGAGGCTGGGGACAGCAGGGCACCTAGAGTTCACAGGACACAGTACCAGAGGATAGAGTATATATAGAGAGAAAAGTCCTAAGATCTGCAGAGGGACCCCTTAAGTATTTAGCTGAGAAATGACCAGTGTATGCATGTGAGAAAGCTAGCAAGGCCTGGGAAAGAGCCATCCAAGGATTAGAGGGAGTGGTGCTCCTAGTCACACAGGTCTGAGACTAGTACCTGTTCCCACCAGCCAAACTGGAAGGCTTCCAAGTGCACAGGCCATTGAGAGGAGTACTCAGAAAGGGTTTGCCTCCATGGTAATATAATGATAAAAAATAAGAAAGAAAGAAAAAGAATGCATCTTACACTGGAAGGGAACAAGGTAGTAAGGTCTTTTGTGAAGTTCATGTTCTTCCAGAAATTCTATGAACCCAACGTTGGCCCCTTAGAGCAGTGTTTTCAAAATGTGGGTCATAACCATATGAGTCATGAAATCAGTTTATTGGGTCACTAGATGTCATGGGTCCTAACCAGGAAATTTTCTTTAATGAAATAGCATAGAAACAGAATTATACATAATAAGGGGTAAATATTATTTTATAGAAATGTTTTGTTTCAGTTATAAATACAAGAGTGCACTGTGTCCCTGCATGTGCATACATGCACCTGTATTGGGCAAATATTTTTTACATAGACTGTGGTCAAAAAAGTCTGAAATCTGCCTTGAGGGACTCTGGGCTTCCAGAGTCAAGGAAGGTAAGAAGACCTCGGCAGCAAGGAAACTCTAGGGCAGAGAATTTCTACCCAAACCACTAGCAATCATGGCTCAGTCGGGAGTGAGAACATTATCGTGGTTAAGAGCATACACAGGCTTTGGAGTTAGATGTAGGGGGAAGTCTCAGCCTTTCCACTCACTAGCTGCAGGACACATATCTATAAAACAAGAGTCATGGTTGTACCATAACCCATGACCCGAATATGTTGTATGAATTATATGCAGAAGCCCACACAAAGGCCATAGTAGCATGGTTCCTGGACCACAGCAGCCTCTCCTGAGTGATACCAATAAAAGGCATCTTTAGTGCCTTTCGAAACCAAAGTGAAGAAAGGCAAGAGAAACTCAGACTTTGTGCCAGGCATGCCAGGAAATCTGACTTACATGCTCTGATTCAAGGACTGCTCTAAAAAGTAAGTTTTGTGTTCCTGAGGGCTAGAAAGGTCAAGCAGCTCGCCCACTCTTTCAAAGCTAAGTAGCATGGTCAGGATTCAGATCTGGGACTGCTCCCTTCAAAATCCCAGCAAGGTAATTGCAAAAACAGAGTGATGATGATGATGACCATAAAAAAGAAGAAAAATTATCTTTAAAGCCTAGGACTATGACACGTTTCCTTCTATGGTTAATGGTTGCTAGTGTATCTCTCATCAAAACAGTGGTAGCCCCTGGTGGTATTGTTATAACCCCAGGATAGTTGCAGGTTATCACCATCCACTAGAATGTTAGAGCGAGAAGGCAGGGGTTCTCTTTGTTTACTACTGCATCCCCAGTGCCTCTTAGAACACAGCAGGCATCCGATAAAATAGTTGTCGAATGAGTGGATGAATGAATCCCTGTTCTAGAAAAGACTACATCCATAGTTATTCTAAAGAAGCATGGCACAAAAGTAGTCCTTGGTTCTTTGAGAGAATCGAAATCTATCTGGTGATGTGATGACTCTTGGCCTGCCCAAACACTCATGTAGAGCCATACCTACATTATAGAATGACCTCTTTCTAACAACAGAGTATTATTTAGCTCTCAAATCTACATTTTTTTTTCTTGCTCCATTTTACTGGGTTATGAAGTAAGAGAGTAGGAGACATGTGAGACCATGAAACATCCATGCCATTTCTGGGGTCTTCAGAAACAGACCCTCGCAGGACCTAAGAGAATGTCTTATTGGCAATGTTCGCAGCTATCTGACAGAATACTCGGGAGCAAAACATCATGTTCAAGCAGAGTTGTTGCCCAAAGTGTAGACTATAGAAAGGGCAGAGAAAAAAATGTATTCTGGGTGTATTATACGAAGTGATTGATTAGATTTGCCTCCATGGAAATAATATTAAACATCATCTTTGGAAGGAACCAAGAAAATCTTCTTCATCATCATATTTTAAAGGAAGGAATAAGCAGCTCTCCTCTGTTCAGGTAGAGAACAGTCTGCTTTTAAGCAGGGACAGACTATATAACCTCGTTGGGTCCTTTCCTCGTTTATCATGGCATCTTCATCATCACTAAGTGTTTAGAAATTCCATGGAACGGCAGAGATACACAGCAATACAAATGCAAGTCAAAGCTGAGAAGTTAGAAAATCGGGCATATGCTGCGAAAGCAATTCATAGAGAAAACAGAGGAGACCAAAGATTTCAGGTCTCTGTGCCTGTAATTTTGAATCACTGCCATAGAAAAGAAGTCTATTGATGTCTCGGAAAACTGAAAATGGTCATGGTAAATGGAAACTGTATGGTTCATTTACTGCTATAGAGGAATCCAATAGCTCTTCTGTAGGTTATTGTAGCTGCATTTAAAAATGTGAATGTTAAAGTAAGATCCAAGAGCAACTGCCCGAGACCAGATTAAAAACTCTTTGATGGTTTATCATTTTTTTAAATTGATGGCTAATATAATGATTTACTAAAGAAATTTGAGTCAATTAAAGGGTTTGTTGCAGGAAATTGTTATAAATCTCTGGGTTCGGTTTTCTTTCACAGTTTTTCACCTTTGAGCAGTATAAGAAATTGCTAGGATATGTGTCACCGTCACCAGCATTGGTAAGTGAGAGTATTTATTATGCTTAAGTGTGTGTGTTATTTCATAAAGCAAAATCTGGAAACAAAAAGCCTTTTGATTCCCCAAGTCCAGCTACTAAAATATGAATTCGAGTTATTCAATGTTCAGCTACTTGTTGAAAGCCATCTTCCTAATAACTCACAATTTGGCTATTTTACGGCACCTAGTGATGAATTTATGATAATAATGATACGTGTAGAAAGGTTTATATGAGATATGGTCAAAAATATAAAATAAAGAGTACGTTTTTCAAAGCACCTTTAAAGCCAAAACATGCATATCTTTACATACATACTGCACATATCTATTCATGCAAAAGTCAATATTCCTAAAATTATTTCCTAACAGGTCACTTTTTCAGATTTTACTTAAGCTATAGTAAAGATAGGTCACTCTGTGGTCAGACACAGACTGAAGGTCCTTTTATAGTCAGGGAGAAGAGTGATCTCACAATGACACATCTCAACTATTACATGAAAATCACTTGGTGATTTGAACATTTCCCAGTGCCACTCCTTTCTTTCTTGGTGACTTAGCCACTTTTCATAAAACAAGTTAAGTTATATTGACCAAGTGAGTTCTACAAATATGTATGCAGTGAGAGCCCCAGAGATAGCAAATGCAGTAATTTCTCCCTTCAAATCTACAAAACAAAAGAAAGTGAAATATCTGCATTGGCCCTCCAGTTGGCAATGTGATTTCCAGCCTCTAGGAAAATAGCCCAGTTTGCCTGCTGAAATGTACCTCAAAACTCAACCAGAGAGGTAGTGTTCTGAGCTTCAACTCTTCAATTATTTCACTTGTAAAGGTTCATTTCAAAATATTTACTCTG
The DNA here is from genome assembly GCF_902729225.1 of Pteropus medius. NCBI lineage: Eukaryota > Metazoa > Chordata > Mammalia > Chiroptera > Pteropodidae > Pteropus > Pteropus medius. The sequence continues at coordinate 16,773,554 of NW_024354911.1, forward strand.
CCAAATAGACTGTCCAAAAAGTATCTGTTATTTAAAAAATCATACATGTCCCTTTTCTAGGAAGGATCATATTAAGAAAACTAATAGCATCGCTTAGTGGTATGACAGAGAAACCTTTCGTTAGCCTCCTACCTAAACAAGGTGGCTGTGAGGTGGCCTAATATGGAAGAACTGGGAGCATGAGTTCTAAAATTAGCTAATTTTTTTTTTTTAATTCCTCAGCGTCTTCCCTTAATGTCACTCTTAACTTTGAAAACATCTTGTTAAAAAGAGAATGAAAAACCTTTCTAGAAAAAGACCATAAAATATGGTCTCCAGAGGGCCAGCTGGCTGTTCTGTGTGGAGCATCAGTACCATGTGAGAGAATGCAGTTCTTTCAACTCTCTTGAGGATTGAAACAGAAAAGCATTTGGCCACTCCAGCTACCATACCGAATGCATGCAAACTGTATAGAGTTTTCCCCCTTTTCTTGAGCTCATTTATTCCAGTTTCTTTTCGATACAGCTAGACACTTAAACAGCTGTTAAATGTCCCCTGGTGCTCTCACATGAAAAGCCTGGGAGGCTGGGAACCCGACAGTTACTGCTAGTCTCTGGAACAATCCAAGTAACATGATCTGCTGATAGCTGATCAATTCTTTTGACAAGGGACTGCTGAACACTATTTCTGACAGCAAATGTAGCTGAGTTTATAGAAGAACAAAAAAGTGAATTACTTGGAAGATTGCATGTAGTAATAAAAACCTGAACATCTGGATTTTAGCTTTTTCAGTCAAAAAGGTTGGGACTAGTATTTTTTTCCCCCACTTTGGCTTCCATGATGGAAGTCTGAGATAAATGAATAAAATATTTGGCCTGTTACTCTATACAAATATGTTTAAAATTGTAATGAGTGGCATGAAAGGAAAACATCATTAGTTATTTCCTCTCTGCTAGAATCTGTACGCAATGCCATTCTTCCTCTCCATTTTTATGTGCAACGATAAGAATGGTTTTTGTATAGCACTTTACAAAAGGATTTAACACATGATTTTGACTGTCATAATAACTTTATTAGGTAGAGAGATTAGATGTTACTATCTCCATTTTACAGATGAGAAAACGGTGGCTTATAAAAGATTCAGTGATTTAAGCACAGAGAGAGCTACAGCTAGCACATATGGTGTCTTTATGTGAATTATTATAAGGCACCCCTTTTTCCTGACTGATGCCTCTCCAGGGCTCTGGCTTGGCAAGTGGGGTACAGGCTGGACTTCGGCCTCTACATACACAAACTAATGTACGTGGCAGCTCTGGTCTAAATCAGCCAATAAGTGGCAGAACCAGGAACTAAACCCAGACCTCTTAGCTCTGGATCCTGCCCTCGTTCCACCTTGCCTCCCCTTCTGAGGTTATGGAACATTCCTTTCTCCCTTTTCTCCTTTAGTCTCCTACTTTAAAGAAATTAGAGACTCCTCATAAGAGTTATCTGTTCTTTACACTTCATTGGCCTTTTTCTCCTCTTAATTGTATGTAGCACTACTTCCTCTCCTGGAATTAGAGCTTCAGCACTTAAGAATTTTTTTAGCATCTGTTTTGCAGGTTTGAAGCTTTGTTTCATTTTGTTTTCCTGCTCTGTGTGTGCGTGTGTGTGTATGTGTGTGTGTGTGTGTGTGTGTGTGTGTTGTCATGGTTATTTTTGATATAGATTTCCTAAATTTTTTTAAGCGTTCTGTAGAGGAAAATTCTAGAAAGTCGTTCTTTCCTATTGCCCAAATTCTTAACGGATAGCAAATAAGAACCTGTCATGTGGACATTCTTGGATAAATGTTCTAGATTTTAGGTGAGCCCTTCAGAACGACCTAGACATTTCTGATCTCAGCTTTCATTCCTCTGCTTCTAGGACTAGAAGAACAGGGCAATTATCAGTTTAAAAAAAAAAAAGAGTGAAAGGATGAATAAAAAATAATTTTTGGTTTGATGATCATCTAGAATAGTGACTCTAAGAACACGGCTGTACATTTAAATGTTTTGAGCTATATACTGTTTGGTTACCTGAAATTTAGCTTTTTATAAATATTTTATTTGTGGTTCTGCTCCTTGGATTTTTTATCAGCTCAGTAACTGTATTTAAGTAGATGTTTAAAAACGAAGCTCTCCTTTTACAAGTCAAACTCTCTTTTAATTGTTACATATGCAGACGTTTTAGTATTCACCTTAAATCAGTAAAACAACCTTTCTTTTCATTAAAGGAAAAAGTCATTGTTGATGGGGCTTTGACATTTTATTTTGAATTGTTAGGATGTGGTTTTCAGCTTCTGTGATTTCTTCTTCATGAATTGTCAGCATCTAATCAAAAACTAAAGCTGTTTAGTAACGGTATATGGTGCATTTGTGTCAGTTTCTCTAGTCTCATCATAACATTTAGCAGCATAGTGTTACGAGTAGGATGCTTAACCCAGTACATATGATAACTTATTTTAAAGTATTGACTAATTTAATTTTTCTAGACATTTGCCATTGCTGGACTGGGATCTGGACTAACAGAAGCCATCGTGGTTAACCCTTTTGAGGTAGTAAAAATTGGCTTGCAAGCCAATCGGAACACATTTGCAGAGGTAATCATTTAAAGTTTTCCTATTATTGAGGAAATATAAAAGATTATTTTTTAGTATATATAAAAAATTATGAACCTAGCTCTTATTCACTTGCTAAAGCCATAGAAAATTATTGTTAACAAAAATGCACTTAGGTCTGATGGACAAACACATGTTTACATATTTTTATTTTAGCGTTTTAATGTACTCTATGGTGACATATTTGGAAATGTTTTCCTTTTGTTTGGCAACACTTCTATTTCACATTATACTAGAATAGACTATAGCAAAAGCCACTGAGGCGATAATATTATTATGCTTTAAAAAAAATTATGAAGTCATTTTTTTTGAAATTACCTCACTCCTTTCCCTACTCCACCCACTGCCCTCCCCCAAAGATTCTGATAGTCTGTCAAGCTTGTCTTTTGGTTAAGTCTGAATGAGCAAGTTACTAAACCTGTGTAGACATCACCACTTGAGAAATGATGGGTCTTGACATTTAATCGCTGGTACACAATGTTCCATGAAGACAGCTTCCCTTAGAGTATGTTGCCTTTGCTTCCTTCCAGTTGCCTAATAATTCCCTTTAAATCACCAAATCCAACTGTTCTTGTTTTATTCTTTTGGATGCCAAGCACAAGGTAGAGAAAAAATAAGGGGATAGTTGTTCCAGGTCCTTTCCTAGCATTTTAATTTAATTCCACAGCGAGGTAGCATGTGGTATAAATTGGTTTGGAATAATTGCTGATCTGGCTTTCTCTGTAGAAAAGATCCCCTGCTTACTACTTAAGCAGCTGTTAGTTGGTGGAGACTCCCCTCACCCTCACCCACTTCCTGCCTGCTGATACTGCCTGAGCAGGGGTGTGGGAAGGAAGAGGAGGGCCCTATTTACCTGTAGCTGCCAAAGACCAAGGAGAAAAGGGTTGGCCTGCTACAGCAGATGGTATCTGTTTTAGAGGATCGACTGATTTAATTTTTCTAGACATTTGCCATTGCTGGACTGGGATCTGGACTAACAGAAGCCATCGTGGTTAATCCTTTGAAGGTAGTAAAAACTGGCTTGCAAGCCGATCGGCCTCAGATGAAGTCAGTCCTAATTAAAGGAGATTTTCCTTTTAAGTTTCAAAAGATTATCTTAATTGCAGTGATATATAGCACTTCAGAAAAGGTTGAAAATCCCTGTTACTCTAGTCTTTGTTTTTGTTTTGCTTTCTCACTATTCTTCCTAGAATGATGCAAAAAGATGATGAAGAATAGGAGGAAATGAAAAAGATCTTTTTCAAATGTCCTATCAATATGGAGCATGTAAAACAGCCCCTATGAATACACAGTGTAATGTACAGATGATGTATTACAGAATTGTACACTTGAAACCTCTATAATTTAATTAACCAATGTCACCCCAATAAATTTAATAAACTTAAAAAAAAAAAAAAAAACAGCCCCATGGAATCTGCTCAAGGAAAATTTGATTTGTTAGACTAGGAAAATTACCAGCTAGAAGAAAATTTTGGAGCTCCCTATCCAATGCCTTATTTTCTCTACTGGGAAGCTTGTCTTAGAGCAGCAACGAGTAAGCAAAGGAATATAAAGGCCTTCGGCTGCAGTCCTTTATCAAGATGGCATGTAACCAGAGGATGCAAGTGGAACAGAGCACCAAGGAGCATTCACAAGAACGAAAATAATGAGTTATCACAGCACCTCTACTCATAGCTAATGTTCTTTTTTTTCCCTCTGCCTTCAAGGAGGTTCTACACTAAAGCCAAGTAAGAGCTGTTAATGTTTTGCATGTGTTAAGGCCTTGCTAGAACAAGGTAAACACTCTTCCAGCCCAACACAAGAGTGATATGTGTATTTATTCCCAACTCATTTACATAAGTGCAGTCCGTGTAAATTGTTTGTGTACATATAGCCATTTTTTAAGTGGAAGAGAAAGGGGCACTTGTTTGTGATCATTTCTTTTGCAGAAATGGGGTCATTTACTTTGCACCAAACTGGATTCATTCTCAAATATTAGACAAAATAAAATCTATTAGGTACATTATAAAATATTTGCCATCTTTAACTAAGTTGGAACTTAGCAAATTAGGAATTGCATATGTCAACATGTGTCAGCATTTATTTCCAGCGACTATCAGGATTCAGTAGCTGAATTGAGGTGGCACTTTATAGGCAATATTGATCAAATCTAAAGTAGTTAGTAGTACATAATCACCCATTACAAAGTAATGGGACTATGCCTATTGCAAAAAATATCTGAAAGAGATAATGCAATAAGAATAGCAAATTTGGATCTAGTTATTTAAAAATAACTACCAGTCACTTTTGGCAATGCAGTTATTTCCTGTGTCTTTTGTCCAGGTCCCATTAACTCCAAAGCCTTCCTCCACTGACTAGGACTTTCCTTTATCCAACAAAAGGGTACCTTTGGTTCGTCTGTACTTGTGTTGAATTCATATAAATATTAGGTGTGCCACTTTAGCATTTGTACAGCCAAGAATAATTATTGCTTTCTTCACTCTGAGGTTTTGTAGATTGTCAAGAAGTATGGGTGGAGAAGGATAAGAGGAAAAGGAAGGGAAAGAGAAAGGGAGGAAGAAAGGAATTATTTTACTGCCCAAAGCATTTACAAATTATACTCTTTTTAAGAAAAAATGTTTTAATCCAAGTAAAAAGAATGCATATTTATGTTAGAAAACACCAAAAATCTTATATTTCTGTGTATACATATGTGTATAAATGTACTAATAATGATCTAGATTCTAGAGCACCGCTGTCCAATAGAAATGTAATGTGAGCCACATTTTCTAATAGCTATATTCAAAAAAGTAAAAAGAAGCAGATGAAATTAATTAAATGCTATATTTTACTTAACCCAGTATATCCAAAATATTATCATCTCGACGTGTAATCACTATAAAAATTATATGAGATCATTTACACTCATTTTCATACTTAGCCTTTAAATCTCATGTATTTTAAGAGTATGAGCACATTTGACTTTGAACTGGGACATTTAAGTGCTCCATAGCCACATGTGAGTAGTGACTTCCTTATAAGAAAATGTAGATCTAGAGGAATTCATACAAACTTCTCACTGGTTACTTCTGGAAAGGAGATTGGAATCAGGGAGAGGAAGGCAAGAATTAAAGGGAAGGGCTTTGTGTAGCTGAATGTTTACCATGAGAATGTATTCAGTGTTCTGTGAACATTTACTTTAAAAAGTAACTATATAGATGTCCAACCAATGTACTGTCTACTTGAAACTAATTTAAATAAATAAATTTTTTTAAAAAAGAAAAAAATGCATAAGGGAGAACCCATTCTAACTGCTGGTTTTTAGCACAGTCCTTTTTTTCTCTTTTGCTTACACCTGCCTCTCCCTTGTCTCACCATCACTCTCTGAAACCTGTAGTTAAAAGATATATGTTCCATATATTTCTCATTGCTTATATAATCATAAAAATATGTATACAAAAAAAGTAACAGTTGCTTATTGTAGAAATTTTAGAAAATACAGAACAGTATAGAGAAAAGTAAGTAATCCAAAAGAAATGTTCTAATGGCTCTTCGAGGATCGAGCCTGCTTTTGGGGAGAAACTTTATGGCTGATCCAGATGGGAATGACTTGCTGACCCATCTTAGGGCTCAACCAGGTTCCTCTTTTGTTAGGGAAGAATAGTAATAGCCACACCAAATTCTGTGATGAGAGTTAAAAGAGAGAGATGGGTGAAGTCTGGCATACAGTGATGGTTTAACAAGTGTTAGTAGTTATTATTACAACAGGCTTTTTATGAGAATTTAAATGTAATGATATATGCAGAAGTCTTAACACAGTGCCTGGTACATGGTAGGCACTTAACCAATGATAACTATTTGTCAATGCAAGTCGATCTTATAAATCCTTACGTTTAAGTAGAGACAGATTTATCCTGAGATATTGCCCTGATTAATATTGAGCGGTCACAGCTGACTCCAGTTGTGGGCACAAAAACAGCTTACTGGGCAATGGTCAGTCTTCTTTAAGTCATTCTCAGCTGCCAGCACAGACTGAATTCTTTATCAGGGATTAAGGGCTGGCAGCCTAGTTATAGCGCTTATTGACAAGGTCTCTATACTCAGCTGAGGGTCCACTATTATAAACAATAGCTGGGTATCTGATTGCTATAAATAACTAGCACGGAGCAACAGAAGTTAGAGATGAAACTAAAAATATTCGAAGTCACATTGGAAAGAATTCTACCACAATCAAGATATTCTTCCTGTGAAATAGCTGTATAAAGTTAATGTGGATTCTCGCTCAAGACTTCGTAGTCCCTTCACATAGAGGTTGTGAACTAGGCTCACGTTCAGCCTTTTCAGTCGATTGCAGCTGCCAGCTGTGGTGGAGCATTCGGTGGCTGGGCGGCGAGCAGGATGGCCACATGGCTTGGCAGAACCTTTAAGAAAAGCAAAGCGGTTTTTCCAAAGGCTTATTTTGCAGGTAGATAACTCTCGTTCTGCCAATACTGGGAGTTTTTTCAGGCAACATGTCTACCGTTCAGCCTTCCTGCCCGCTCCTGGATCTGAACTACTATGGATCCTACACAATAACTGTGGATTTTCCTATTTTGTCAGCCTGAAGTAAGTCACAACGTGGTCCTTTAAACGTGAAAATTTCATAAGAAGTTGGTGCAGTTGAGACTGAAGTAAAAGACAGCCTAGGGCAATAGTAGTCAATATTACACTTAATATTACACTTAAAGTCTTAGAGGCGTTGGCAGAGTGATGAAGTTGAAGCAAAAGGACTGTCGTGGTCCCAGGTGCACAAATCATCGTCTTGAAGGAGGTTGTGGAATGTAAGTAGATGCCCCCTTGGTGCTCTGGGGAGGGCATGGCTGGCAGAGGGCCAGAATGGGACCCTTTGAAACATGAGATCCAGGACAGGGGCCCCTCTAGCTGGGGTACAAGGGCATTACTGGCTGAGAGCAGAGGCTCTATGTGTTATGTTCTTGGAGCCCCGAGTGCAGTTCCCATCAGGACTTTTCCAGGAATGGTAGGTCCTCTGTTGGCTCCAGCTGCCTGGATTCTCTCTCTGTGGTCTAGGACTAATTCTCTAGCCAGTCAGAAGTATGTTACCCATAAAATATACCTTCCCACCCAGGTTAGCCATAAACTAGCCTAAAATTTTAAAGGAAACTGTGGTTAATTTGGTTTCTGATACTTCTCTCATATCCTTCCAGCTTCTGAATAAGTATTTCAATAGGTGTGCTGGTCTTTCCTCCACTTTTTAAATTACCACCATATCAATCAAAGACTATAATCCCTGCCACACTTCCTTCAAATCTAACACCAGAATCTTGGCCAGCATCTTAACATTCACAGTAAATAAAGAAAACCGGTCTCTAATTTAAATATGCTTGACCTTCTGTGGGGAGCAAAGTAATCACAGCTTTGTCATGCTCTGGTTTGGTTCAGTGGGTGTAAAAACATGTTCAGATAAAATTGAGATAGCCCCAAATTTCCCCCCGTCCTTCAAACTAAACCCAAGAAAAGTGTTGTTCTGGTTGGTAGTCTCTTTGGCTTAGGACTAGGCCTGCTCGAGGATTCCTCTGTTGGAAATGGTTTGCACGTCCAGTCTTGCCGAAAGTGTGACTTTGTAGCTTGTCATCTTTATAGGAACTTTCTTCCCTCTTAACTGAATGCATCTTTCTTTTATCTGTATATTTATAAGAACTAGAAGTCCCATATCAGTTGTGCTAAGCCAAGCAGCGTTTGGCTGGCATGTTCTCGGCTAGCCTGGAAAATGTGAATTTCTCCCTAGAAGCAAAATCTTATATGAATTGTTTCCCAGTTCTTCCCTCCTCTTTGAAATCTACTTCAAAGTTATTATTTGGCTAACGGGTTATATTTTCTTTCTCTTGAGGTCTATAGTATTGGCCTCTGATATGTGTATGGGGCACGGGTTTTCCTTCTAGTCTGTCGTTTTTATCTATATTACATATGAACGTGATCATTCTCACCCCCAAGTATGAAACTAAACCTTCAGGAAATTGTTAAAGCCTGTTTCATCTCTATTTAGTTTTTAAAGACATTCAGCCCAAGAAAGAAATAGTCTACTACCTATGCTCTATGATTATAATTTTAAGGATCAATGAATAGATAGCAAATGCATTAGTGATGATAGAATCTTTAAAGATAGGGATTTTCAAAGAATTAGTTCAGGGTTTGATTCTGGTTTTGGATAATATCACTCAGTATAGATTCTAGACACTATTCTGGGAGCTTAATAATCTAATAAAAACTAATTAGATCATATGATATCACAAAAGCTTCGTGATTATTTCCTCCATAGGCAATTAACAAATGTTTAAAGTTAGCTATATTATGTAGAGTCTGCATAAAGTGAAAGAACTGTATTTTGTTATCTTCTCTTTCAAGAAAGAGAGACGAAGTTGAGTTATCTAGAGAGTGAGTGTGTGGCTCTGCTTACAGATAGTGTGGGAAGCCAGCTTCAAGGGCATGTCAACATTCATGAACGATGTATTGAGTTAAGTTCAAATTTTTCCTGCATTACTCTGTGAAACACTGTCTGGAAACTGTTTAGTACATAAATTATTTCTTTCCAGCCTGTGATTCTTGCAGGCAGAAAAGTGAGTTATGTATATGATTCCATTCCTACAGTTATCTTTCAACAATACCTAAGGCAGCAGCCAATTTGCTTCTCTATTGTCATTTACAGAAAATAGATTTCAGGCTTCCATTCAGCTGTGCCAGGAACCCTAGATTTTTGCTTTCAGAATTGAGGCTTTGAAATAATGATAATAGCTACCATTTATAGAGTATCTACTATGTGCCAGATACTGTTCAAGATGCCTCGCGTGTTTTTTTCTTTTATTTGATTTTTTAAATGCATGTAATTATGTAAAGTACAAAAGTAATACATGTTTTTTTCCCACAAATCAAGTAATATAGAGCTATATAATGAAAAGTAATTGATTTCTGCCAACACCTTCCCTCTAATCCCATCGCTCTGGTAACTGCTGTGTATACTTTCACTTTGCCTGATGCTCATACACACTTGATATTTCAAATTTTCCCATTATCCCTAGAAGGTTGGCGGCTTTATCTCTATGTTGTGGATAGGGAAAATAAAGCTCAGTGAAGTTAGTGGCTCTGAGGAACTGAGCATTAACAGAAGGGGTTCTTCCGAGACAACCATAGTGCTTTCATTAAGGTAAAGAAATGTGGGTAAGTAAGAAGCTTAAGGGAAAAATCAAAAGTGTTTCTGGAACCAGGAAAAAGCAAAGGCCACTTCCACGTTGTCAGTCTCCTCTTAGCAGTGTCCCCTGTGTTTGGCCACCTTCCCCTGTGTTCTGCCAACAGTGCAGGGTCAGTGTCGTGTCTCCTGGAGGGCCCCGTGCTCCCCAGCAACAGTTATTCAGTAGCAGCTTGGCATTGACGTTGCTTTGTGGCTTAGCATCTGGGAGAGTTTGTTTGCAGCAAATTATCCTCCACTCACAGATTGTTTTAAACTAGATCTGTTTATCAAATGTAAACTCTAGATAGAATATAATTATACTTGGGTGTCTTTTTGTCCATAATCATGTCCTATTCAAATAAACTGTAATGATGAATTAGTGAAATATCTAAGCTAAAAGAAATTGTAAATGTGGAATTTTTAGCCTAATTCCTCTCCTTTTACTTATATTCTATTCTCACATAAAAAGGAAGGTTTTTCTTTTTTTTTTTTTAAATGTATGAAAATGCTTCGAGACTTCATTTGAGTAATGAAAAGCACAAATTATCTTCTGTCTCCTGAAGAGCAAGGTTATTTTCCTACCTAAATGTAGCAATTGGGTCTCCTCTTTTTTAACAAAGCAATATTTCTCTGAAGGCCCGGATATGTACACTCACTCCATTGTATAAAAGTCTCATCCGGTTTGCTTTTCAGCCATGTGATGAAATCCAATGCAACACCCATATTCTATTGGCTCTAAAATGCAGCAAAATTCACCTTGCCATAGGAAGCAAGGAAAGGAACACATGTGGAGCGTGCTTTTGACATGGTGTGCCTAGAGCTCTTCTCTGGCTTTAGAGATGGAGGAAATCCACTGACACACACCCCACACCCGTACCTATTAGCCATTCTCTGATAGCTGTTTACCCAGGGAGTAGCTCCTGCTGCCTAAAACCTCTGTCTGTGATCTCCCAAGCTAATCAAAGTCAGCTATGGTCAGTAGTTGGATGGAAGAACTCCAGGAAAAATAGCTCAGGCTGCCATAAGTCATCTCAGCGATTTGTTGGTAATACCAGGCTCTCAGTGAGTAAGGAATCAGTGCCCCGGAGTGGTGTCGGGAAGCATTGTGTAGGCAAAGGATCTTCTCTTTTCTTTAAGCTTCTTAAGGACTTTTAAAACAGAAATTTGATTCCATATTTCATAACCATCATGAAATAGTTCATGGGTAGATATAAAAATATCAGCATATCTCTCCAAATAAAAATCAAAGCAAAAAATTAAGTTTCTAGAATATGAGCCAAGTACTATACTAGACACTTAACACAGTACATGACACCTAGGAGGCTCTCAGTAGATGTTGTTGAATAAACGATGCATGAGAGAACAGGGAGTTCTCAAAATTGGCAGTTGGCAATAGCTGAAATCAGAGTGAAAGGAGACTTTGAGTTCTTTCAGATGGAAATACTTCTGGCGGGGACTAGTGAGCTGAGATTTCTATAAACCAATGTGGTATCACAATAGTAGCAGCATTCCAATCCACCTATTCTTCCATGCTTGCAGCTCTGGTGCAGTCGATGAAAAGTTATATCTAAGAAAGTTAAAATGCCATTTTGCCCACAATTGTTAACTAGGTATGAAAATTGGAATGACTCTAAATATTAGAAGGAAACTGAACTGGCGGGTGACCTGCTGGGTTGGATAGTTTGGGAATCATTTGGCTGATGATGCTAATCAGTCACCATTTTGTTTTGAAATGGAAGCCCAGTAATCAAATAAGTTTAGTAAAATTCCTTGTGTTTACAGAGATCTAGTCAAAATGACTCTATATTTTCCTACTTAAGCATCCTAGTGGAAGTCGTGTTTTGCCTTTCTAATTAAATATTTGCTTACATGTGTGTGACACAATGTCACTGAATGAAACAAAAAGCACATTTCTAATTTTTATGGGAATTAGAGTTCAGGTTTTTCTTTATCTCGAGGCCCCAAGTTGCCAGAAAAAAATATATCTGTTATTATGTATCTGTCACCTAATAAGTTGGATTATCAAATTCTGAAAATCTTACCACACGTTTATAACAAGAATGAGTCCACAGAATGTGAATAGCACCGAATTTGATGCAGAAGTCTGGTGAAGCCATTTACCAGTGTTTTCACTTTGGGAGTATTACTTAATAATCCTTGGTTTCCTCACTGCAAAATGAGGAGAATATAACTGCTGCCCACCTTACAGGGCTGTTGAGAGAAGCAATCATATATGCTAGGATGGCAGGACAGTGCAGAGAATAAAAGTACAAACTTGGAGTCTGGGGTGGTGGCAGGGCTCTGTCTGAGCTTTGGCACTACCACCGACTCTGTGGTTTTGAGCCAGGAACTTAGTTTCCTCATCTGTCAGATGGGGGTATTGATAATACCAATCTCAAACACTTGTTGAAAAGATTAAATAAGATGATATACGTCAAGTACTAAGCATCTATGATAATGGATAATACTGATGAACACTTACTGTGTTCCAGGTACTTAGTAACATGCATGACTGTGCTCTCTGGGCTATAAACTGTGTGAAGTGGAGACCCGGTTAATGTGCTTTTCCAATCCCAATCTTTGCTCCTCTGTGGCCTTGCTTCTATAGTCCGTACACTTACCAAGTAGAGAATTCTTAGGGAGATGCTTACCAAGGGATAGGGGAGAGGCCAATTTACAGGACCTACTGCTCCAGAGAGGAAAGCCCCTGGGGTAAGAAACTATCCCTGGAAAGAGATCTCCAGCCCAGGGATTAGATTTGGTTGAGCCTCAGAGGAAGCAGACCTATGATCTTGCACTCTGGAGGCATTTCTGTTAGACTTTGTCACAAGGGTCCAGAGCTCTGGGTAAAAGGAAGGGATAGCCAGAAAGAATGAGAAAGAAGAGACTAGTTTTGCATATCCTTCCCCTCCCTCAAATCAGCCTCCATCTTTCGATTGTTGTCACCTTCAACGAACAAAATAATTACCTGTTATTTTATTATTATAACTACTTTTTATTATCAGCACAATTGCTATTATTATTAACAGCTAACGTACAGTGAATGCTTACACAGGACAAAATTCATTGACTTATATAACATCACAGCAATCCTAAGATTTTATTATTATCTTTATTTCACAAGTGAGTAAAGTGAGGATAAATCAGAGGGTAAAATAATTCCCTGAGCTAGCAAGTGGTGATGCTGAGACTCAAACCTGGGGTTGTGTGTGTTTTGATCCCTTATTTCTAGCTACTATACTACTCTCTGATTTACTTATTGATTCACAACTAGAGTTCAAACTCGACAAGGCACTTGAGTTCCAAATCCATGTTATACTTCTTTGTACCCACCTAACACTTAAGCCAGTGAAAATCAGGCAATAGACTATCAGTATATGTCGTTTGAATATTTGCTCATCCTCACCAAGATCTAGTAGAAGTCTTTTCTTTTAATTCTGATAATTTAGCACACTAGCATTTTTAAACAATGGAAACATCTTTCCACCTGTTTTATTTAGGGAAAGTCATGTTAATCTGCACTTCCATTCAAAGCCGATGGTTCCTCTGTTGCTCTTGGATCTAGATGGACTCTGAGTTCTCATCTCTCCTGCCCTCAAGGCCTCAGAGTGAGTGAGGATGGAGAGAAAGCTCGGTTTGGATGCAGGGAGCACCAGTGTTGGTCGGGCTGGACCCAGGCAGCCCCACTTTGGCCCTATTCCTTCCATCCCCAGGAAAGCCACCTCCTCTTTCCTCTGCCCTCCAGACTGCCTTCCTCAAAGAAAGAGAGCAGTGCCTAGCAGTTTGCTCAGCACTTCTAGAGTCTTTCCAACAGAAATGAACTTCTGCTCAACTTGTCCTTAGGTCTATTTTGAAAAGCAAAATAAACAATTCGGGTTGATAGTCAGTGTGCCAGAACACAAACAAAGTCCCATTTTGTAAAACAGAGAGTGAACTTTCACCTTCTGAAAATTTTTGGTTTTCCTATACGAAATGTCTTTTATTGTTTTAAGATACATTCTCCTGTGATTTTTTTCATATTACAAGGGTTTTCTTAAGCTTAATATAATTTATTGTAATTAATCCTCTCAAATGAAAAGAGGAAGTTGAGTGTAGAATTGTAGCTAGAGTTTTAAAAACATTTATGAGCAAAAACTATAGGATTTACCATATAAACAAGCTCATTTAATGTATCATGTTAATTACATAGCTATAAATACAAGTTGGATGAAAAGCCTTGATTGGATTTGTTCTATGCTGCTCTGCTGATGCAGCTCTAATTGCATATGATAAGAAAACTCTTTAGTCAGAGAGCACATCAGACTGCCACAACCGCTCCAGCAACCTGCTTCAGTGAAATAGCAAACAAATGTCATGTCAGCCGCTTGCCTCATGGGCAAAATAAATAAATAAATACTGAATACTTCCCCCTATTTGCTATTCAGTCAGAATTTAACAAGGAGAGATACTGATTGTACTATACCTCCAGAAAGGAAACAGTCGCTCAACCTTTAGCGACTGTTTAAACCCATAGAAGTTGTAGAGGGTTAGAAAGGAGTAAATTAAAGTAACCTAGTACTCCCAACACTATTGATTTATCATCTATCATAGCAAGTAATACACACATTGATTGCCTGCTCTCTTGAGGAAGTAAGTCTACAATCAACTGCTGTTTATCCGTGCCCGATTTTCTAACCTAGTGTCAGTTTAAACTATTGAGGTAATGGAATCAAGACTAACTGTAACATCCGCTTTAGAAAAACGTAATTAGAAAGGTAAATATGCTGAATTCATGAACCAAATATAAATTCCTTTCGGATTACACACGGTTATGGACTACCAGTGAATCCATATGCCTAATCCCCTCCATTAGTGTGGATAATCCAGAATCGGATACAACTATTTACATGTTGAAAGTGGTGATAGTTATTACATGACATGAGTTTCACTAATTCCACCAACTATGTTTTTCTTTGCCAACAATCTTCCCTTTAAGGCCTGTTGTTATGCATGCAATTTTGTTTACTTTTTGGGTTTCCTAATTTTAAAAGCACGGATTTAGGCATGATAGTTCATGTTTGGGGGGAAAAAAGTCTCTAACGATTCTGGCTTGAAAGGAGGCTACATTCAGAATTTACTCTATTTCACATTCCCAAAGATGATCTTCCTGGCTTTGCCCCTCTCTCCTGCAGCAACCATCCACTATGAGTTATGCAAGACACATCATTAAGAAGGAAGGCTTGGGACTCCAGGGCCTCAACAAAGGATTTACAGCAACTTTGGGACGTCATGGGGTTTTCAACATGGTTTATTTTGGCTTCTACTACAACGTCAAAAACATTATTCCTGTCAATAAGGTAACTATTTAATAGATTAAAATACTGGAGGAAAAATCCTATCGATGATGATAGCTACATTTGTTAAGTGTTTATCATGTCCTAGGTACTGTGTAAAACACTTACACAGTTCGTCATTTGAACCATAAACCAAACATGAAGCTCTTCTAAGTGCAGGCCCTGGCAAGTGCACAAATCACACACGCATGAAGCGGACCCTCTTTTTCAGACTCTGAGATGAGTAATCTAAACAACACGGGAGGAGTGTCCCAGCCTCCCTATCTCCAGTTCTCCAAAGGCATGAGACAGGTATCACACACGGTGAAATAAATTAGTTACATAAATTATTTATGTATAGGATATAAATACAATATATATTGTTATATGTATTTGTACATGTATATAGTAATGCACATGTTATAATAAAATGAATTTGGTTACATTTAAGAAAGAAATTCAGAAAGATTAATAAGATTTATATATGATCGTGTGTTACTAATGCTTAAAAATATCCACAAGTGCAAACTTCATTCTATAATTAATCAATGCATTTAACTTATTAAATGTTATGCATTATTAAAAAAACAGAAGCTTAAATATTTACTTTTTAAACAACATCATGATATTCTGAAACTATGGGATGAGCTCATTTATCTTGCCAGTTTACAGGGATGAGATCACACTGGCCCTTATAGGCCACACAAAGAATTCTTATCTGAAGAGCCCTGGGAAGCCAGCAAAAGATTTTAGGCAGAAGAATTACCTGATTACTCTGGCTGCATGTGGAGAATGAGTAGAATGGGGGTGGTGAGGGAAAGGCAAGGTGTAACATGGAAATGATTTCAATGAGAGATACTGGAGTATTGGACTACAGTGTTCATAGTGGAGACAGTGAAAAATGGACAGATTTGAGAAATCTTCAGAAGGCAAAATCTATAGGATGTGGTGATGGTGTATACGTGTATGTTGAGAAAACGGATGGTGGGTAGAGGGGATGCCTAGGTTTGGGGCTTGAACAACTGAAAGAATAATGGTGCCAGTCACTGAGAAAGAAATCCTCTGAATGAGAAACAAGTTTATGGGAGAATATTATGGACTTAGCCTGGCAACTGAGTTTAACTACATTTTGAATTCTAAAGTGCAGATGTTAAGTATTGATTGTGCATCCTGCAGCTTGACAGGAGAGCTCTGAGTTGGAGATAGACATGTGAAAGTCATCAGCATACCTGGCCAAGTATACCTTTACGGATGAATAATCTTGGGCCAATCACTTCCCTTCTCTGAGCTTTAGATTTTTATCTGCATTTGAAAAGCTAAGATTGTACCTTCTACCTGATAAAATTGTTTTGAGGATTAGAATAAAGAACTTGTGAAGTTGTTTGTGAATTTTAAGGTGCCGTAGAAGTGTTAAGAGCGGTGGTGCTGATGACAGCTATGGGGAAAGGAGTAGCGGTGGGAAAGCTGGTGATGAGACCAGTTAGCTAGCATGTAGACCTACACGAGGAATTTTTCCCCAGGACCATTCCTTTTGAACTTAAATGAACACTGTGATTTTTCTTGCCTAGAACAAAGTCACTGATTTTATGTGTTGTGTAATATAAGCCTGATTCAAAACTAGGAAACCAGTATTCTTTAAATTTAAACCATAATAAATCAATCCTTTGTGAAGGGGAAGGTATGATAATCATTAAAACATGTTGAAGAAAGTCATCAAGTTGTTAACCACAAGGAGGAGGTGCTGTTCCTTAAAGGCTTTGTCTCATCATTACTGTGGGCCCTCTCTAGCCATAAGCTTCGGACAGTTTGTTTACAAGACTATTGTTTCAGTTCCCTCTCCCAGCAATTGGTCATTCTGTTTTCCAAGGGAAGTTGAGATTTCACCAACTCTGAGTGGCATGGCATAATTCTAGATTTTTCTTTAATTTAATTTTTTTAAATGCATAAATTGTTTTCCAGTGTTTTCCATTTTCAAAGTATTCGATTTTATAAAAAACTGTCCATAATAGTTATTTCTGGGAAGTGAAAATGGGGAGTCGTGCGTGCGTGTGTGTGTGTGTGAGAGAGAGAGAGAAGACAGACAGACAGACAATGAATAGACAAACAGACAGAGACAGAAAGAAAGGGAGGATGAGAAGGAAGAGAGGAGGAAGGGAGGAGGGGGAGGGAGAACTGAAGAGAAACAGCTCTAAGAAAGCAAGCAGCAGTGGAGGAAAAGTCCCTTTACACCATTCTGAGCTGTTGGAAGCTTCTAAAATAAGCGTGTATTATTTTTATAATAGAAAATAAATCACTGAAAATTTTAATAGAATCTCACAAAATAGAGTACCTAGTTAACTTTTTCACATTTTACTGAACTCTAAGGCTATGTCTACAGAGGTAAAATAAGAACTTAAAACAGTAAACCCAGATAACTCAGGTCAGATATCCACTCCTGAAGTTGTTAACTTGTAACTCTTCAGATTGGTGATCTCTGGTAGATATAATTTTCAAGTTATCACAGAAACATTCCAATCTTATATGCCTTTTCAAACTATCAAAACCATTTTTGTAGACTTCATGATTTTCCCTGATCCTCATCACAATAACTGTCATTTGCAGATGAGGCAACCAAATGGGAAGTTAGGGCCCAGAGCTGAAAGTTACTGAAATAACTTATCTGAGGTCATATAGCGAGTAGAGGGAAGGCAACAGAGGCCAGAACTCTTTCCACTATTTCATATAATGCTTTAACTCTACATATTACCTTTTTGTCACACATAGTTACCTCTTAAAAATGGTAACTAAAATTTAAGTGAAATAGCTAGAATATTCAGGTAATATAACCAGGTTCCTCTTGTGCCTCATTCAGACCTATAAACTGGACCTCCCTTTTTACATCCTTAATCTATAATCCATAAAAACACAGAATTATAAGACACAGCCCTGGAAAAACTGGGATTACCAGTTTGAAAATGGTGCCCTGTGTTATATTCTCTTAGATTTATTTTTAGGATCTAGCTGTTCCTACTGAATGGTGAGTAAGTAGCTGCAATATGGAAAAGACTGCTCTGGATGTTAACTGACCATGGCCTTCATTTAATGGAGGCATTTATTTACATCTTAAAGTAAATGGAATGGAATGTCAGGTTAAAGAATTATCCTTCTTTCCCAGAAAGAGGCCATCACTTCTCAAAGTAAAGCCCACTAGAAACAGATATTGATTAACTTAAATGCTGACATCTTTTTCAAATATCCATGGGAGTAAGCTTTCATTCCCAAAACAATTTCTTTCATTACTCTTCCAAGTTGGGCATGTTCAGAGCATAATACTTGTGATGTGGACACACAAATGAGAATCGTGAGATTAAAATGTCTTTAGTAACTTTGTCTTCTGCTTCTATATTTCTGCCTTTCATAGGTTTCCATTAAGTAAAATAATAATAATAATAGTAGAAATTGCTGTCTAAAGCATGGCTGTCAAGCGTATCAAACTGTGCTTTCAACTTGCATCCTAATTAAGCATGTTTGCAGCATGTAAGCATGTTTTGCCAAAAACAGTAGACCTTTTTTGTCGAATTGTGCCATGATATAAATTACATGCGTGGGTTAGAAATATTCTAGGAGAGAACAATTTTTCATATGTTCAGTCTTTCTTACTTAATAAACCATTTAGACTTGTCCCTGTGTCCATTTTACTACAGACAGCATCAGTCAAAGATATTTTATTTTCTACTAGGGTTATATTCATAAGAGATTGCCTTTTAGAAATACAAAAATATTTTCCTTTTTCTTTTGATTTTTAATATTTTCTTTGTTTTGTAAATTCTGTAGAATGCCTGAGGGTGGTGCCAGACCCATTTCAGTTGATCAGAAGAAATGTGGAAATGTGTTAGTTTCATAATTTGGAGCTATATTTTTTCCCAAAGGTGTGCACTAAGCTGAATGAAAGTACACCTTTGGGTTCAAATGGAGAACTTAGGCAGAGCTGCTTGTATTTTGTAAAGAAGAATCTCAGTAGAATTAGATCATAGTAGGATTTAATTTATGGCTAGTTATTTTTCTAATTCTCCTCTACTCAATCATTAGTCTTACCATCACCTGGTAATGGGAAGGGCAGGAGCATTCAAGTGTCATTAAGAACACTCTCCTTTCTAGTAACCACGGGGGCAAAACTACAAGTGTGTATTATCTATAAAATTCCAGAATATGCGACAAGATTCTGCAGTAAAAAGTAGTATCTTTCACTGGCAGTTTTCACAGACTCCCTGAGGTGTGTGTGTTGGGGTGCAGGGGGGTATGGGGAGGGCAAAAAGAAAGGGGGCAGGGGTTCTGACACTTTCTTAAATAAACTTAAGACCAAAATTTTCCAGTCAGGCATCACCCAAGTGGATGGAAATGAAGTGCAAGTAGCTTTAGATTCTCAGTGGGTTCCTCCTATTCATTCATTCCAGAAGTATTCATGGCACATCTACTGTGTGCCAAGTACCATCTCACTGTGTCAGCACCACTTCTGCCATAATGGGGTTTACAGTCTAGTAGAAGAGACAGACGCTAAACAAGTCATTACACAGGGAACTGAAAATTGTGGCAATCACACTAAATGCCATGAAAGACAACTATCAAGCTGTGGGAATTCATAACCCCAGATCTTGATCTAGTGCACGGAGGAGTAGACTGAAGTTATAGGAAAGACCTTCCTTCAGAAACAATGTTTAGGCTAGGGTTCAAGGATGAGGATAAGCCAGGCTAAGATGAGGAGGATGAACAGGATGTGTGACTACCCTGAAGCAGAAAGAGGTTCGGGGAAGACGGGAGAGGCTAAAGGGTGAGGGGAACTGGTGTATGGTGAATCATGGGGGAAGGAAAGTGGAGGCTGCAGAGGGAAACTGGGCCAGAATGTTTGAGGCATGTAATAGTAAGGCAGTTGGTGCCCTTTAATGATTTAACTGAAGGATTGTGTTGAACAAACATATTACATAAGTGGAACTAAATGGGCATGGGAAAGTTTCATTTATAGAAGAAGTCTAGAAGTGGAATCTAATGAAATAAATTTGGTTCAAAGACTTCATGATTATCTGCCTACCTCCATATCAAATCATCTCAGTGGGTCTTTGCCCTGACTTCTCAACCTTTAGAATTTTGTTTTGGGAACCTGGTTTGTTAGTTTTCCTTGGAGCCAGTGCCTTTATTGAGGTAAGGAATAGATAAAGCATACCAAAACAGAAAAATCCTATGGGTTCCCAAGGAACTATATTAATACTTTCCTGCATTTTGTATGATAATACTCAGTGATATAATTGACTCTCAGAAGGAATTATCTATCCATGTAAATTATATATATATGTGCGTGTGTGTGTGTGTGTGTGTGTATAATATTGAGAGAGACAGATGTATGTTTATTACACACATTTATCACTTATACATGAAATAATATATATTAAATAATCAAGTTATAAGTGTTATGCTTAAACTCTAACCCATTTTGACATTGTATGTATTTTATATTTGAGCTAAGTGGGTAAGACCTTTAAAATTATTTTACATTTCACGACACTTTAAAGAACAGATAGCTTAAGGGGAAAAAAGGAATTTTCATGGTTATTTTCTGAATGGCTACATTTAGATGCTGAGCTTTTAACAAGACTTTGATTTCATTCCAAAGCCCAGAGCCCTGCCAGGATAGGATCTTGGGAATACTCCACATTCCTTAAAGAGTACTTATCAATTAAACCATCTCATTTTAGTTAGTGACCTTCTGTGGAGTGAGGAGCTAGCATTTCCCCAAATTATCTCACATGAAGAGAAAACAAACACTGTAATAGATTCTTCTGATAGCTGTGAAGCGGAAACGAATGTATTTTTTCATTAAGCTTCAATAGCAGGTAATTTCATTGGGGGACAAAACAGCACAATATCATGACATCAGGGGGGTAAATGCATTTGTCAAAGTTTATGAAAAAACAAACAAACAAACAAACAAAAGAGAGCCAAGATTAGAGAAGATAAAAGGTATTTTATTTTCTGAGAGCTAACTCTATTTTTAGTTGACTTGGACCCACTAAAACTCACAATATCTTAAATGTAAATTTCTTCCTTAAAAAAAGAAAAAAGAAAAAAAGGCAGTTCTCTCTCACTCAAGCTGCCTTCTTGTTCAGTTACCAGGAGGCAACTACCATTTCAGCACACCACATCATTTTCATGACAACTATTGCCAGCTGTGGGGCAGGTGATAAAGAGTGGCTATTATTTGCCTTGCTGTTGCTACCAGGTGCTTAACTAGTGTGTGTATGTACCTCCTTTATAATTACTTCTGGGACCTTGGTTCTTTGTGTAGTATGTCTTTACAAAGGAGAGATAAAGCATTTATTAAATGCCTATGATGTATCAGGCCTCTGATGCCAGAGCCCATACTCTTAATCACTGTACTATACTTCTTTAAATGTATGTCTACGTGAGCCTTTGAGTCTTTCCTTCTTTAAAATATATTCACAGTTCCTCAACCCCTCTTTACATGACAGTTTCTGGTCCTCTGTATAGTCTGTCTCTCCCAGTATAAATGCATCGGATTTGTCAATGTCAGTGTCAGAACAAAACACGATACTATAGTTGTGAGGTGATTAATTCAGAGTATGCTAGGATCAACCCTTCCTGTGATCTGAACACACGCCTTTCTTCATGCAGCCAAGATTGTACAGAGATGAATTCTAGGGAGATTTGTCAGGGGCTTGGAGGAAAGTAGAATGTTGTTGCTTTTATATCAAAATTTTGGCATGTATAAATCTTTATGGTCAATTAAAATCCCAGATTACATGAACTGCAGTCAAATCAAGATTATCTCATCTTGAACTTGTGTAGTTTGTGTTCATTATGATTAAATTTAATCCTGTGGGTTCAGTCCAGTGCTAGAGCCTGTGATAATTTTCAGTCGATGTTGACTTTCTCATCTATCATTCAAGCTTCCCCTCCCACACTGTATCATCAACAAATCCAATGAGCAGACCTTTCACTCAGGCTCATCCAGCCCCTCTTCAGGCTGCCACATGGACCTACTTTCACAGAAGAATTATTATGTTTAGCCAGATGAGGATTCTTCAGCTATCCAACCATCCATCCTCCTTTCAGTGTCTTATTAATTCAATGTCTTATTAATCAGGATAACATGGAAGACCTTTTCAAGTGGTTTTCTGAAATCAAGGATGATTCAAAAGAAAATGGAACTTTCAAAAATATATTACTAGAGTAGGTTTTCTGCAGTTTTTTAATGTTGGGATGCATCACAAACTTCATGTTTGTATCACCTCTTGCTTACATCCTTGAGGAAATAAAGGATTGCATCATGACTCTCTCCTTCAACTGTTGATGATGATGTGCAACAAAGGGGATGGAATTAATTTAGGTATAGAATTGATGTGTTCTGTTAGCACAGACCAACCATTTGTAATATTATGAAAATAACTATTAAAATCGGTTTTGACCACACGTTTATATATAAATGTTCAATTCTTTTTGAATCACCCTGTTACGGTCACGACATTCTCGACATCAATTTACTCACCTACTGGGAGAAGAGGGAGTGGAATAAAGGAGTTCTGCAAAGAAATGCTCTGTGGTACCTGCAGATATGACTCTTCATAGGACCACCGTGTTGTCTTTAATTTTCTTATCCAAAGTATTTTTATGGAAGTCACTCCTGAACAATAATTTTAGTTCTTCAAATGGCAAACCTATTTTAGCGATGTATGACAAGCAACATTAAATCTACTCTAGAATCATCCAAGGTCAATCCTGAACACAGAACATTTCTCTCCGTGTGTTCATTTTAAGGTTGTCTGAGGAACCAGGGGCTACTGACTTCAAGTTAGGTCATTAAGAATTTTGTTAAAATTACTCAAAGCTAAAATCAAGAGGATGTCAGATTTGGTGTGGTTCCAGGAGAAAATTTAAAGGTGAGTGAATTTGCAAGGAGCAAAGGAAATCTGATTTGGGCCGAAGCGAAGTAGGAAGATTCTCAGACTAGATTTTGAAGTGTATGTTCATCTTGAGCTCCCTTGAATGAAAAGCCCATTGCTGTAGTCTGCTCAACCTTGCCTTGTAGGGAGCATCAGGCTTCCTGGACAGTCTGGCTCACACCCCTAGTCCTCACTAGCCAACAAATCCGACTTCTCCCATTTTCCTTAACCCTCTCCTTCTGACATGGCTCAGTGTGGAATGTCTTCTTAAAGACGCCAGACCTTAATCACAAAAGCCTGTGAGATGGGCAAAGGTTCTCTGTTTATCTAGCTAGCAGCCAGCTGGCCAGTCATAAAGCAAAGCATCAAATCCCATGCCAGGGAAGGTAAAAAGGGAGGCATATGCTTTTTTTGATTAAGATATTTTGCCTCTCTGCATATTAACTCCTTAAGTGCCATTGCCTTAAATTAATGGTGCTGTTTTTAGCTGTTGGCTATATTGTTTGGAGTAGATGGTTAAATTAGTTACAAATATGTAATGTATTGATAACTATTTTGAGTCCATATGATCCCATTTCTGGATGACTGGGTGACTTTTGTTGAATTTTTAGAAGTTGTGGAACACCATGGCTGTCAATGTTTTAAGATCATATGCTAGTTAGTGTCTTTTGTTAAGCTGTGGAGAACCTATAAATATATGTCCTGTCAGGGAAACCCAATGATGGTCCTTAAGAAGGGCTGGCAAATACACCTTTTCAGCTCTGCACTCACACAAATCACAATGTCATGGAAACAGCCAGAGAGTTCTAATAAGAGACCTGATACTGATTCCCAATTCTGGCGCTTACTAGTTAGCCATGTCTTTTTGCTAAGTTATGCCTTCTCTCTGTCTCAGTTTTCTCATTTGTGAAATGGAATGTCAACATCAGCCTTAAAATGTTTGCCAAGGAATTATTAATTTTTTTTAAACTGTAAATATTGGACTTTGTATTACTATCACAAAATAAAGTTGATGCATGTAATATTCATTAACATTTCAGGCTACTCAGCTCCAGTTTAGTTATCAGGCTCATATTTTATGAGAAAAATTAGAAAATGTTTAGAGGAAAAGAATAAAGCTCATCTGTAGATGAGGAATTAATACGTACTACTTATAAATAAATATTTTAAAAGAACTGTGTTTTTAAGCATGAAGATTATTTTAATAACGTTTTTTAAATCATGATGAATTATATCAAGAATGGTGACAGTTGATTGCCCTTACAATGGAGCAAAATAATTTAGGCTAATGTGTGAGGAATGTGGGTTAGGAACAAAGAACGTTTCCTGATTGATGACAGTTGGAGCAAATTATGGAAATTTTTAATGACAAGTTAAGTTGGAAATTTTTAATGACACAACAGATTTTTCATCAACATTAATATCCATTTAAAAAATTAAGATGTGATCCATCCTAAACATTTTACTTAGGCTAGATGACATTCCTTTTTTCTATCAATTTTTAGAGATTTTTTTATTTTATTATGGTAAAAACACTTACCATGAGATCTGCCCTTAACAGATTTTTAACTATACATTATTGTTGACTATTGGTACAGTGTCATACAGCAGATCCCTAGAGTTTATTCATCTTGCTTAGCTGAAACTGATTAGTAACTTCCCATTTCCACCTTCCCCCAGCCCCTGGCAACCACCATTCCACTTTTTGATTCTATGAATTTGACTACTTTAGATACTTCATATAAGCAGAATCATACAGTATTTGTCTTTCTGTGACTGACTTATTTCACTTAGTACAGTGTCCTTAAGGTTCATCCATATTGTCACATATTGGAGAATTTTCTTCTTTTTAAAGGAAAATAATATTCCATTGTATGTCTATGCCATATTTTCTTTATCCATTCATCTGTCAATGGACATTTAAGTTATTTCCACATCTTAGTTATTGTGAATAGTGTTGAATATTGTGAATTGTTAATATTGTGAACGAATATAGGGGTTACTAATATCTTTTTGAGATCCTGATTTCAGTTCTTTTGGATAAATACCCAGAAGTGGGATTGCTAGATCATATAATAGTTCTATTTTAATTTTTTAAGGAAACTTTATGCTGTTTTCCATAGAGGCTGCACCATTTTTCAACAGTGTACAGGGTTCCAATTTTTTCACATCCTTGCCAACACTTGTCTTTTGTTTTTTGATAATAGCCACCCTAAGAGATAGGAAGTGATATCTCATTGTGGTTTTGATTTACATTTCCCAGGTGATTAGTAGTGTTGAGCATTCTTTCGTATCCCTGTTGGCCAAATGTATGTCTTCTTTGGAGAAATGTCTATTAAAGTCCTTTGCACATTTTTAAATCATGTTGTTAGTTTTCTTGGTATTGAGTTGTAGGAGTGCCTTATATATTTTACATATCAATGCCTTATCAGATATATGGTATGGAAATATTTTCTCCAATAGATTGCCTTCTTACTCTTCTATTTCTTTTGCTGTTAAAAGCTTTTTAGTCTGATATAGTCCCACTTGTCTATTTTTGTTTTTGTTGCCTCTGCTTTTAGTGCTATATCCATGAAATCATTGCCAAGACCCATGTCACAAGACTTTTCCCATGTCATTTCTTCTAGGAGCTTTATGGTTTCAGGTCTTATGTTTAAGTCTTTAATCCCCTTTTCATTGATTTTGTGTATAGTTTAATATAAGGGCTCAGTTGTATTCTTTTGCATGTCAATATGCAGTTTTTCCAGCACCATTTGTTGAAGACTATTTTTTCCCCTATTTTTTTGTATATTCTTGGTACGCTTGTTGAACATTAGTTGACCATATACATTTGGATTTATTTCTGGGCTCATTATTCTGTTGCATTGGTCTATATGTCTGTCTTTATGCCAGTACCATATTGTTTTGATTACCATAGCTTTGTAAAATAGTTTGAAATCAGGAAATATGGTACCTCCAGCTTTATTCTTCTTTCTCAGGATTGATTTGGCTATTCCTGGTCTTTTTGTAACTCTCTGTGTTGGTGTCTGTACACTAGACAAAGCAGACACCTTTCCTAGTCTTTGTGGACTGGCCTTATACTGGAGAAGACCCCCATGATTTAGTCTGACAAGGATTCTGGGGGCCTATACCAACTCTGTCCCTCCCCAGAGAGAAACAGACAGCTGTTGTTTTAGTCTACTCACTTTGTGATGAACAAGGGGAAAACTATGGTATCTACCAGTCTAAACCTCCATCTCAGCTCTCCTCCAGATAGCTAGATCTGTCAGAACCCCAAGACTGGAAAGAAAGATGCCAGTTCTTTGGGCAGCCCAGAGAAGTTAGGGTGCTGGATACATAGATCAACCCTTTGACTCCCAAAGAAGAAGCCGAGAGCTGAGGTTTTTCATCAGCTTGTTCCATGTTGAGCAGTGGGGAGGGTCTATGGCATCTATCAGCCCATGTCATCATCTCCAGTACCCCCAGGTGGCTCAACTGTGCTGGACTCATCAGAGCGCCAAGCTTGGCAAGACAAAAGCCAGTCCTTTGGGGAGTCTCCTCAGAAAAGTTGGGGTGCTGGACATGCAAACCAGTTTCTTCTCTCCCCTAGGAGAGTCTTCTTGATTGTGTGGCTGGGACAGGTACTCTTGTGGGAGGGTGTCCTGAATCTCCCTACTGGTTTCCACAAGTCTGGTTTGCATGTTTACTCAGAGTACAGGAGACTTTCAACTAATTTTTAGTTTTCTCACACAGAGAAGTTGTCTGAGAATTGTTGTTGAATCAGTGTGTTTGTAGGAGGAAGGAGAGTCCATGGCTTTCTACTCTGCTATCTTGTTGCTGTCACTCCTTAGGCTGGGTGATATTCTGAATTCACTTCTAATCTTGTGATTCTACGATTTTATCTTCTACCACTTACATCTTCTCTCGGACTTGGAGGTGATTTCCTAGGACATTGAATTAAAGTCCTATGTGGCAAGTGTATGTATCTAATTCTGCTGTTTGCTATGTGACCGTCTTAGAGCTTCTCAATATTTTGGCTTTTTTACTTCTAAATACTAGAATCTTGGCTCTCTTTTGACTAATTTAAAATTATATCCCCTCGAAGGTAGGAAATTTCTGTACACCTCAGTTACCTCATCTCAGAGATGTTGTGAGGCTTAAATATACAGAACGTGTTTGACACAGTGCACATGGTGAGTGTCTTATCATCATCATCTTTTTCCAGTTTTTAAAATAAATTAATGGAAAAGGCAAAGTGACACTCCAAGTAACATGATACTCAAGCAAGAAGGCTAGCCATTCAGCTAATACATGGTGACTTGTAATAATGAGATGTCTTGTGTTGACTTTCTAAACACCCAACAAGTGACTAAGTTTTTTAGAGGCAGAAGCTCAGTACTTTCTAACAGGACATTGATAATGAAAGCCCAGGAATAACTTTCTTCTCTCTACTGCACGTTTCCTCCTGCATTTTGTTCATTTCCCCACTTTGGTACTCATCACACTATACTGTGATACTTGATGATATACCCAACTCCACTCTGGACCATTTACCTTCAAACTCAACTCTAGCACCAGTGTAGGAGCAGGCACATATAGACATCCAATAAATAGTTTTTGGATGAATACACAACAAATGAATGGTAAATGACAGAAATATGATACAATGATTAAGAGTACCTGGTTGGGAGTCAGAAAAACCTTACTTCAAATCCAGGCTCCACCTCTTATAACTGATATGATCTTGGACAATTGACTTAACTCTTTAAGTCTCATGTCCTTATCTGTACAATGGTATTACATACCTAATTCATAGGGTTCTTAACATAATATATGTTTTATATATATTTTTGCATATAACATTATCTTATAATAAATAATTATTATTAATAGTACCATTTTTCATAATGAAAGGGGTGAAAAATACAAATATCATAACATTTTATTGCTTCTATTTTTGCTATTAATTTTATTGTCATTTGTTGTGGTGGTTATTGACAGAAATGCTAGAGTGATTCATCAATAGCCAGTACAGAATACCCATGCAGACTATGTGATAAGAGTCACTGAGACTCAACAGCCTCATGGATGTTCATTCTTGCTTTGGACTGAGCCTGGGGAGTTAACAGCATTGCCTTTAGTTCTGTAGCCTTAAGAAAACAATGCCCTGCTTCCACCAAAGAAAGCTTTAAAATGCTTTCCAGAACCTCCAGAACCTCTCAGAGCATCACTTATCCAGCACAAGGATCCAGAGGGATGAACCATAAACTTCAGTGAAGCAGTTGTTCTCAGACTTTAGCATCAATCAGAATAATTTGGAGGACTATTTAAACAGATTGATGGGCTTTGCCCCCAGAGTTTAGATTCAGGAGGCCTGGGATAGAACCCCAATTTTCATTTCTAATAAGTTCCCATATGATACTGATGATAGTGGTTCAGGGACCACACTTTGAGAACCATCGAGCTCACCGATAGAGTTGAAGTATGAGTAACCTGAGTCCAGAGCAGGAATGTGGGTAGCAATCTTTTCACTAAGGTGAATTGCCTGATAACCCTCGTGAAGAATAGGGCTTCATATTTTCAGCTCCGATGTTTTCAACCCTGCACTGCCCTTTTCTTACTTTATAAATTTATTGGTAGGGGAAATGGTGTTATGAAGTCTTTTTAAGCTTTTATGAGCCTGATAAAACCTATATACACTCTCTCCAGAAAATCCCATATGCACATATGCAAAAGCATTGCTTATAATTTCAGGAAGTTCTCAGACATCCCCTCCACCAGCCTACCCACTGACCCTTAGAAGTATCAGTAGAAAAACTGTGCCCTAAGGCAAAGTCTTGAGTTTGCTAGAATGTAACAAAAATTCCCTTCTTATACTTAATTTTTTGGTTAACTCATCTGTAAAATAGGAATAGTAATAGTTCTTATCTCAAAGATTGTGCAGATTAACTGATGTAATACATAAAAGAGTGTAATTTGAAAACCCAAAACACTAAATATTACCTTTTTCTCTCTTTCTGTAGTCCTACTATGACAACCCTCATTCTTGAGGCAAGCGGATGCCTCTCCCTACTAGGGGAATGTCAAGAAGTATAAGAAAGAAGAACCCAAAGAGTAATATTTCAAGACTTACTCTGTGCCCATTGCATTCTTTTGCTAAAATCCAGTCACACGCTGCCATATTATGGTTCTCTTTGTGAGTCACTGAGTAATGGCGTCTAGCAAGCCCAGGCCTGGCTCTGTGACCTGACAGCCTCAATTCGTTTGTCCTGAAATACTCTGCTTTGCAAATATCCAATGCCTTGTCATGTCCCTATGTTAATGCCTCCTAACAGAAAGACGGAAATGTGAAGTTCTAACAGGGGTTCATTTCCAGGCTAGAAAACACCGAGTCTTAAGAAATAATGATTAAAAGTTAGGTTTAATTCTCATCGTTTCTACCAAAATAAGTACATTGATAAGCCAATCAACAGACACTTATTGAGCACCTATTGTGTATACTATGCAAGAGATGACACGAAGAAGAATAACATGCTCCTATGTTGTGCCAACTCGAGAAAATAGATACAGCAAAAATAAACCCAAAATAAATAAATAAATAAATAAATAAATAGATAGATAAATAAATAAATAAATAAAAAATAAAATAAATCAAGCACAAAGTGAGCCATAGCAAGGGCAATGATTGTTGTTCAGACAGTGTTTCAGGAGTACAGGAGGAGAAGTCAATTTCGATAAGGATCCGTAATAGTTTCTTGGCAACATGAGATTTACACTAGACCGTAGAGGAGGAGTGGGACTGCTGTAGGTGAATATGGTGGAGAAGAAAAGCATGGAGTTAGAAAAGTGCTTGGTATAAATTTGCATAATTATAATTTAATCAGTGTGACCACACACAATATGGTTTTGGAGGTAGAGGTGTAGAACTTGAGGCTAGAAAGATAAGTTGGAAGCATATTGGGGG